>NC_136763.1:7501485-8101485 GCF_936440315.1 Barbus barbus
TGATATCTGCAATACATTGTTGTTGGTTCTGTTCTGTTTACCCTGGGGGGTTATTGCTGCTCTCCCTGCTCTTGTCCATGCTAGGCTGCATGGATGCGCAGGGAGTTCTTGCCCAGAACAGAACCATACTGCCAATCCAAACTGTATGCTAATTGTCAGTCATCCTGACAGAAATATTAATAAATGTTTCTTGAGCAGCAAATCAACATCTTAGATGCCTGAAGGATCATGTGATAATGAAGAATGGAGTAATGACTAATATCAACTTTGACATCACAAGAATAAATTACATTTGAAAAATATTCAAATATTTATTAACCAATTATTTTAAAGTGCCCCTATTATGGATTTTTGAAAAATACCTTTCATGCAGTGTGTAACACAGCTCCAAGTTAATGAAAACAATCATGCAAAGTTTTAAATCTGAAAGTGCACTGTGTATAAAGTTATTGTCTCTCAAGTTGACTCTGAATCATTGAAATGAGTCATTTTTAAAACGAATCCCAAGTGTTTCATGTTGATGTCAACATGACACATTAGCATATTGCCCGTCCACTTTTTGGTCTTTTCGCATTGGTCTGAATGAAAATGCTAATTCATTCTTTGCCACTAGGTGCTGCTTTCCCGGTAACGCTGTACACAAAGCAGCATTGCCCTCACAAACAGCTGCTTTAATTATCAGGCATTGCAGGCATGATGAAATGGAAATGAGACCAACAGACCAATCACCGCGGATTAGAGTCACGCAAAGGAGGGGTTTGGAAAAATGAATCGTTGAGCGAATCGTTTGGGAGTTGTTGAGCAAGTAAGGTAAAAATAAATACATATTATAAAACAATGAAAGTGCTTTTTGACCTTGCATGCATGTCAACCTGTTATTGGGGAATCCCAAAACCAAAATAGGAACCGCTCATAACCATAATAGGTGCACTTTAAATTGTAATGCTATTTTTTTTTATTACATAAATACACATGTGGTGAGCATAAAAGCATATGACTTTTTTCAAAAATGTGAACAAATCTTACCATCCCCAAACTTTCACGTTTTATTGTTGAAATGGTCACACTTTATTTTAAGGTCCAATTCTCTGTATTAACAAACAATTACCCACAACTTTTGCCTCAATAAACTCCTAATTTACTGCTTATTAATAGTTAGTAAGGTAGTTGTTAAGTTCAGGTATTGGGTAGGATTATAGATGTAGAATATGTGCTTTATAAGTACTAATAAACTGCCAATATATTAATAATAGGCATGCTAATAAACAACTTTAATAGTGAGAATTGGTGCATATACTAAAATGTTACCAGTGAAATTGTTTGTTTATTTGCAGTTGCCATTTTATTTATTTATTAATTTACAATTTAGGAATTTTGTTTGGAAAAGGTTTGTTTTTGCCATGTTTATAATGTTTGTTTTAAATAAATGAAGTAAATAAATGTGTCTTCCCATGGAACAAATGATTTTCATATTTAGCATTTTTTAAATTAATTCTACATATTTCTTACTTTCTTGCATCTCTACGTCACTGCCATCTGTTTGGAGGAGATTCTTATCGGGCCTTTCTCTCTTTCCAGCATGTTTTATGTGACACTGGCGAGAAGCACTTACCCTGAAGGACTCCAGCCCTCAGAATTTAGATGGAGAATTTTCCTTCCCCTCTTTTCACCTTTTTACACAAATGGAGAGTGCCAACAGGGTATTATTGAAGGGGATTTTTTATTTTTTTTACTTTTTATTGCACACAGGTATGCTCTCAAGATGTAATTGGAAAAAAAGGCCAGCTCCTGCTCTTAAGATCAGGTAATTGCAGTCTGAGTAATCCCATTGGGGAATTTTGTGGGGAAAATGATGCAACAATGTTTACACAAGTATAAAACGTATTTTGTATGCTCGAGTTTATGTGTAGGCGTGATTGAGTGGAAGGAAAGAGAAATTGAAATTGTGAGAGGAGGCTTATATTGTATAATCTGAAGTATTCATTTGGACAAGTAGGTGTCCAACTGTGCATTTCATGTATTAAACATACCCCCCTGCTGCTTTACCTGAATAGCGGCCACACACACACACACTTATCTACATCATATTTTGTCTTCAGAAAGGTGGGTGGAATGGGAGAATTTGTAACGAGGGTCGCGGTTATTACAATTTTATTCAGACTCCACACATGGATCATGTGCAACAACTCAATTTAGAGGTAAAATAATATCCGACCGTTTAATCAGTGTTGATTTTATAGCGGTTATGGGGATTTATTGTTGTGAAAATTATTACATTTAAGTAATTTCCTTTGTTATACTAATGGTAATTCTCTGTTGCAAAACCTAGTGAGTTGCTCTACGTTACTGTACCTTCCCAAACTGAGTCAATATCTGCATGTGCTTTTAGCAGGCAGTCCCAGAATACACTGTGCTGAGCTAAGCGCATTTCACCAGGACGATGGACAAAATCAAGCCGTGTGTCAGATCAGGTCGATTTTAGGAATCAGCTCCTGCTAAACTAGTTCTTGACGTTAACTAACACAATTCCCATCCTTATTAGAATAGTTTTGTTGAGCTGTTAACCTTCTAACTAAGTCTTGTCTTTATCTGATTTTCTATTGCATTGATAGCAAACTTCTTTTATCGCACATTGTCTTGTTAAATTGTACACCTAGGGACTAGTAAGTTCATGTTTTTGCAAACTCGTGTTAATTTTTTGAGTTGAAGGCTGAAATTCTTAAGAGATAAAAAGCTTGGCAACTTTTAATTAGCAGTTTTATATTATAAATTTGACAAAACCTGTCCACCAAGTCAAAGTCATTTAGCAGACACATACTGTGCAGGATGTGACACACAAATTGGATTCACACATGCCTTGTTGTCTTCCTACCCCTGGACGCTACTTGCAAAGGCTAGAATACACTCATTGACCACTTTATTATTAGGTGCACCTAGCTAGTGCCGAGTTGTATCCCCTTTGCCTTCAGAACTGTTTTAATTCTAGATTGCATAGATTCAACACGGTGCTAGAAACTTTCCTCTGAGATTTTGGTCCATATTGATAAAACAGCCATGATGTGAATCTCTTGTTCCACTATGACTCAAAGGTGCTCTACTGGATTGAAATCTGGTGACTGTGGAGGCCATTTGAGTATGGTGAAGAAACCAGTTTGAGATGATTTGAGCTTTGAAAAATTGTAAGTTATCTTGCAGGAAGTAGGCACCACAAGATGGGTACACTGTGGCCAGCAACAATACACATGTAGAATTTAGCATTTAAACAATACTCAGTTGGTAGTAAGGGGCCCAAAGTGTGCCAAGATAATACCCCACAAACCGTTGATACAATGGAGTATGGATCCATGCTTTCATGTTGTTTATGCCAAATTCTGAACCTATCAGAATGTTGCAGCAGAAATCCAGACTCGTCAGAATGTTAGTGAGCCCGTGTGGAATGTAGCCTCAGTTTCCTGTTCTTGGCTGACAGAAGTAGCTGCTCAGAAGTAGCTGAATGGTCTTCCGCTGCTATAACCCATCTGCTTAAAAGTTTAATGTGTTGTGTCTTCAGAGTTGCTCTTCTGTGTACCTCAGTTCAAATGAGTGGCTATTTGAGTTACTATTGCCTTCTATAAACTTGAACGTGTCTGGCCATTCTTCTCTGACCTCTGGTATCAACAAGACATTTTTCACACACAGAACTGCTGCTCAACATTCTCTGTAAACCCTAGAGATGGTCATGTGTGAAAATTCTAGTGGATCAGCAGTTTCTGAAATTTTCTGAAAGTTTTTTTTTTTTTTGCGTTTAGGATGAAGTCAAGTACTGCCAAAAGAGATGAGTTTTCAGTTGTTGCTTGAAGGTTGCCAGGGATCCGGCGTTCCGGATAGGGGTGGGAAGATTATTCCACCAGCCAGGAATGGTGAACGAAAATGTTCTGCAGAGTGATTTTGAGCCTCTTTTTATATTTATATTTGATTTGACCCTTGATGTAACTAAATGTACATTTTAGGTTACCTGAGAAAACATTTTTACTGTACAATACACTGACAAGCAATTCCCGCACACTATCGTAACTTGCAAAAAAGTAATATTTATTAACACAACGTTTCGGTCACACGAAAGTCCGAAGGTCGTGTGACCGAAACGTTGTGTTAATAAATATTACTTTTTTGCAAGTTACGATAGTGTGCGGGAATTGCTTGTCTGTTGAGGCGATCCACCTGGTTGGTCCTTTGTCCTACGCACCTATTACTTGCAGGTGTGCGATGGAGTTTGATCACTAACTGTGCAATACACTGCAATTCAAAAGTTTGGATCAATACATTTTTTTAAAGAAGTTTCTTATGCTCATCAAGGCTGTATCTATTTGATAAACAAATACTGAATATTATTTCACAAAATAATATTGTGAAATATTATTGCAATGAAAACAGTTGTACTGTTTTTTTATTTTATTTTTTATACTGTATTTTTTTGGGACCTCTGATATTTAAAAAAAAAATAAAAAAAGTTAAAAAGAACAGTGTTTAATCAAAATAGAGATTTTGTGTTACAATATAAACTATTCAAAAGTTTGGGGTCAGAATTTTTTTCTTTCTTTTTTAAAGATACTTTAAAAAAAGTTTAAACAAAGTTAAATAAACTTTATTCAGCAAGGATGTGTTAAATGGATAAAATTGATAGTAAAGACTTCTATTGTTAGAAAATATTTATATTTTTAATAAATGCTGTTCTTTTAAACTTTTTATTAATCAAAGAATCAAAGAAAAAAGTAACAGGTTCCAAAAAAATATTAAGCAGCACAACAGTTTCAACACTGATATTAAATCAGCATATTAGAATGATTTCTGAAGGATCATGGGACACTGAAGACTGGAATAATGATGCTGAAAATTCAGCTTTGATCACAGGAATAAATGCTATTTTAAAGTATAGGTATTAAAATAGGAAACCAATATTAGAAATTGCATTAATATTTCAGTATATCAATGTTTTTTCTGTATTTTTGAAATGAATACAGCCTTGAAGAGCAAGAGACTCAAAGTCAAAGACTCAGAAACAAGGTCAATTATTTATCAGGTTTATAATATAGCCCTAACATAATATATTATCAAAACAAACTATTTAAGCTTATAGAATGGAATAGAATAGAATACAAACTGAAGCCAAACTTAAGCTGAGATATGCAAGTTAAATATAAAATTACCCCGTGAACATATGAATTCTTCTATAGCAGTCTAAACATCGCTATGAAGTACAGTTTGTACAATACTCGTGTGTGACTGTACATGTTTCAGAGTTTTGTTACTGTTCTCTGCCCATCCTCCGCTATTTCCAGCACTTAATCAAGCCACTCTTCTTTAATACATGAGGACATTTTATTTCACATGTCATTGCGTTTGTGTTGTCTCTCGTGTTGCGTGCATCGAAACCATTGAAGCATTCAGTTTCTACAGCGACACATCATTCTCTTTCTATAAAACCTGTAAGCCGCGTTCTAACTCTGTTGTGACATCAGCTCTATCGCGGTTTGCCCGAGCATTGCTATTCTTTCCCTTTTACTGGCGACATTCAATCAAATGGCTTCCCAACTCATTTTTGTGTGCGCGAGGCACATTATTTCTTCTGCGCGGCCGCGGTGGAAGAGCACGCGCTCAGCTTAGAGGGAACATTGCGTGGGAGCCCTGTATTTAAGGTAGCCCGTCGGGCAGGGCAGTGATACATTTTGGTAGCCCGACTGGAAAACACAATAGCCCCGGGACGTCGGGCTAGCGATTTTGCGAGCCCTGGCTTCTCATACCTACAGTATGTGAAAATAAGTGTATTCACTGAGCTGATGATCTGAATGAGAGAGAGAGACGCGGAGCAGAGTGTGCACATATCAGGGGGATGCGAGGAACAGTATTAAGAACTGCTTGCTGCTTTAGAATACTGATTTTGAAACTTGTGAATCCATTAGAATCGTTAGAAGACAGAATTGTGATTGATATATGAATAGATTTTTCCATGCATCCCTAGTTTTCTCTTTCCCTTCTCAAAATGCAAGTGATTGCACGGGCACCTCCCTGTCATGGCCTCGCCTTCTTTTCTGCGTGTTCCTGGGGGCGGGGTTTATCTGGGTTCTTGACGTAACGGACCCGGGAAGTAACTCGTTGTAGTCCCTTACCAGTCGTTTTTTGTAAGCATTAAACTGCCAGAATTTTAAAAGACAATTTCTCCATATGCATTGAAACTTTCAGTGTTGTAACTTTGCAGATATTGTTTATGCTCAAACAGCAACATTACACACTAACTAACGTTAAAAAAAGTGAAAATCGCAATCCACCACCCCTTTAAAAAAAATGAAATATGTGTGTTGTCATTTAAGATCTTGGTAAAAATATTTTGGGAAAACTAATGAAATTAACAAAAATACTGATTAAAGATGCAAAGAAACCGATGTAGAGTCAGATGTTCTGCTATGACATAAATCCAGCTGTAAAGGATTATTGAAAAAAACGAAGTGTAGGATGGGATTTGGTTCTATGCATCGGTTGTTGATTACATTTTGAGATGTGGCAGTTGCACTGAAACTAAGACCTTTAAGATGTATTTAGAGACTTTAAAATGTGTATACTTGTGTACAGGCTGTCCCAAACTAGGGTTTGTGGGGGAAAGGCTAATTATTAAATTAATTCAGAACTGTCAATAATCACATGTATTGTTAAATAATTGAAATATTAACTTAAAGTGCCCCTATTATGCCATTTTAAATAATCGGCTTTCTTTCAGTGTGTAATGTAGCTGAATGTGAATGCAAACACATAATTTTAGTGATGACTGCTCCTCTAATCTTGGGGAGTTCATCTCAGGAAACACAATACACTTGCTCTTAAAACAATGGCTCAGTAACCTATTTATTGGACCAGCTGGCTCCACTGAATCTCAACCTGTATGATAAATAATAGATGCTTATATTTGCTATAAAACATTCAAAATACGGAACTATGACAATGGCCGTATCATTTCCGACACGTGCTGTACATGGTAGACCAATCACAACAGACTGGGCCATCTGACCAATCAGAGCAAAGTAGGCTCACAAAAAAGAGGGGTTTAGACAGATTGAATCATAGAACTGCTTCAAACAAATAGGTGATAAGTGAAAATTAGGTGATATTAAATGCATATTTTGAGAAACGAAAGCATTGTTTGACCTTGCATGCATGTAAACCTATTAGGAACCATATAAGTTGCATAATACGGGCATTTTGAAATCTGAGGGGGTATTTATTTTAAGTCAAAGGTGCACAGCTGATGAAAAAAAAATGTGATGTGCAGGGCTATATTATATGTTAGGGCTATATTATAAACCTATTTGAGATGTGCCGTTTGAGTGACAGTAGAATACAAAACATGTAGGCTGTAAGGCAGCTCTAGGTGCCCATAGTGATGCATTATCACTGTTGCAGCATGCATAATTCCAGCTACGGTAAAGTTTAGAAGAGCGAGAGTGTGTGTGTTTGCAGGCCTGAGTGATGAATGTGAGACTTGAAGTCTTTGGTCTTTTAAACTTTCCATTCTATCGACTGTCATCCATTTGTGTGTGCGTGCAAGAGAGTGAGAGAGAGATTAATAACAATGTGTGCTCACTGGACTGGGAAGAGACCGATGGCTTGGGCGTCTAACCAATAACATTTACTGGAACACTCCGAGTCATTAGCACAATTCCTCTGTCGCTACGGCGACTCTCAGGCTACAAGGTCCGGCTGCTCGGAAACCAAATTTTACAGCCCGTATCAAGTTAACGGCCAATTTGTCTCTAAGCTCAAAGCACTCTTTAATTTCTCTGTCTGTGTCATGACTCCCTTCCCTCACTCAGAAACATGACCTAACCTCTCACGGCACATAGAAAAGCCTCTAGTTAATTGCAAAGCCAAATTTCTTCTCTGTTTTAACAGTTGCACACAGCAGATTGTCAGTCGGCTTTCAAAAGCATGACTCAACTCTCTCTTGTAGTTTATCATAATATTCCTCCCATGCATCTTTTGGAGCCAAAACTCTCCTCCTTTTAAACAACGGCGACAGGTGTCTGTGGGTGGACTGCGATTGTTTCGCTACAGAATAGATGGTGATGATGGGATGAGAGCGACAAAGTGTGACCATTTGCATCTTTTCATAGCGCTCCCAAATTCCCTAATCATCTGATAGCCCATCCGTTACTTATATTCTTGAGTTTCACAGCTGTCTCTGAGGTGTGTTATTGTGATTAATTTACACTTATGTGTTTTATTGCTTGTGGATGGGATCCAAGAAGTTGTTTTTGGCATCTGTCATCTGAAATTTACTAATTTGACTAGCCATTTTGCAGAGAATTCATTGCAAATTGCATTTAACTGGTCAAAAAACAACCCAAGCCGATTGGAAATACGCGCCTCTAATGTATTTTGTAAAATGTATTTAGAGGCATGTATTTCCAATGAGTCTGGGTTGACAAATAAAGAAGCTCAGTAATCGTTTGCCTTCCACTCGGACATGGTAGAGTTTGGAATGGATCCACTGTCCAATTTCAACAGATGTGGGACACTGTCATCCCAAGCAATCTCTTTAAAACTTGTATGAGGGTCATAAGAATGAAGTCATTGTGGCTGAATTACTGATTAATGTATTTTAAAGTGCGGACAGTAGGGGAAAATCCAATCCACTATTTTCTTTCATTAGACTTAATATGTTTAAGACATATAAGATTTTAATCAAGCTCTTTGATGAGGATGACAACCACTCTGTGAGTGTCCGTTATATTTTGTTCCTCTCATTTTTAATTACTAGCAGACATTAAAGCCCAATTAAGAATTCTCTAATGCTTTCAAGCTTTTGATAGGGATCTGCCATATGGAGAGAGCAGTGTGCCAAGGAAATGAAAATTAAAGATGAAAGAACAAGGGTTTTGGGAGGAAAAGTTTGAATTATGGGTAGATGCTTTTTGCAGGACACCCACTTACATGGTGATCTATCACGCTGAGACCAATTAGAGGCGTACTCTAAAAGCACATGCTGAAAAGACATTGTGACATCTTTTTGTAGGGATGCCAAATGTGCAGAGATCTCCCACATGAGCTATATTTTTTCTGAGCATTTATTGACATCCATTATAGCATGTGTGAACGTTGCCGTGATACAGTATGTCCTCAGCTACAACAATATAGTGAGTCAAACCCGTTAATGAAGCAGGTGTCCAGCTTTTTGGCTCACAAGAACATACCAGCATACCCCCCCAAATGGTTGTAAAAATTTATTTTTACTATTCATTATTTTGATTCTATTTTTCCCCATTTATAGACAGTTCAATCATAGTTCAAACTCAGAAAAAAAAGAAAATATAGTGGTTGTCAAGGTCTGCTACTGTAAGGAGACGTGGGATAAACTCAGACTGCAGGCAGGAACACTAACATAGCACAACTCAGACGTACAAACTGATGCAAACACCAGACAAGGGAATCTAGGGCAGACAACACTTTAAATACTAATCTTAACGAGGGATAATTAACAGGACACAGGTGAATCAAATGAAACAATCAGACAAGAGGGAAAACTAGGTTACGGAGCACATGGGGAGCAAAACAAACACAAAGACAGTCCATGGGCGTGACAGTGGTCTAAATGACTATACTATATTCCAGGGGGCTGTTTCATAAAAGACGCTAAGAAAAGCAGGGATTAAATTCCAAAACCTGACTTGAAATAACCTAACAAATCAATCAGGTCTAAAGCGGTTTCACAAACGACAATTTAAGTACACGCAATCTGACTAATTCGATCCAGGTTCAATGAGTCAGGATAATTTGATGTGCACGCTTATTCTTAAGCAGCCCTTAATGTCGATCATGGATCAAATCGATCCACCATGGCAAACAACGAATATATCTGTGCTGTTTAATGCATTTGAGACGTTGTGTTTTTCTCAGTACATAACTACGGTGGCCCAATAGTGCACAACACAATGCAATTAAAAAAGCAAACATAAGCTCACAACACAACGACATTAAGCCACAACACAACAACATTTAGCCACAACACAATGCAATTAAAAAAGCAAACATAAGCTCACAACACAACAACATTAAACCACAACACAAACGGAAATGCTTCCAACCACTAGGGGACAGTTGGTCTGCAGAAACGGGCAATGGAGACTATGCACGGCACGCAGCCTACGTATTGCCGGTGAAATCTCAGGGCTTAGAAAAGGTTCCGATGCCGCAATCTTTTGTCAATGAATGATTAATATAAAATTATATTTATAGATTTTATTGCTATAATATAACAAATTAAGTATAGCACAGTAATATAATTGTTTATTGAAGAGTTCCATGTCCCGTTTTGTGAGGCTTCTCAAAGGTTTTTCACACTTCTCCCCTGGATGAAGAAACTCGCAGTAAGTGGATTAACGTTAGTAGATGTAAGGATTTTAACATCACTTCTGATACTTCAAGAAAGACGACAGCATGCGGTTCTACACCAGAGGGCAGTTTCATAAAAGAGGCTAAGAAAAGATGGGATTAAAGTCCAAAACCTGACTTGAAATAACCTAACAAATCAATCGGGACTAAAGCGGTTTCATAAACGACAATTGAAGTTCACGCAATCTGACTAATTCGATCCAGGTTCAGTGAGTCAGGATAATGTGACGTGCACGCTTATTCGTAAGCAGCCCTTAATGTCAATCATGGATCAAATCGATCCACCATGGCAAACAGCGTATGTTTGTGCTGTTTAATGCATTTGAGACATTGCGTATTCCTCAGTGCATAACTGTCACGTCACAGATATATTTTTCATCTGTAAATGTTAGAAAGTAATACAAATATATCCATTTTGCTGTCAGGAGTGGGCGAGGCTTACGCGAGTGAACGAGCGCTGCTGTGCACATGCGCGCACTACACAGACAAAGCAGAATAGAATAATAGAGAGAGAGGGATGGCTGCGTAGGAGAGAGGGATGGCTGTGTAGTGCAAGAGGTGTATGATCTAAGATGGCGGCTCCCTGCTGCTAGATTACAACCTTAAACAACTTCATTCATTTATTTATTTATTTATTTTCTCTATCTGTTTTTCTTCTCTCTTGTTTTGCATTTTTTTTCTTCCGTTTCAAAACTGGACTATAACGGTTTGCAACCTGGAGTACCTTGAGGAATACATCGACACGCATTTAACAGACTCTACAGTACCATGAACAAGGACAAAGTAGACAACAACAAAAAAAGTAAAGGCAATCTCACTCCAAACTCCAAAAGACCCCGTCCAGACTCACTATCCAGCACAGGTACAACACCATCCACATCACCTAAACTGCCATGCTGCACAGAGGTAAGCGACATTCTACTCTCCATTGAAAACAAACTTTCCAGACTGGATGCAAGGATCGCGCTAATATAAGTAATACACAAGGACATTCAAGAACTACGGCACAGCTTAGAATTCAGTCAAGAACAGACAGACACTCTCACCAAAGAAAATAATATTTTAAAGGACTCCGTTCACTCTCTTACCGCTCAACTCACCTACGTTGTCACACAAAACAAAACCATGAAAGAGAGCATTCTGGACATACAATCGCGAAGCATGAGGGACAATCTAGTCTTCACAGGCATTCCGGAACAAACCCCAGACGACCCCGAAAAATCAGTTAAGGACTTCATGATAAAACAGCTGAAATTACCATCTGAAACTGTACAGGATATCACTTTCCACCGCGTGCATCGGATCAGATCCCAAAACAACAGCAATCGCCCACGTCCAATCATCGCAAAATTCGAACATTATAAACAAAAAGAACTGGTTCAGAGGCAAAGCAGACCAATCAAAGGCACAAACTACGGACTCAACGATCAATATCCAATGGACATTCTCGAGTGTCGAAAACATCTCTTCCCAATCCGAAAAAAATTATGAATGAAGGAAAAAAGGCAACTACAAACTTTACATAAATGGACAGTTATACCGTGATAAAGACATTACCCCCTGGCTCTTCTGAACTCTTCACTCTCAATTCCGAATAAGTACCTGTTGTTCATGAATTTAAAAATAGATCACCTTTACCTTGCTCCCCAGTTCCTCTTTCTCTCTCTCTCTCTTTACCACATTTTAAGTCATGAAATTAGTTCTCATGTTGCACCTTGGTCTCGCGCACCCCCCCCCCCCCCCTTAACATAATATCATTGTTTCACACTATGTCAGTATTTAATCTTCCTTGTATTGCTGTTGTTGTTGTTGTTTTGCTTCATACACACTGTCATTTGTGTTTCTTCAGTTTTGTTCATCTGCCAACAACATGAACATGTTATGCACACACATGTACATACAGTCATAACTCCATAAATATATACACTCACACCTATACATGCACGGCACTCATACATTCATACAGTAATATTCATTTCCTTTCCATATCATGTCTTCTATCAATTTTCTAACCTGGAATGTTCGTGGAATTGGTTCTCATGCAAAGAAAGTCAAAGTCTTGAACCATTTAAATAAACTACAAGCAGACATATGCCTTTTTCAAGAAACACATCTATCAGACGCAGATCAAGATAAAATTAAATAATCAAACTACAGTCATTTATTCTCAGCTCAATATAATTCAAAACAAAGAGGAGTTTGCATTTTAATAAGTAAAAAAAAATCTAATTTATTCATAATACCACTGTTATAGACCCCGAGGGACGTTTATTATAAATATTTCAATTGATAATAGCCCAGTTACAATTGGTAATCTATACGTCCCAAACACAGACGACCCATTTTTTTTCATAACTTCTTTTCCTCTATTTCAAATCTTTCTAATTGTCCAGTCATATTAGCAGGTGATTTTAATACTGTTCTCAACCCAGTAATAGATAGATCTAGTTTAAGAAATAAACGCATTTGGCAATCTGCAGAAACCATAAAACAGTTCATGAGTGATTTTGGTCTTGGCGATTACAACACCCAAAAGCTAAAGAATACTTGTTTTTCTCACCAGTCCATTACTCATATTCCCGCACTGATTTCTTTCTCACCAGTAATTCTATCATATCAAACATTTCCAAATCAAAGATTGATCCAATTGTCATTAGCGACCATGCTCCAGTAACATTGAAATGGAATAGAAGTGAACCTCATAAACCTGCTACCAGATGGCGTTTTAACATATCTCTCTTGAAAGACCCAGATTTTGACAACTATTTTAAAAGAGAGTAGGCATTCTTTCTAGAAAAGAATGACACCTCTGGATTGTCTCCCTCTCTTCTGTGGGAAACAGGAAAAGCAGTACTACGAGGGAAAATAATCTCATACTCCGTTTACAAAAAAAAGAAGGAAAAATAACAGAATTGGAGCAGAAAATTCAATAATTCAAAACTTCAAGACATCAATATAAATAACCCAACAGAAAAAACACAAAACAAATTAAGAGAATATCAATTTAAATTAAATGCAATAATCAATAAACATACTCAATTCCTGATAGGCTCAGACAAGAAGAATTTCGTCATAGTAATAAATCTGGTAAATACTTGGCAAATCAAATCAAACGAAACGAGGAAAAAGCAACAATTTCAGTTATTACAGACCCAGAAGGAAAATCTACCAACTCACCTGAAGAAATTAAGCAAATTTTTCACTATTTCTATAGCAAATTATACTCATCAGAAAAAGACCCAAATCAAAATGACATCAACTCATTTCTTAACAGTATCAATCTACCACAACTGAATGAACACCAAATAAATAGCCTAGAATCACCCATCACACAACCCGAACTTCTTACAGCACTACAACACATGCCTAATAATAAAGCACCAGGTCCTGATGGATTCCCCGCTGAGTTCTACAAACACTTTTGGTCCACTCTATCATCACTCTTCATCAGAATGTTAAGTGAGTCACAACAAGAATTAAATCTCCCAGCTAATATGAATACTGCCAGAATTTCACTTCTTCTCAAACCCAATAAAGATCCAAAATGACCATCAAGCTACTGCCCATTTCTCTGATCAATGCAGACATTAAAATCATCGCCAAAGTATTATCCCATGGAATAGAAAAGGTCACACCATCTATAATACACCCAGATCAAACCGGTTTCATTAAAGGTAGACTAGCATCCATCAATACACGCAGACTATTCAACTTAACCCTCGAATACGCGTTTTGTGGCAGATCTTCCTGATAAGGCAGAAATGATCTTGAATTACTCTGCCATTTTTGATCGTTCAGATAAGAGCAATACACCATTTGAATCTGTAAGGGGTCTACTTTTATTTGTATACACTCATAATAACAACACGTTGTGATTTTGTAGAATAAAGAAAATAAACAGGGTGCGTTCACTGTCATCTCTGTCTCTGTCACCTCTCGTCACAGACACGGAAATAAAACAACCAGAATCTCAGCGGAAACATGCCTCAAAGACAAGATAAATATATGTATAGAAAGCTTGAAATGTCTAATTTTAAATGAACCAATTCAAGTCGAAAACAAATAATCTGTTGTTATGTAATCTGTATGAAAGTATGGAGTGGTCCGGTTTCTCCTGTATCGCCTCATTACAGCTAATGTGATCCCGCCTCTCATTGAGCGCGCTGTTCATATAGAAATGAACTGAGGTGAGCCAGGTAATCGTGTACACACCCCTGAGAAATGGCATAAAACGTCAAGCTTCATCATAGAATTACTTACTTTTTCTGCGCGTTTGCATGATGGCACGCTACACGGGTGAAGAAGCACTTCGGATGGTTCTGGACAGTGACGAAGAATTAATTATTATCAAATAAAAAAAATATATTATTATCAAATTTTACTGGAAAAATAAGACCCCAAGAATTAAACTAGCTACTTTAGAGACACCAAAAACACAAGCACCACATTTCTACCACTACTCTCTGGCTAATCAGCTTCAACAGATAAACAAATGGATTCACCAAACTCATCAGAAAACATATGGCTAGATATTGAGCAAACAATTTGTAAGGATATTCTAATTTTAGATGTACCATTCTATAGTCAGACAATCATCAAAAAACACTCCTGTTTTAAAGCACCAACTATAGCAGCAGCTCTGACAGCCTCGTGGAAATTTCAGCAAATCACAAACACTCCTCTTGTACCATCTAAATACACCTCCATTTGGAATAATCCCGATTATACAGTTAATAAAAAGCCACTTAATTTACACACATGGGCAGAAAAGGGCATAACACAACTCCAACACATCTTTCATAGAAATAATCTGGCCTCATTTTCATATTTGGTCCAGGAATATGGCATCGGGAGTAATAGTTTTTTTGGAATATCTACAAATCAAATCATCTATCCAATCAAAAATCAACATTCGAACCGTTAATCTAGAATTTTCACCTTTAATCTCAGAGTTAATTAATATATCGTCCTCAAAAAAACTACTGTCCAAAATATACAGAATAATATTAAAATCAGACAACACATTAAGTTTACCACATGCTGAAAGGGAATCAGACATATCTATTGCTCCGGATGCCGTTTTCTGGACAAAAATCTGCAAAAATATCTACTTTATGATATAAAATGCCAACTTGCAATTTATACAGTATAAGGTACTTCACAAAATTCACTTAACAGACAGAAATGGTTTAAAATGGGATTCACTTCAGAAACATGTTCACGTTGCACCCAAAATGAAACAGATACTTATGTTCACGCTCTTTGGTATTGTACCCCAATTATACATTTTTGGGAAAAAGTCACTGAATCATTATCCGTCACTATGGGATGTCACATCCCAAATTCTCCATCAGTTTGTTTACTAGGCGATATATCTATAATCAATTTAGACAATACAAACAGTAAGTTACTCCTGGTAGCGCCAGCTATCGCCAATAAAACTATCCTCATGAACTGGAAATCAAGAAAATCCATACATATTGCACCCTGGAAAAACCTACTAATTGATTAAATCTAAATCTATCCAGTTAATCTCATAATACAGTAGAATTACACCCCTTCTGGTCAGCTCTCATTACCCTCCAGCAGTCATAAATGTGTTGACCTTCTTTGTCTGAGACCAATCACAACAATACATCCCCACCTAAACTACTATTTGAACTTAATTTGAATATTAATCTTTGAGTTTTGGGAAGGGGTGGAGGACAACATCGATAAGATTTTTTTTCTCCTCTTCTTCTTCTTCATCATCTTTTTTGTTTGGCCTCCGGTCCCCAGTAGGCTATGACATCCAGGTCTGTATCTGGTGTGGTGGAGTTGCAATATGGGTGGGTGGCTGTGAGGTGGGGCTTGTGTCTCCCCGCCGTCTCCCTGAGCTATCGTTTCCACTGCCACTTGCCCAGGCTGGTTCTGACTTGCATGCCTCACTTTTTTTTTAATGCATCACATATCAGCTGTAAAACATGCACACCTGTTACGAACCTGTGCATGTGAATATATTTAAGTATGTGTATAGTACACTAAGGAAACCAACAGGAAAAAGGATGATGATAAATATAAATAAAGAACAAGAATGATGTTGCAAATACAAATGGAATTCATATATAGACATTACTGTCCAGGAGACAAAAAAGGCCATTCCTAAATGACATTGACATGTTAAAGGGGTCATCTGATGCGGTTTCATGTTTTCCTTTGTCTATGGAGTGTTACAAGCTGTGTGTGCATATACAAGATCTGTAAAGTTGCAAAGATTAAAGTCTCAAACCCAAAGAGATATTCTTTATAAAAGTTAAGACTCTGCCAAGCCTTCTGACAAACCACCCCAGTCTGCACAGTACGAGGAGCTTGTGGAGGTTATAACTCGTGCTGTGGCCAAGTTGATTCGTATATGTCCCGTCAAGAAGCAGGCTGAACCCTCAAAGAGCAAATTATATTAGCATTTCAAATCAAAATCAATCAAATCAAATCACTTTTATTGTCACATCACCACAGCACATGTGCCTTCGTGAGTGAAATTCTTGAGAGCGTGCTCCAGACACTGCAGAAACAATTTACATATAGACATTACCATACATACGTACAGACTTATACAGATGACAATGTGTAATATACACATACATATACTCAGTACACACAGTGTACATTTTCCCAGGGGAGGCGTTTATCTGGGTTTGTGATGTCACAAACCCGGGAAGTAACTTGTTGTAGTCCCTAAGAGCCGTTTTTGTAGGCATTAAACTGCCATAATTTTAAAAGATGATATCTCTGTTTGCATTGAACTTTCAGCTTCATAACTTTGTAAATATTGTTTATGATCAAACAGCAACATTACACACTAACTGACATTAAAAAAGTGACCACCCCTTTAATGAGAATACAGTTGTTCATTGTTTATTCATGGTGGTTCACAGTGCATTAACTAATGTTAACAAACACAACTTGTGATTTTGTTAACAATGTTAACAAACACAACTTGTGAAAATGCATTAGTAAATGCTGAAATTATCATTAACTAAGATAAAAAAATGCTGTAGAAGTATTGTTCATTCTTAGTTAATTTACTAACTAATGTTAACTAATGAACCTTATTGTAAATTATTATCATTTTACTTTAATTTATTTTTTTATATTTCATTTATTTGTTATGTTAACATCACTGAAAAAAAATGGTGGTGAAAAAAATGAACTCAGAAATTGCTAGTAAGTTTCACAAATACAAAGAAACTGGAAGTAACACATTGAAATAAGCATGCAAATTTGAAGTAGAAAGACTGAAACCGTATTTTCTTGTTTATTTACAATTTAATCTTTTTTTTGTGTGTGTGTGGACATGAAGCAAATGAATAGTGCATACAATTTGTAGACAATTCTGTATTTACTAGCCTCCCAACGTCCTCACAGTCTTACCATATGGCTTTAGAAGAATCTTAGCAGTCTTGTGATCTACTATAAATTTTTATGGTGTTTTTGTGGCCCTTTTAGGAGTAGTGAGCTGATGTAATATAGACAAGAGATGCATGAAGATTAAAAAAAAAAAAAATCTCCATTTCTGGAAAAATACAAGCACGCTGGTTTGTGGAGGTAGTGAGTAAATGATGACAGATTTATCTGTTTTAGCTGAACTATTCCTTTAGAAAGCAGCTAGTGCTCACTGAAGCACAACAACCACACATGCATACCCACAGATGAACCCCCCCCCCACACAGTCCGTCTGTTTGTCTGTCTATGGATCTCTGGCATACTCTCTTCTGTTGCACCTCCCCACCTCCAGAGAGGAGCAGCGTTCAGGGTGTTTGTGTGTGAGTGTGCTTTCAACAGCCATGAATAATGATCAGAGCAGTAGGGCGGGTAAGTGCCGAGTCCTCAACCCATAATGCAAAGAGGAATTACTACAGAGAAACCTGGCGTACTTCACAGCACACAATTTCCATTATCTTTAAATGGCACCAAGGACATTTAAGAAAAGCTGTTGTTCTCCTTTACTTTGCTTTAGACCACAGGCGAATAGATGGAGAATGTTCTTTCAGAATGAATGGATGTTTGATTTTCATTCAGCTGCATGGCCTGTACTCTGATGTACTTCTGCGTGCAAAATATTAGCTCACAAAAATTATAAGAATAGTAATGAGATAGTGGTGAAGATGAGAGATACGTAAGTGATGACCATCTGTCTGTCTGTTTGTCCCCACAAAAATGTAGATGTTTTTTAAATATTTTTTCAAAGAAAAATTAAAACGAGGATATATCAAATTTACCAAAGTGACAGTAAAGACATTTTTATTTCAGTTAAATGCTGTTCTTTACACTTTGTATTCATCAATGAATCTTGAAAAAAAATCACAATTTCCACAAAAATATTAAACAGAATTTTCACCATTGACAAAAAGAAGAAATGTGAGCACATGAAGGATCATGTGACACTGAAGACTGGAGTAATGATGCAAAAATTAATCTTTGCCATCACAGGTTTAAATTATGTAAATTAGAGAGATTTGTAATCTTACTGACTTTTTTGGTAGTATATACTGTATATAGTCAATAGTGTATTACAGTACAGTTAAGTCCATATATACTTGGGCACAGGCACAATTTTTATTATTTTATCAGCTGACGAAAACATATTCAAGTTACAGTTATATAATTAATATGAGCTTCAAGTGCACACACTGAGCTTTAGTTTTAGGGCATTTTCATCCAAATTGGAGGAAAGGTTAAGGAATTACAGCCCTTTAATATGTATCCCCCCCCTTTTCAAGGGACCATTAGTAATTGGACAATTGACTAAGAGACTTTAGACTTTGCCAAAAAACATCGGAGCCAAACCACTTCTGGAAAAGCATTATTTGGACGGCTGAAATTAAGATCAAACTGGGAAGAAAAAAGTATGGCGAAAGCTTGGAATAGCTCATGATCCAAAGCATACAACATAATCTGTGAAACATGGTGGAGCAGTGTGATGGCATGAGAATGCATGGCTTCCAGTGGCACTGGGTTACTGGTGTTTATTGATGACGTGACAGAGGACAGAAGTAGCTGGTTGAATTCTGAAGTGTATAGGAATATACTGTCTGCCCAGATTCAGCCAAATGCAGCAAAGTTAAAGCAACCCTGGAGTTTTTGAAGGTAAAAAAGTGGAATATTCTCCAATGGCCAAGTCAATCTCCTGATTTTAACCCGATTGAGCATGCATTTCACTTGCTGAAGACAAAACTAAAGGCAGAAAGACCCACAAACAAACAACAACTGAAGTCAGCTGCAGTAAAGGCCTGGCAAAACATCACAAAGGAGGAAACCTAGTCTCTGGTGATGTCCATGAGTGCCAGACTTCTTTCGGATGCGACGTTAAACCGAGGTCCTGACTCTCTGTGGTCATTAAAAATCCCATGGGACTTCTCGTAAAGAGTAGGGGTGTAACCCTGGTGTCCTGGCCAAATTCCCTCCACTGGCCTCTATCATGTCCTCCTAATAATCCCCATCCACTTGATTGGCTCAATGACTCTCTCTCCTCTCCACCTGTAGCTGGTGTGTGGTGAGCGCACTGGCGCTATTGTCCTGTGGCTGCCGTCGCATCATCCAAGTGGATGCTGCACACTGGTGGTGGTTAAGGAGAGACCCCCCCCACATGATTGTAAAGCGCTTTGGGTGTACAGCAATACACAATAAAGCGCTATATAAATGCATCATTCATTCATTCATTCATTCATTCAGACTTAAGGAAGTCATTGCATGCAAAGGATTCAACAAAATATTAAAAATGAACATTATATTTATGATTATATTTATTTGTCCAATTACATTTTAACCCCTGAAAATGGGAGGATTGTATAAAAATGGTTGTAATTCCTACAAATTTTGTTATATTTTTGTTCAACCCCTTGAATTAAAGTCTGCACACTTCAATTTCATCTTGATTGTTTTATTTTTAATTCTGTTCTGGTGGCACACAGAGCGGAAATTATGATTTTGAAATTGTGTCAGTGTCCAAATATATATGGACCTAACTGTATTTCTGTCATGACAACTCTCGGAGGGATTGGCATGGTAATGTACATGCCAATGTTAATGTATTTGGTCTTGGCAGAATAGATCTGCAACGCTGTTGCAGCAGAGCAAGTACGTGACTTGCTACTGCCAATACATCCACAACATGCTGCTGTGAGCATGTAGAAAATACTGCTGCTGCACATATAACACAAATGAATAACCCCATGTAGCATACATGAATCACCTCATAGCAGATCTATAGAGGTGGAGCTGGGGAAGGTGTAGGGTTTCTGAAGTGCACTGCCAAACTGTTACTGCAAACAAAAGCCAGGTATTTGAATACTGAGCAATGAGCTCATTGGCTACTGATACAGGATAAAACCAATAAGATGTGCCATGTGATAATGATGTCATTAGGTCAGATTGAGTTAGACCTATCGGACTGCGCCAACTAGAGTTTCATGCCAGAACTCTGTATATACAAGTCACATGGAACACTTTTTTTTTAATGTTTTTGGAGGTTAGTTTTTATAGGAGAGTTTATAAAATAACCGCCAAAATTATAATCTATAAATCAGAAAATGTTTAATTTACCTGAAACCTTGAAATCTGTCATTAAATCAAAGTACCCCATTAACCATGACTTTAACTTTCTTAAAAATAAAAGCAGCACAAAAACAAGAGGTACAGTGTTTAACATGAAGTGTAAACAGAAATGCAGTTATAATGGGACACAAATTAATCTTTAATGAGAGAAATTCTGGCATTTTTTCATTACTCATGTTGAGAAAGGACGTTGCATTATTCCAAAGAGACACTGTCAGTGTGCACATGTGATGAACTAGATAAAGGGCAAGAATGATATACTTAAGAAGGAATGTTTTGGGTTGAACACTATTATTTGCATAAATGTATGGCTCCTACATATGGCATTATGTCAATTGCAACAACAACAAAAAAAGACTTGTTTCTTGGTTCCTTTTTTTTTAATTGCAGTTATAGAAATATACAAATAGTAAATAGTAAACAATAAACACATTCTAAATTACACACTTTTTTATAGCCACAACACTAGTATGAATTGCTTGTCGTATGTTTCATTATTTATCTTTCAATTTAAATATCACTGTAATCCCAGTAGCATGTTTGCATTATGTTTATATTTACACTGCACAAGGATTTCAGGAACAGACCATGTTTACAAGCATAAAGATCATAAGAATTGCATCAGTAAGACAAAATCAAAAGTTCTATCTAAGGATTCCCACCTCAAAAAGACAAGTTATGAGTTATAGGAAAAATAGTTTTTACTGAATAATTTAAGTACTTAATGCACAAGCATATAAACTACACTTCTCAAAATGCTATCTGGTTTATTTCCATCATATGCCTGCAACTACAAAACTGAGGGATGAGACAATTATTTTCTGTAGTAATCAATATATTACTATAATGTTGTCAACTGAGATTCCTGTAAGCCTTATACAGTACTTTCAGTATAATTACCCAAATTGGTGTAGTGTTAGCAAAGAATTAAACTGAAGCGGCATAATAAATATTTCATATTATATTTTCGTACTTAAACCATGAATGCTGCTTGTGGTTGATGAATGATGTAGCACCCTGTGTTAAAAGGAAAATGAAAACAATTATTTCTCTAATGAAGGGCAAAAATAAGAATAATTAATAATATGAAAGACCATTCAGTTGATCTTTTGGATCAAAGTCTGCAGACAGAATAAAAGTAACCCCCGCCTCAATCTTTTTCACATACGTGGTTGGTGCTTGCGTTAGTTTTTTGGGAATTTTTGTGATATTTAATTTACTTTGGCTTTGAATAACTAAATGGTCACTCCACGATGCTGCACTTAACAGCGGTCATGCTTCTCCTGCAGACGACATTCAAAAGACTGATTCATGCTGCCTTCACGTGCTATCAGAAATGTCCTATTTCCCACTTATGATGTTGTGATTACGAGCTTGTCGTATTTAAGTGCTTTAATGTCGGAAAATAAAATGTGGCATCCCATTGGCTGACAATCATATAAACATTCACCATGCTATACATGCAGTTTGCAGACAATTCTGGAATTTCAGTCAAATACAGGCTTATTTCATTGCTTATAAAACATATGCTTCGAATAATCTTTAGCGATAAGACAAAGGGATGTAGTTTTTGTGAGAACATCATTGACAGCAGCAATGGTAGTCCCCTCCACCATGTTTAAAGTTTATGACCCGCCCAACTCGAAAACTCTGGTATCAAAATTATTTCTGAATTTCCCATTAGTAAATACGACTTGAGAGGCCGTTCACGTCCAATGTCCGATTAGGAAACTCGTATTTACGATAATTCCAATAGCACGTGAAGGTGGCATCAGTCCCAGAATTTCACTTCCTGCTTTTATTAGTAAAGTCCACTGCAGCACATGACACAGCATGGTGCTCATGGCAGAAAAGTGATTAAGTTTAAAGGACTGAAGCACTCTCTTATATATAAGAGAGGCGTTCATTGTAGTTCTGAACCGATGCATTTGGTACAGTACTTTGATTGTGAGACAGGGAAGGGAGACAGACGGAGAGAGAGCAAGAGCTCTGACCATGAAATCGATTGCAGTTTTGCTGCGTCATCGGCCCATTATTGAAAATGAAAATAAAGACGTGTGTTCTGGTTTTACTTTCCGCAGCCACAAGTCCATAGTTCCATTAAATTGAGTTATGGATTCAGTGACCCAGCCCTCCCCATTCCCCAGCTTTTCCTCTGCCTGTCCCTCCATTCTCATAAAGGTTTCAATTACATTGTCCTGCCCCAGCAGGGAAAAAAAGCAAAGTGGTATTTCATGTGTGCAATATATTATCACACAAATGCACACACGTATTCACTGTTATGTGGCTGATGTCTAAATTTATCTGTGAGTAAAATCATTACATTTTGCTCAATGGACAATATGGCTTTAACATGTTGTTTTTCATGTGTGAAGGAAAATGACATGAAACAACTTCAGATAAAAAAAAAAAAGTTATTTCATTAATTTACAGTACATATTGTTAGCTTTAAAGGTCATTGCACACTGAGTCCGGAATTTTCCCATGCGTTTTTTTTATTCGTCATCCGTTCGTATGAAAATGCATGCTACAGATGCGAAAACGCAGAAAATCAAACCTGATCCGAAATTTTTTATGACGGACGAAAGTTTCGGAGGCAGTGTGTAAACGTGATTGACACAACGTGAGGTCGTATATATTTTTTAATGTGAGAAAGTTTCGGACTCAGTTTGCAGTGACCTTAACTGTTAAAATCTGTTACTAATTAAGACTGATTAAAGGAATCATTTTTTATATTCTTGTCACATGTTGCCTGAAAACTGGAAAATGTAGGGCTGTCAGTTGACGAACAGGCAGTAAAAAATGTTTTTTTTTGTATTTACTTTCTGCATTGTTCTCTTAGGATTTCCTCCCTTCTGCGTGGATCCCTGTTAATTTTCTCTATATATTTCCGTGTCCTCTCTCTTCCACTAATTTCTCTCCCTCAATTCTTTCTGTTTCGAAAACAAAATATCACATTTTATGCTTATTTTCATGACACTTTATAACAGTACAGGTTTTCCGTAAAAACATTAGAAAATAGTTTAATTAGTGTAATTATTGCATTTAAGAACACTGAAAATGATCAAATAAGAATAAAAATGAGTTCTGTCATGACAACTCTCGAAGGTATTGGCGTGGTAATGTACATGACAATGTTAATGTATTTGGTCTTGGCGGAATAGATCCGCTATGCTGCTGCTGCGGCAGAACAAATACCGAGACTTGCTACTGCCAATACATCCACAACATTGCTGCTGTGAGCATGTATAAAATACTGCTGCTGCACATATAACACATCTAAATAACCCCATATAGCATACATGACCACCTCGTAGCAGATCTATACAGGTAGAGCTGGGGAAGGTGGAGGGTTTCTGAAGTGCGCTGCCAAACTGCTACAGCAAACAAAAGTGTGACATTTGAATATTGAGCTATGAGCTCATTGGCTACTGATACAGGAGAAAAACAATCAGCTGAGCCATATGATAATGATGTCATTAGGTCAGATTGATTTGGACCTATTGGACTGCGTCAACTTAAGAGTTTCATGCCATACCTCTGTATTTAAACAAATCTTATTCAATTATTTAAAATGCTTTTTAAAGTGACCTTGTCCTCTGGTGTGACATCTTTGTCCTGTGGTGTGACAGTACAGTCGTCACACCATAGGACATTTCAGTCTTTTACTGACCTTGCTATTCCAAGCTAACCTGTCATTAGCGGTTTGCAAGACACATTTGCATAATGTTCCATGATTATGTAGTTTAACATGCAGTTTTTAAATTAAAAATATATATATATTTAGGGGTGTCACACCAAAGGACAACACAACATAACACTTTTTAAGTGGTTCCAAAAAAGTTAAATATTTGAACAATTCTGTGAGAAAAATTTACCATGTGCACATGTCATGAGCTTCACAGGAGGCTTCAGTAACACGACCATGAGGGTCCTTGAACTAATTAAAGTTTTCTCTGGAATTGGCCGAATTAAAATCAGGATATGGTGTCACACCTGAGGACATGGTCAGAGACAATATGTATCAAGTTCCTACGCTTTAAGAAATACATGGATGAAAAAAGAACATGGATGATTGCCATTTACTAAAACAGACACTTACAATTATGCCGGAGGTATTTATTAACATTTTTATGTTTTTCTTTTTCATTTATAAAAGTTGTAATTTATTGAACCGTGCTTGAGACAGTCACGCCATTGGACAATTTTGAGATTTGGCTCAAAAAAAGAAAAAAAAACCTTTAACACTATAACTTTTATAATAAAAGGTCCATGAAGGATAAAGAAATGTTTAACCATTTGACTACATTTTAAATAATGACAATATTAATTATATTCATTTTTATCTTGTGGGAGTTATGAACAAACTCTTATATATATATATATATATATATATATTGCTGTAGTGTGTCGGTAGGAAATGTAGTGTGTCTGGAATGACATGAAGAAACAGAACAAACTGAGACAGACTAAATCCAGAGGAACTGTGGCGACATCTCCAAGATGCTTCAAGAGACCTCCCTGCAAAGCTACCTGAAAAACTATGTGCAAGTGTACCTAGGGCAAAAGCTGCTTTAAACACAAATGTTGATTTAATTTAGTTAATGGAAGTTAATTGATAAAGAAAATCTATTTTTGACAATCTATTTTTGACAGCATCCTCGTTTTACAGCATTTTTACACAAGTGCCTAAAACTTTTAACTGCTTTGTAGCTTTGCAGGTAGGTTTCTTGAAGCATCTTGGAGATGTTGCCACAGTTCTTCTGGATTTTGTCTGTCTCAGTTTGTTCTGTTTCTTCATGTTATTCCAGACAGACTAGATGATGATGAGATCAGATCTCTGTTGTTAGACTCCTTGTGCAAACAACAATCTCACTGGATTATTACAATTAATGGCAAAATTAATGTTTGGAAATGTAAACTGATATTTCCTACTGACACTACAGATTTGTTTTTTTTTTTTTTTAATAATTGTACTAGAAATTAATATTCACTTCTCGAAATTAGTATTCTATTCTGTTGAAACCCAAACCGCTACTCAGTGTCTCATTATTTACCCTCAATCCCCAGAAGCAAAAGCAAACAGGTGTTTGCCCATGAGGGCGGTTGTAAGCATTATCATAGCAACAGACCTTAACCCAGGTGCTCTACAGAATCTGTCAGAGATGCTCTCAGGGCTCCATTAGTGTTTTTCATGTGTTTGTTTTTTTTTGACATTTGTGATGTGCAATTTCAAAGATGCAGATGGACTTCAAAACTTTCTGTCAAAACCAAAGCCTATTTTCTAGTCTCTTTAACATTCATCATGTGAACTTGTGACTTTAAACCCAGACTTTTTTATATAGTATGTCCTCTACTCACATCTAGTAATAATCAACTATAAAAAGAGCTGTTTCTTATTATGAAAATTGTCACACCCTTGTGTTGTTCCAACTTAATATGCTGTTGTTGTATATCTATGTCTCTTTACTTACTGTGTATGCACCCAAAAAAAGCATGTCTTTTGTACTTGACACGGTTGTGATATTTTCTAATTTGTATTGTCTTTGCTGGATTACATTGATCATTATGTAAAGGAGATGTTGCATCTGTGTTCTGTCAGTAGATCACCTGCAGAACTTTCTACTCCCATCAGTACTTTTATGGGATTGTGCTCTCATGTTTAATAAACCTGGCCATTAACTTTTTACCTGAATCCGTTTTAGAGTCAACTTCTTTGGCTTTATATAAAAAAATCATAATTAGCCATGCACGTTAACCTGTTTTTATTTTCCTTTAGTCAGTGCTGCTGAAACATACAGAGTCTGATTAATGGAACATTTGGCTGAAGCTTTGAGAGCTTGTGTCTGCTGAGATGGTGGCTGTATTTCTTTAAGAGGAATGAGGGTGTGTGTTTAGTGTAGATCTGTGGGATTCGTTTGGCATTGCGATGTTTTGTGTTGCTGCACTCTAGCTTCTCTCATTAGGAGACTGACGCTCTTAGCTGGCAGGGAAACAATTCAGCCTGAGATGAAGCACAGTTGTTTCTTCCTTTTTCTTCTTCACTTTCTTCTTTACATGCTGTGATAGTTGTAATTTGAGCTACTTTGATATTTAAGTCAAAATCTGTCCTTGCCCTGTTTGATTCTTGCAAAGGACAAAAGGAAAATCTGTTGTCCAAAAAGATGAAAGCAAGATTCTTTCTGGGCTAGAAATTTGCCTTGACAATGTTAGCACTGACTATAATAAAATCATACTACCTTATTTAAATGTATCCTTTATTTCAGTGCTGCAAATGAAGCCATCTGCTCAAGAAAGCAACTGTGGGGGAAATAGATATTTCTTTTCCAAGAAGTCTAAACATAGCCACCCCTATATCTGCAATCAGAAAAGAGAAAAAATGTATCAAAAATGTCGTAATCAGACATATGCGTGTTTCAGCTGCCAATGTATCTAAATACCTTTTCATGTCACTCGAGATCTCTATAGCTAATCTGAGCTTCTTCATTTGTTAAGGATCCAATAGATGTAGCTGAGAATTGAAATGGAGAGCTATGCATGTTCATTGGACTTGAAGTTAAAACAAATGAATTACTTTTAAAACCAATGCATTTCTATAGAAAGACCTTGGGTTTCGTTCATGAAACACGAGCAGAACAAACTTCGGTGAGAATCATTTGCAAAACCTTTCATAAATTGTAACATTCAGTTCATTTACATAAGAATGGATTTATGAACGATTTATACAGAAATTCGTTCTACTTGCATTTCATGAATGAGTGCCAAGATGTTTTTTTTTGAGGAAAATGTGTGTGGTGTTCACATTAAAAGCCCAAGCCATAGGGTCGGAACATCATGGAAACTTGGAGGTGGACCCTGATTTGTGCCACCAGGAACACCACAGCAACCAAGTCATTCATTTAGAAAATTGCACACCACATTCACGCAATAAGCTGCACTGTTTCAGATATCGTTCAATTCTCTAGCACAAAGTTGTACACTTAGCTTTAGGTGTTTAATGCAACATTTTCATTCAAACTTGTGAGGTTAAGGACAGTGGTTGCATGTGTTTTAAATAAGTTATTACATGTGTTAAATATCATACATTTATAGTTGCGCTATTTGGGGAAAAATCAAATTGTGATTTTTATTTTTATTATAGGCTATAACAATATATCATTATTATTATCGCTACTAAATAAAAATAGAATTCTAGAAAAAATATGTAGTACAACTGTACAATTGTAGTTCTAACATTTTGTGTCTTGACTTCATTTCTTTGATTTCAAAAGTTAAACCATCAAGCCTTTATTTTGGCAGAAACGGCGGGGAACCCTTAAAGCTTCTCTTTTGTTGACGACAGCCGGTTTATAAGCACTTCTCATTACAAGTGTGGGAAGATTGCTGGTGCATGTTACTCTCCTAAATTGGAGTTTTAAGTGACCCAAACTCAAATCTTTTGAAATTTTACTTTTAAAAATTTTATGAAAACCTATAGGCTTTAGTCCCTAATTTGACATCCACCTCATGCTCAATGATCTGGAAAAATGTAATTGCCTTTTGTAACCAAAACTTTTTTGTGCCTATTAATTTTGTTTTGTGCCTTTACAAAACTGGCAAAAACTGGTTTACAAAAACCCACCCAGAGGAATATTCTCTGCGGTGACAACTATCCCCAGTCTCCTATATATATATTTTTAGAAGACGTATTTTTTTCTGAACTGTGAATGCTTTCTGCACAATTAGCTTCCTTCCTGCATTCAGTCCATTCCTGCCCAGTGACAGTCATTCATTTCATTCAGCCTTGAGGATCGCGGTGCATCTCTATCTCTGTCTCTGCCCCCCGTCCTTGGTAACCTGAGCCATGTGCAACCCCATACAGCAGCAGCGCTGAAGACAGACAGCACTATGAATGACAGCTCCAGTCAAAACAGCTCGAGTGTGTCATTCAGACAATGGATCTCTTCTTCAGGGCTCAGCTGTAAGTAAAGGAGGGAAAAAAGGAGAGTGAGACATACAGGAAGTAATGTGTCGCCCTAATGGCCCTTTGGTGTAAAGAGTTTGCCGTCAGATCAATATGCATTCACTCCCCCAGAGAGCGAGCGCATTGTGAGAAATGTGACAGGTTGTTGTAGAATCTCATGTGTGTGTGTGTGCACGTGTGTGTTTTCAGATCATATCCCACTGATGGAGTAAATAGATCCTATTGTCTAAGGTAAGGGAGAACAAGCACAACGCCTATAACAGTAGATTGAATTGAAATTAGTTGGCTCCATGTGGCTCATTCTGAAGCTGCGCTCCACAATACTGTCAGGACCGAATAGCTCACGGAGCCACAGTAAATTGAAGTTGCAATCTGGTCGGAGCAACACAGAAAACAAGACTGAAAAGAAGCTCTGTGCGAGTCTGACAGGGACGTCAAAATGAAGGTAAGAGAAATTACTGCGGGGCCGACTTTAGGGATAAATGAAACCAAATCTGCCTCAGCCTTGTAAATCACACAACTGTTACTCATTGAAACTGCTAATCAAGCACCTTGATGCTAGTGGTCTCGCTGGGAGGTCTGACCCTTTTGCTGGGTCCTGCAGCAAAAAGGACCAAAACTGCACCAATGTTAGGAAAGTCTGCTTACTAGGGAGTCTAGCGCTTGGCTCTCTCAATAATTCATTCAAAATCATAAAAAAAAAAAAACTTTATTGCGCTGTACTGAATTATTAACTGCCTGTCGACTTTTGGCACATTGCCACAGACTCTTCACAGCCTTTATGCTTATTAGCACAGAATGAAGTGATTGCGGTTTGTGCTATACGTACCCTTTCAGTCAATCTCAACAGCCTTTCCAAGAGTTTACCTCTGTGCAAGTTGTGCACAAGCTAAATGGCAAAACCATGTTTACAAACAGGATCAAGGGATAATTTGTAACATCTTTTCATTTCCTCATCTCCCCCTCCACTCAGATTTCTTTTTTTCTTACCGCTGATGCATTTTTCATGTTCCCCAAAGCCCTTGCGATGGGAGCTGACCCACAATGCAACTCTTCCTGCAGGGTTGAAAAGCAGGAAGTGGCTTCTTGCGGGCCTCTCCGTCTGCTGTGGGCAACGGGACGTGCTCGGAGGATATGGGATCATGCAGGTAATTAAATAAATAATCAAAACTCTTTTGACTGCAGCGCTTACCTGGAATGGATCGTCTCTGATGACCAATCTCAAACTGACACTGTTCTTTATTTATTCATATGTGCATTATTACTTATTCAGAGCCTTTCAGCGACGACTCCTGGTGGGCAATGGCGCCTATTAACACAAACAGCGGACTGTGTGTAGAGCTCTGGGGCCACTTAAAGGCAATCATATGGGCTGTAACGTATACTGAAGTCCTCTTACATGACAATGCGAAATATCAATTAAAATTTTACTGCAAGCAGAGTATCCAGGATCTAACACAAGAACGTGGGTTAATAACCTCAAACTTGTCACCTTTATTTATATACATAATACTGGGTGGTATGACGGCATACACTGTACAGCTGGTATTCTGTTATACAATTTACACCTCACTATATCAGCTGTGCAATTATTATTACTATTATTACAATTATTTTTATTACTTGCACTCACAGCTTGATTACATACTCTGAAATATAAAAGTTCCTTAAGAGGGGGGGGTTCATAGTTATGCAACAGAACCACCATTTTGGGTTCCCTATAAAACCTTTCAGTTAACAGTGCTTAAAAACTTATTTTTTTTCTTAATGTGAATAATATTTTAATAATCTGAAGCACCCTTTTCTATTATAAAGAACCTATGAACTTGTTGTGCAATGGAAAAGTTCCATGGATGTTAAAGGTTCTTCATGGAACTATTGTTGCTGATAAAGGACTATTATTTTGAAGAGTGTGGTGGAGGTGATTTAATTTTGAGATGTTGCAGTGATGTAATTTTTTTTACATCACTGTTTCCGAGAAACGGTGCAATTTGCTTGTTAATATAAATAATAAGTGTTGTGTGGTTGTATAGATGTACAAGTTATAGATGCAATTTTATAGGCTACTAAACATATTCATATTTATAAGGTATTACCATTATCGCCAAGGCCAATATACTGGATGATATTTGGTATTTTTCAAATATCGGCATCGGCCGATATGTTTTTCTGTTTGGCCAATGTGTTCTTTTATATACTTTTATTTTGGCGGCGCTGAGAACGGAAGCACCTGCACACAGTGCTCACGTTCTCCCTGTCATTGAGCACGTTTATATGCACATCAGTAAGATGATAACTCACAAATATCAGCTTATTAAAATAACCAGTTTTCGCCATTTTCATGCACATCAGTAACCTGACAACGCAAGTAAGCTGCGTTTACATGACTTCATTAATAAATCACGGCCCGTATTTATCAAGCCTCTAAGAATTACTCTCAAGAATACTGCTAAGAACTGATTTAAGTAAAAAAAACAACAATATTGTCTAAAAGCTGCTCTTAAAAGTTATTTATCAATCACCTCAGTTGTAATTTAAGCTAAGTGTAGGTCTAAATCTTAACTGTCAGTCTTAGAGATGATTCATGACACTTTGCTGTGCCACAAACGGGATTTTGGATGACGACATACACATGGACCAATCACTGAATAGATTTCCTTAATTAAGGATAATCTCAGATAAATTCACATCGAATGGTTAAATTCCTAATAGGAGTTTACATTCAACTCACATTTGACAAAGAATTTTCAAGAGAATACATTATGGCAAGGAAACGATGCATCATCACAACTCAATTTAGGGTACCGATAGACGAAAGTATAATGTATCGACGATAGTCAAAGTATCGCCTGTTGCTGAAGCCTTTGACGACAGCGAGACGATTATTATTATTATTATCCATCAAAAATAGACTAGGCGCCTATTTTTAGTGATGCAGCACAGAGAACTGCTTCAGAAACTTGCCACGGCGCAGCTGATCAGCTCCGGTGGCCGTGGAGCTGTAATGCGCGGCAGACGCGTGCAGTGTATGTAAGACATACAGTGCCCTGCAAAAGTATTGGAACAGTAAAGACAAAATTGCTCTGTTGGCTGTAGATCAAGACATTTACAAATATGATTAAAAGATGAATATGAGACAAAACTTCAGAATGTCACGTTTTATTATTGGGTGATTCAACACACACATCTTTTACCAGCTAAGAAGTTCAGCACTTTTAGACTTTCATCCCCCTATCTGATGTGAGCATAAGTATTGGAACAGTTGCCTCACAGGTCTTTCTAAGTGATCAGCTGTGTCCGGTTGCATTAATTCTTCAGATATTAAAAGCAGGGAATGTGTCGTATCAGTTATATCCATTACTTCTGTATTCTGAATCTTGCATTTGATGATGACACACACCAACCAGGATGAAGATAAGGGAGCTGACTTTGAGAGAAAAGCAAGCAATTTGGATGCTAAAAGAAAAGAGGAAGTCAGTTAGAGCTCTTGAAAAAACAAAGGGCATGGAGAAATCAAGAGTTTGGAAACCACCAGCGACACCAGTAACCAACAACGACCTGATCGGCTGAGAAAACAACAGTAGTTGATGACAGACAAATCATAAAAGCTGTCAAAATGAATCTTAAAAGACGTGTCTGTAAAATCACCAACAACTTCCAGAAAGCTGGGGTGATGCTCTGACAATCTACTGTCCTCAGGAGACTTTGACACAGAATTACAGATGTTACACAGCAAGATGCAAACCTCTGACCAGCACCAAAAATAGAAAGGCAAGATTAGGGTTTGCAGAAAAGCACAAAGGTGAGCCAGAAGAGTTTTGGAACTGTGTTTATGGACCGATGAGACAAAAATGAACCTTTATCTAAGTGATGGGAAAGCAAAAATGTGGAGAAAAAAGGGAACTGCAATGATCCCAAGCATACAGCCTCATCTGTAAAACATGGTGGAGGTGCCATGATTTAAAACACCGTGTAAACATATACTGTGTAAACTGAGAGCATTTATAAACAGCATTTACCTGAAGACTTCGTCTACAGCGTTTTGTGCTTCTATCAGCCTCAATGAAATGCAACACTGCAAATTGTCTTTGGAGATTCTTTAGTCGTCCTTTCCGTTCTTTCTATCGCTTGACGTTTACGTCGAAATTCCATGTCGATTATTGTGAAACCTGCCAGATACAACAAAAACACAGCTCCGATCACAGCATCCTCAATCCTCCTGTTGTTAACGTTGTTCTTCTTCGTTTATGTTGTTGAACGGCGCATGTCGACCGGCTTACGTCACTTCTTAGTACCCAGCGTCGGTGCGAATGCAACCCTTTAAATGGTACTGGGAAATAGTTTGCGCAAAATCGTCCCAGTACTTTAGTACTGTACTTTTAGTTTTGGAACTAAAGCAGTGCGAAAGGCCCTTTAATTACATTGTAGTCACGACATATTATCTTGTATTAACTTGTGGGAACGTGCCACAAGATCATTTTATCGAGGTAACGACATCCTTAAGTCATGGCCACGCAATGTGAAGTTGTGGGCTGAAGATCCTACGTTGAGGGAACAACATCCATTTCTTGTTGCCATGACTTCTTTCTTATGTTGAGGGAACAACATAGCCTATTGTTCTTATATATAAATACAAATAAATCAAAATTGTAATTAAATTATTATAAAAACATTTAAATATCATTATCATTTAAAATGTTTTAATATATTTTCCTGTGATGTCAAAGCAGAATTTTCATCACTTGTCTTCAGTGTCGCATGATCCTGCAGAAATCATTCTAATATGCTGATTTGGTGCTTTTAAAATATTTGAAGAGTTCAGTTGCAAAAACAGATAACTCTGTTTTTAACAATTTTCAAAAATCATGTTTTTTTCACTGTGCATTTCATTGAATCTCAATCAAACTGCAGTTGGGTTATTTTGATTAGGTTAAAAAAATAACTACACAATACAGCTAACTAAGACAATAAAACAATGTAAACATGATAAAAAAACAAAACATGATTTTTGAAGTTTTTGCAGATAAACTATTTATAATTCGTATCAGTGTTATGTAATTCTGAATTAGTATTAAATTAAAAAAAAACATAAATATTATTTTATGACTTCTTAAAGAGTTTTTGATAATTTGCAGTAAAAATAAACATTTCATGATTTATACAGCTGATACCATGATACAATTAAAATGTGTTCATATTTTAGTCGTAACTGCCCACCCCTAAGTTCACTTATATCTAATTACCAAAGAATATCTCTTTGAGACTCTTATTTAGAAGAGAAAGCATTATGTGTGGGATATATCTGTCTCGGGGAGTTACAAGGTGACTTTTTTGTCTTTTTACTTTTTTTTTCAATACGCCAGGCTGTGGCTTAATGTCCTGGGACATCGAGTAACTGCAGGCTAATGAGATGGCCGAACCCCAGACGCTTGACACAGAATTCAATTAGACTGCGCTTTCACTACCTTTTACAGAGGTATGAACTGGCGTGAGAAAAGTCTAGTGGGAAAAGCATTTTTGTCTGAGTAAAAGAGAAAGAGAGAGAGCATTAGAAATAGAGAAATAACAACATCACACACACACCTGGCCGTTCAATGTTTTGGAAATATTCTGTGCAATAATTCTTAGCCAAAGTCTGTGCTGTGCTGTGAACTGACACAAAGCTCTGTTTGTGATAGATGAATACTGCAGTCATTTCATCCATAAATTTCTTACCTGGCAAACCTTGCATCCACTGCGATGTGATCCTGTCAACCCTGGAGTTCATGGTAAACGCAGTGACATAACCTTTTTTTTTTGCTATCTACAGGCCTCTCTTTGTCAGTATGTCACTCATGACAAAGCACTGGACTTCTGGGTAAAGTGGGTTTGTGTAGCATCAGCAATCTCAGAGATATGGTTGGCATTTGGTACAGTTTGCATCAGCGTCTCTACCGCAACATGGGGAAACACAATGAAAATGGAGACAGATGAATACAGATGGGCGCACCTCAGAGGCTCCCGTAAAATGACTCTGTGGTGAAGGAGCTGCAGCTCAACCTTAGCTTTTCTTCAGCGTCAGCAAGGCTGGGCTAGAGCAGAGATGGCTCATGTGGTTGTTGATGATTTATCTTGTCAAGGATCTCCGGTTCTTTCTCTCTCACTCACTTTTACACAGGCATGCACACACTGTGTACTCTTGTCTATTCTCTGTCAACCATGTACACTGGACTCAAAATAGTTGATAAAATGGATAATGTTATTTTCTTGATGCTTAAAGTGCCCCTATTATGGGTTATACAAGGTTCATATTTTAGTTTTGGGAGTCCCCAATAACAGGTTGACATGCATGTAAGGTCAAAAAACACTTTCATTGTCTTATAATATGCGTTTATTTTTACCTTATTTGCTCAACGACTCCCAAACGATTCGCTCAACGAATAATTTTTCCAAACCCCTCCTTTGCATGACGCTAATCCGCGGTGATTGGTCCGATCGGTCTCATTTTAATTTCATTATGCCTGATAATTAAAGCAGCGGTTTGTGAGGGCAGTGCTCCTTTGTGTACAGCGTTAGGCCCCAATCACACTCAACGCATTTTTTGGTTCTGAGGTGAACCGCACTGCCTTTTTGGTGACTATTAAAAAAGAGCAGTGCACTGCGGTTTTTATGTTGCTAGGCAACCACCAAATCAATTGTCCTGTTTTTTTTTTGGTTTTTTTTGCTGTTAAGTAAACTGTCATATTACTGTCAAAAACAAAAAAAACAAGTGGGCGGGCAATATGCTAATGTTTCATGTTAACGTCAACATGAAACGGCTTGGGATTCGTTTTAAAAAACGACTAATTTCAATGATTCAGAGTCGACTCTTTCTTTTGAGAAATAATAACTTTATACGCAGTGCACTTTCAGATTTAAAACTTTGCACACTGCATGAAAGGTCATTTTCAAAAATCCATAATAGGGGCACTTTAATTTGAATGACAAAAATAGGTTGTGTTCTTTGATCAACATGATTTGTTTAGTCTCATAAAGCCACATCAGCTGAATATATAAACTGAATGTAAGCTTGTGGCCAAGAACTGACTGGCAGAAACTGACATACGGTAAAGTAACCAACCAAAGCTTGTTCTGTTTTTACTTGCCACTTAGTGGCGGGATTACTAAAACAGGTTAGATAATATTAAAGTTATAGACAGGCATGAAAAAAAAAATAAGAGACTAAACTCTGAAGACAAAGTGGGATATCAGGTGTAGTGCCTAGTAGACCTGGACACACACAAAATAATTTCAAGACAGCACATTCCTTAGCAGGAGTTAAGACTTCCACTCCCAGCATCTGCATTTGACTGGCTGGCCGATTTCCTGCCCTAAATCTCCTTATCTCAGGAGACCTCTAAAACCCAGGATAAATTTGAGGGAACATCTGTAATGGATTTAGAACAGAACCTTCAATGTTGTTCATGACCGGTTTACCATAAATAAAAGTCGTATAATCAACAGTACAAAGCATGTGGCATCTGGAAAGGCTCCAGCACAGACCCTCCCTGATATCTCCTGATAGTTTAATGCAGTAATTCAATGATGGTATCAACAAAGATGATGGTTTTACAACAGACATCCAAGCTAAGAAAATCACTAGATCTCCATCCGGAGTGACATTCCCATGACCTCCGTTTCTCCCCAGCAGAGAAAAGTGCCTTTTCTACTTATTGGCAGAAGAAGATCCTTTATAAGTGTTCCCAAAAGGACAAATAATAATCGCTGCTGCTATTAAAGCAGTATACCCAAAAGCAATATATATAATATATTTACAATATATATTCAGGTTGTATTTTAAGAAATTAAATTAAGCTTGCTGTGTTATTGGAATCTATGTTATTGATGTAATCTCTTGATGTCTAATTTGTCCCGATCACTGTTGTTTAGTTTCACACGCTTGGTGTGATTATTCCGAATTTAGGATTGTTTAATCTATGCCTTAACCGCGTAATAGATCAAATTGATATATGTACTTTGGGTATGCAAAATACTTGGTGTTTGATTTTGAATGAAAGCTAGTTGCGTCAGCAATAATTTGGTGTGGATGAAAGTTGACTTTTCTGCTGGAAACTGGTTGAAGTAATTTTAAGAGTAAAGATAGACAAGTTATCTGCTTGAAACTCCCCAAGGGCGAGGTTTCAGTAACTACCAAAGAGTGCTAGTTTAAGTTTTCTTCAAGTTTGTTGCCTGCAATGTGTGTTTGTGTGTACGTATTCTGTTTTGTGTTATTTTAGCTTAGTAGTGTTATAGAGTAGCAAATAAACTTTGATTTATTAAGAAATCTTTTGTCTGGTGCTATGTGATTTTCAAGACTATTTGCCGAAGATCGCGTTACCTATGCTAAAATTTACCTAATCAATTCGGTATTACTGTGGCCACGGGAATAATCTGAATTGTTAAAACATACTGGTTTTAATGCTTGCTGGACAAGTCGTTAATGAGGTATCATTAATAAGGTATAAGTTGGAGGTTTTGATTAATATCCATTAATCATACGAATATGAAATCGATACGACTCAAATTCCAGAAACTAAAATTAAATTAATAGTTCTAAAATTACTACACAGGTATAAACAGTAAGGTCTGATAACTCTGATTGCCCCACCATTTATTATTTATTTTCATATAACGTTGTTTATTATTATGAATTTTTCAAAAACCCTTTACAAAAACAGCAATAATTTTTTCTTGCTATTTTGACATCTATGTTAGCCGATCATTTAGAACATTAATAGGGCTGTCAAATGATTAATCGTAATTAATCACATTCAAAATGAAAGTTTTTTTTTTACATAATATGTGTGTACTGTGTATATTTATTATGCATATGTAAATACACACACATGCATGTATATATTTAAGAAAAATATGTTTATATTTTAAATCTATTTTATAGAAATATATGCTGTATGTGTGTGTGCATTTATATATGCATAATAAATGTGCACAGTACACACACATATATTATGTAAACAAAAACTTATTTGGGATGCGATTAATCGCGATTAATCGTTTGACAGCACTGAAAATTAAATAAAATTTAAATAATTGCAATAATTAATTTTTTTGTATATTTTTTACAAGTATTATATTGTTTAAATATCGTGTTTTGTTTGCTGACTGGTTTTCACTGGGTTTGCTCGGTAGCCCCACTAATAGTGAAATATCATTGGTCCACACCTGAACTTTTAATGTAAAGCTGCGTTCACGCCATGCCGTAGTTCCGAGATGACAACACGTGACATTCTACTCGAGCTGAATTTCTAGGGCAACACTATCAATGCCAAAGCCCTCATGTGCTCCTGAACTCGTAATTACAACTTTTAAACTCTGAGAGTTCTAAGAGTTACAACTTGGACAAATGACAGCTGTACCACGTGACTGCCACCAGGTTATAAGAATATGGAAAGCTATGAGTAAAATGTCACATGTTGTCATCTCGGAATTACGGTAATTACAACATGGCGTGAACGCAGCATAATTGTGCATGATGTTAAAGGTTTTTTAATTTATTTTCAGTGTTAAAATTACTATTCGTAGGAATTTTTGTTGATGTTATTGTTGTGATTGGTTTAGCATGTTTTCGATTTGAAAAGGTTGTTGATACAGATCTAGTCGTATATATCAGCTTGTGTGTACTGTGACTGAGAAAAACATTGGTTACTAAGGTAAATGGCCTTTATTCAGATGCTGTCTGAATGTGAAGTTCATGTCAGATGAAGTCTGCCAGGATTTCAAATATACAAAACAAACTGGCATGGCTTCTCTAGATGCCTGACAGAATACTGAAGCACAACAGAAGTAAAACGCAGCAAAAAAAAGAACATGACAACTTTCTGCTCTCAAAAATTAGTTCCACGTGAGTGGCGAAAAAGCCTCTGCTAGAGTTTATGAACATCACATGCCTGTGAGGATGGAAGTCAAAACGTCACCAAGAATGCATTAAGACCATGCTTTAATACCTCACATTTGCTGTGAACAAGACAACATCTTACATAAGAGAAAAAGTAGAAAAGTAAATCATTTATTTCAAAAAGAGCAGTGGAGGACAGAAAGACAATTGTTTTTACTACATAACGCGCTAACTGCTAATCTAACCCACCACTGGTGTTCCCTCCCTGTTGAAAAAAACAGCATATGCTGGTTAGGTATGTTTTGAAGCATGGCTGCTGGTTTAAGCTGGTCCTTTGCTGGCCATGAGCTGGTTTAAGCTGGTTCTTAGCTGGTCATGTGCTGGTCATAAATTGGTCCAAAGCAACTAGCTCCTGCTCAGGACCAGCTTAGGACCAGCACATGAACAGCTTAAACCAGCTCATGACCAATTAAGGACCAGCTTAAAACAGCTCAAACCAGCAGCCATGCTTCAAAACATACCTAACCAGCATATACTGGATTTTCCAACAGGGCTCTGCTCCGATTTACCCAGCAGATGGGATATCTACTTTGAGATACATGAAAACCTTCTCCATCAAGCCCCACTGAGGGATTTAAAAAAGGTACTTGACAGTGTTTTCTGTCAGGCTGTCCCATGACACTCTGTGCCCCCCTTGACATGTGATGTAGCGAGCTAGCATTAGCTTTGTATTGTGAAACCCCAGGGCGGGTACATGGTTTGTGTTACTGTTTTTACACAACTGGTCACAGCTTTCCTCTAGAGTGAAGTTGCCTGTGGGACCATTCGTCTTTCTGGCCACGCTTTCAATTACAGAGCGGTGGCCTCCAAAACAATCCCTCAGCAGGCTGCATGACAGACAGAGCCGGGAGTTTTAAGAGACTTCAGATAAAACCACAAAGGGTGATCGATAAGTCATCAGGGACGGAGGGAGGAGGAAGAGAAAGGGAGGAGTGGGAGAGAAAGGAAAGGACAGAAGACATTTGAGAAAAACAGAAAAAATAGATGTAATATAATTATAATGGTGCCAATGTCATGTTTTTTTTTTTTTTGCCTAGGTATTCCATGAGGTGCCATGTTAATGCCTTGGTACTGTATATGAATATGGTTGTTGTGGAAATTTTGTGCTGTTTTTGTAACATTGTTATCTTAATTACCTCTCTGTCAAAGTGTCTGAAATATTTAAATATTATAGCACACTAGTTGCACGGTCTATCTGTAGGCTACCTTTAATAATTTTTTTATTAGTAATTGCACATGCTCATGTCCCCTATTTTTATATTTATAATACCTCTGGCATCAACACTCACTTATTAATCTTTAAAAACACTAAGAATTTAATAACACTGAATATATAGATGAGTATTTAGCACATCTCAAAATGTATATCATTTTATTTATGTTTTCTAATGTACATTACGCAAACTCTACCATTCAAAAGTTTGGGGTCAACAAGAGTTATTGATTGATTGGATATTTTCATGATAAAAAATCATTTTAATAAAGCTATGATGCATTTGATTGATCAAAAGCAACAGTAAAGACCTTTATAATCTTACAAAAGATTAATATTTTTAGTAAATACCTAGTGTTATTTTGAATTTTGTATTCATCAAAACATCCTGAAAAAATGTCGCAGTTTCCAAAAAAAACTTTAGTGTTTTCAACATGAATAATAATAAGAAAGGCAAATCAGCATATTAGAAGGATCTGAAGCATCATGAAATATTGAAGACTGAAATGTCATTACAAGAATAAATGGCATTTAAATTATATAAAATAATAGTGTTTAAAAAAATTGTTACAAATCTTTAGAACAATAGTGTATGTTGTGATGTTTAAATTCTTTTGCAGCGATAAAAACAATTTATTTATTTAGACAAAATAGTATAGAATCTTGTATTTTTTGGCCATATTATGAAAATAATTATAGGCATTACAGAGAGTTTTAATATCAAGCCATATGTTCCTCACACAAGTTTTCTGAACAACATGTCAGTAAATGATTTTAGTTTTAGCATTAAACCCTAAACTTTAGAGTACAGTAATGTACAGTAAAGTATCTGAGTATTGCAAAAAAGTAACATTATGGGGGTGCAGGAGAGTTTGTTTGTACCATGACATGTCTACAGTATTTGTGTGAGGGACATTACTCTGGAACATTTTCCATGCATAAATGTCCAAATGAAGCAAAAACATTTCAGTTTATACCTCACTATGACCCTACGCAGTCCTCTTTTGCATTGTCACCACTAAAAACAGTAATTGCACTGAAAATAATTCAACCCCCAGAGCAGGTATCAGCTGTCCACACACACTCCCTGAGCTCTCCAAGTTGAGAGGAGAATTTGTGCGATAACAAAGCCTGTGTATGTTAATAGTGCCTGTTTAAGTGCCCCGCAGCACCGGCAGAGCTGTCAGTCATCGCCCTCACGTGTACCACTTATCTGACCCCACAGCAATGTATGGAGGGATATGACGGGCGGCCCGTCTGCCACGGGCATTACAAGATTAGCAGAAATGCGTCAGACAAATTTATCATCTTCGCTTGCCACTCTCATCCCATTTTTTTCTGTGCTTTTTCCATTCCTCATCTTTCAGTCGTGGCTCACCTTTTTTTTCGCTCTCAACACATTCTTTATAAGGAAAAAAATATAAGCAGAAGTGTGAACTTTTCACCTCTGAGCTACAAAAAAAGCCTTTCGCGATCATACTAGTCTGAACTCCACTAGGAATTTGTCTTGAAATGCTGCTCCAAATCTAAGCCGAGTTGTCACCACGCAATTTATGGCTGAAACATACTATTTCGGTCACAGTTGCGAGTAAACTCAAGCTTTCGGATGCATTTATTTGTGTGACTTCAGCCTCTCCTTTTCGTTATATTTTTAACGTGCGACTGCCTTGAGTTCTTTGGTAGGTCCTGTCTGCCTTGGGTCTAGCCTTAAGTCAAAGAGCTAAGTGCTAAGGATAACAACAATTCTCCTGCAAGCAACGGGTATTTCTGGAAGCTTAATTTCACCATGATCGCTGAACGCCAGCATCTTAGGCCAGGACAACCTTCACAGAAACACAAAGAACTCTAGGCTTGCTTTATTGACTAACTTTTTCAAAAATAGTTTTAAAACGCTGTCCACCTTTCCGGAATTCACGTGAAGCATTTCTCTTTAATGGAGCCTCACTTAAAAGCTGTTGTTGCCAGGGCGACATACATTACCTCAGTAATAACTAAAGGCAGACATGGCCCATTTCCTGCTTTTCATCATCCTACAGCCGCGTTTAACCTTGACGCACGATCTTTAGTCTGGCCCTCTGAAGCGAGTCAAACTTCAAAAGGTGAGATTAAGCAAGCGCTCACCGTGATTCAGACCCGAGTGTCCATTTGGGTCTGACTTTGCAAAATATGTTTCAATACTATCATTGAATGAGAGTGATGTGGTGACATCAAACGGGTAAGAGTCCGAATGATAATAAAATATAAATAAAATATCCTTGAATGCTAATATGACTCGAACAACCAAATAAATTAATTAATTAAAACTGAACAAGAATAATTAAAGAATATCTTAAGAGCCTAAAAATCTGAAAGCTTTATGCTTGAATGTTTGAAATTATTTATTATAATGAATTAATTGGACAAGATAATGAACAAAATACATGTCCTACATACGTGTGGTTAACTTCAATAGAAGATGCACCTGATGAAGATAGATGAAAGAATGTGAAAATCTATCTGTCAGTTACGGTGGCCCAGAAGTGCACAACACAAAGAAATCTCCACAACACAATGAAAAGAAGCTGCAACACAACAAAATTAGGACAGCACAACGGAAACAAGCTGCAACACAAATAAAATAGCACAACACATCATAAAAAAGCCACAACACAATGAAAACAAGCCACAACACAACTGAAACAAGCCACAAAACAACAAAATGAGCACAATGGCAAAAAGTCACAACACAATGGAAACAAGGGTGTATAAAATATATTGAGATATTCTGACATTTTTCTTAGTCAATTCAAATTAATATATTTATTTAATTGTTCCATACAATATTAGCATTCAAGGATATTTCCGTTTCATCAGTTGGATTTTGCTGCCTGTTTGCTTTTTTGCTACCAAAATTCAAATTAAATTTAAATTGGAATTTAAAACAGATATTCAATTCAATTCTAACTGGTGCACAACCCTGGTCCAAACAGACTATGGCGGTGAATGTTCGATCATGAAACACCACTCAACATTACTTGGACCTGCAGTGTTAAAACACACAACGGAATCTCCACAACACAATGTAAAGTAGCTGCAACACAACAAAACTAGCAGAACACAACAGAAACAAGCTGCAACACAATTGAAACAAGTCACAACACAACACAAACAAGCCACAAAACAACGAAATTAGCACAACACAACTGAAACAAGCCACAAAACAACAAAACAAAACAACAACACAATAGCAAAAAGTCACAACACAATGAAAACAAGTCACAACACAACGAAAATAAGCCACAACACAACAAAATTAGCACAACACAACGAAATTACCACAACACAATGGCAAAAAGTCGCAACACAATGAAAACAAGCCACAACACAATGAAATGAGCACAACACAACGGCAAAAAGTCACAACACACTGAAATTAGCACAACACAACAAAATTAATTGTACACTACTGGGCCAAGCTATTGAAATAAACATTATTTTAATTATTTTTACTACCAAAATTCAAATTAAATTTAAATTGGAATTTAAAATTGATTTTTGATTAAATTCTAACTGGTGCACAACCCTGGTCCAAACTGACTACGTTGGTGAATGTTCCATCATGAAACCCCACTCAATATTAATTGAATCTGCAGCGTTAATACAGTGCTTTCATGAGCAAGTGTACAATTCAGTAATATTTAATGAATGCATTTATTTGTCATTACAACTACTGCTGATTAAAAGTCAAAACCTTCCTGTTCAATGTCATTTTTCTCCTTCCTGATTGCCTCTGCCTTATTCTTTGCTCTCTTGCAGTACATTTGTTGCCCTCTCTCTCTCTTTCTCTCTCTCTCTCTCTCTCTCTCTCTCTTTTTCCTTCTCTTTCAATCTATCAGCATGTGTTCCAAGCACTTCCTGGCACCTCGGCTCTGCAGTAATATAACTGTAGCTAAACAATAGCTTACAGTAAAACCCTGGAATGAGATCAATGGGTTGTTTTATTAGGGGAGGAGACAGACATGCCTAGATCCATGTCTTTCCTCATAATGATAACAGTAACTTGATTGTACATGGTCTGATCCAATTAATTTATGTTTAAATCTCTGTAACAGCATTTTCAAATGTCTGCAAGTAAATATGGTTACCTAAATATTAGCATCAGTACAGAAAGGTCAGCAGTTATATCTCTGCCTGCATAGACAGCTGCCTTCTAAAGGAGTGTTCACACTGACAGTGATTAAATTGCTGGAGGTAGCCAAGTGTCGGTGCTGTTGGTTTGTTGTAGGTGTTTATACTTGAGTGCTGTATCTAGCTGTATTAGGCAGCAGATCACAGTCTGCACACTTACTGGTAATTGCCACATCACATTGTAGCTTGTTTGCGAAAAGTTTAGTTCTCTTTGTCGTTGCTGCATCGAACGAACGACTCGAACCCGAAGACTCGGGAGATGAAGTAATCAATTCTATTTCCGTCTCTTACTGCATAGGTTTAGCTTATGGGGCTGTCACGTGATGAACGAACTACTCAAACCCGAAGACTCGAGTGATGAACTAATCAATTCTCTTTACGGCTCTGACTGCATGTTGTCATCCACGATCGTGATGACCAACTGTAATATGAGATAATCCCGCTTGCATTGTGATCTGTAAACCCTGGCATCGAGTTACCCACTGTATTTATTTTTAAATATTTTATAAATCCCTCCATGGAATATTTAATTCCCATTTGGTGGCCTTATGTGTCCAAAATTGTGCAAAAACATTGTGGGACAAGGTTTTCACACTGCAGCTGTCATTGTAGTGAGCAACTCCTTTTTTCAAGTAGGGCTCGCTGCAGTCCACAAGATCCAGGGGGCATGGTTGGATCCACATCTAAGGGGTGGAGAATGGTAGGTTTAAGGGTGGAGATGGGGTGGGTTTAGGGATCAGGGGGTGGAGCTAGGTAGGTTTAGTTATATATGAGGAGTTGGATCTGGATCCAACCACGCCCCCTGGATCTTGTGGGCTGCAGCGAGACCCTCCTCCCTTTTTTTTGTCCGAGGGAGCAACAGTAACTAAGGGGGCGGGGTTTACCAATAGGTCAATTGTGACGTTTAAGTCCGTATTTCTAAGACAACGTCTCTGCCACTTATGTTCATATTTACATGAGCCGTTACATGCATTTAAAAGCTGTTTATGTTGACAGCTCACTAGCTGTTGGACCAGTGTTTATATGCTCATATGCACAAATGGATCATTAGTTATAAGACCAAACAAACAAACAGTATAGCATTTGTCTTTGTGTATCATTTTACAGAACCCTCCATGCATGCTTCACATTTAAAGAGCATTCCACCATAATTCTGCAAAATGATGACAATTTCAAAAAGCATGCAAAAGCTCAATGATTTAAGTCTTGAATCAAATGAAATGACCTCCTCTCTCGGCAAATTGAGCCATCAATCTGCAGATTTAACAATGATAGGGCAAAGAGGAAGCAAATGAACACTCCCATTGCCCTCTTAAATTAATTAATAAAACAAAGGAGAGATGGGTCCCACACAGCACTTCAATTATTCAGTGGTGTCCTGCCGCTTTGATTAATGGACCTGCAAGGATGCAGTGTCAGACAGAGGTAATCTCTTTGGTGACACTCCATGTTAAAACATATGATTTTAAGGTCGGTGGGATGGCGCCAGAGTCATTTGGGTTAGAAGTACAGTTTTGATAGCAGAGATGTAATATTTATTCTGATGGAGGGGAGAATGAGGCTACAGTAGTTATCATCAGTGTTATAGTTTCTCTTATACTGTTATAGTTTTAATGAAAATTTTAGATTTTATTTTTTTACATTTTTAATGTAATTTTAGCTGAAGTTGTAGTATTTTTTTTTCCTGGTTAAACTAAATAAAAAGCAGAAATTTTTGACTCAGCAATTAGCTGAACATTTTTTTTTTATGTATTTTATTTTATTTGAAGTAAATGTTATTGTTATACATTATTGTAAAAAAAAAATGAATGAATGAAAGACCGTTCAAGACTGGGGTGGGTTGTCACATTGGTTTACATATATAGTTTATATTATGGAGCACAAATAATCACAAAAGAAAAAAAAAGCTAATATAAAAAAATATAAAAAACTGTTTTGGAAAAATGCTGAAATAAATATTAATAGATAGATAGATAGATAGATAGATAGATAGATAGATAGATAGATAGATAGATAGATAGATAGATAGATAGATAGATAGATAGATAGATAGATAGATGTCAAAGTCATCCTCTAATTTGTTGAATTATACAGGATTTCCGGGAGACGTCGTGTTTACAACGGTGACTACGAGCGCTTATCAGGGTCAACTAAACGCTGGATATTCAAAAGTATGTGAAATATTTAAAGTTTGTGGCATAACATCTTTAAAATACTTCCGAGAGTTTTACACACCGATCTGTTATTGTTGCGACAATTCCATGCACCGAAACGTGACATTGAACGAAACGAACTGTGATTGGTTGTCTGACATGTCGATCAAACGGCCTCATGGGCGGGCCTTGACCAATAAAAGCTGCCATCTATTCCAGACCTTCAGCCGTCAGTCTGAAGGTCTGGCTACGCATGACTACATATATGTTTATTATTTTATGTTATAAATACGGTATATTAACAGTTTAGTCTAGAGTAGTATTAGTATTAGTAATGTCGTCATAGTAATGATACACTGAGTTTGAGTTTTAATTTGAAGAAAGCATGTTAAACAACATATTTGTTATAGATACTGCCAACTTGTTTGCAGTAATTACAATTTATTGGCAAAGGATTGTAGCCTGGTGATTAACACTGCTCTGTGTTTTTTCCCTCCTACTTTTCTTTGTTTCTCTTGTTTTTCTATGTGCATTGGTATGGCAGACTGACTCACTCAAGGGAATTTTTGAAAATAAGGGTAGATAGAAACACATTGTGTGTGTGTGTATGTGTGTGTCTGTGTGTAGATGAAGGAACCTGGCAGAGCTGTCTTGCCTACAGCCAACCTGCCTGCAGATCACACTGGCTGCAGGCTGAATATCTCCCATCACAGTGGCAACCCAAACACCACAGCCTCCTCTCACCTCAACCCTTCCTCCTCCTCTCCCCCACCTCTCTCACAATCTCTCTCTCGCGTGCTTATCTGCCTTGTCAGGTCGGTTTCTTCATCGGCTTTCCCTCAGCCTCAATAGCTCAGTGTTGCCAACAAAACTGTTCCCAGAACCAGAGTATGTCCCTCAGTGTAAAGAAATACTGCCACTGAAATCCACCACACCGCTAGACTTCAGCACATCACATAACACCAACCTATCCTCACAGCCCACATTAAGACAGGACCATTCTAAAAAATGGGGGTGTTCTTTAAAATTCCACCCGAATCAAAGGTTACTGGTGCATCCTGTCTGGTGAGATGCAGTTTTAATATGTATAAAAAACATTAGCCGCTTTTCCACTGTCGGGCCAGTGCGAGCCAGTGCTTTAAACTGGCCGGGCGGGGCTAATAGCCTTGCACCTGTAGCACCGGGCCCAAAATTACGATGCGTTTCACTAAAACCCACCCTTTACACACCTCTCTGGAACAATGTCATGCGACCCCATCATTTCACCAACAAAGAGAAGTTATTGGAAAACTAATCAGAAATAAGTCACTAGAACTAGCGCCATCACAAAACGAACATGATAAAAGCGGCCGTTTGTTTGCATGTTTTGTTAAAGATTTCAATCCAAAAGCATCAATGTTTTACAGTAATAAGCGATACATTGATCATAATGAATTAATTTATGAATTAATACGGATTGAAAATTAGTTACACAGAAATAAAGCAGTATGAAACGTTATTTCACAAAAACAAAAGAGGACACATACCTTACTTACTAGGTCGAGTCTGTTTCTGTTTATTTGTATTCACAGTATACATCACATTTAGACATAATTATCATTTCTATATTTTTTCCCATCAAAAATACGACCTGATTACCAGAGGGACCACCTGAACAAAAACCATTATTATATTTTTACGCGGAGCTAAAGTCTCGAGACGAGACTTCTGACAGATAAAATATGTTACTAAATAAATACACGATTGTGATAAAGAATGAGAAGCTGACGTCTAATTTCTTCATGGCTTGCGTGCATAGTCTTTTGCATCACTAATAAATATTTCTGCCGGTGTTATAGCTGCTAAATTTATGAAATTATCCGCGGAGACGCGGATCCAGATGCGGAGACCTCCGCCTTTGTTCATAACCACTCCTCTAGCCCCAGCCGGCCCGCTTTGGCCCAAGGTTTTCGTCGGGCCAAAAAACCCGGGTCATTGGCCCCAAAGAAGCACCAACGAGGCACGGTCAAGCCCCGGAAGTGACAGTGGAAACGTGACTGGCCCTGGCAAGTACTAGCATGCCCGCTTTTGGCCCGACAGTGGAAACACAGCTATTGAGCTTTTGAGGAATTTTCTTGGTTATTTTAGAAATGTGAGAGTGCTGTGTAAATGCTTTTTAAGTTTTGATGCTACGCTGTTAATGCGATTCCTTTAATGTCTCACAACATCAAGATAGACAGATTAAAATAGCTTGTAAAGATTGTATGGCCTCTTAAAATGGGAATTTCAGCATAATTCTGATACTTTAGTTTCTCAGCTCTTGGTAAGTTCCATCCATCCATCCATATATATATATATATATATATATACCGGAAATTCACCTTTTCCATTACAGGAATACATTACTTTTTAAAATATATTCCAAAAGTAAATAGTTATTTTAAACTGTAATAATATTATATTCACAATATCAATATTATTATATCTTACTGTATTTCTGATTTTTTTTTTTTTTTTAAATGCAGCTTTGGTTAGTATAAGAAACTTCTTTCGTAAACATTACAAGGTTTCATTTTTCAGGTTTCATAATTTTTTTATATATACACTTTCCAACATATTACAATGTTTCTTTGGCTTTGTAAATGTTAATATTAGTTCATGCATTAGGTATGATTAATCATGAACATAATTTTTTTACTGCATATTTTAATGTATATTAATGTGTTTAATTATAAATATACTGCTTTTCATGATTAATTCATGTTTGGTTATAATACATTAGATACATTTATTCAACCTGTTGAATAAAAGTATCAATGTAAAGTATTCAAATTATTGAAACATAAATTATTGAAACATACAACCTACAACTTTTCACTTCACCAGGAGTTAATTAATGGACTGGAGTCATGTGGATTACTTGTGGATTATTGTGATGTTTTAATCAGATGTTTGGACTATTATTCTGATGGCTTCCCATATACTGCAGAAGATCCCTTTGTAATACTGAATTTCATCCAAATCAAAAGAGTACATTTTCAGCCAATTAATTTTTTTGGGTGAATTATTCCTTTAATAAACTGTGTACAGAACCCCCCCCCCCCTTTTATTCTTTATGCTTTGATGTCTCTAAAGCTGAATTTGTTTCAGGTCATCAGTCGCTACATAATGAAGCCTCGGGAGCCACTCTGACTAACTGGCCAGCAGGGCAGCTTGTGTTCGAGACAAACCCAGTGCTGTACACACTGTGGGCAGTGGTTGTATACTAGAGAATGAGAATTTTCAGATCTGTGAATAGCCTACTTCAAGTAGCTGAGAGCTCTCTGAAGCTCTTATGTACCTCATCTTCTGAAGACAGTCAAAACTAGTGGGACCCCGCAGCTACAGATATGAATATGATGCACAGGTGTCCCTCAAGGTGTTGTATTTTTATCCTTTATGTGTTTTTATGATGTTCTCTTTTTTGCTTGTTCCTTCTTGACATCTTTAAAGCTCCTTCAGTGTATTGTCTTCTCATGGAGGGAGTAAGTCTCTGAAGCAAACAAGAAAACAAGGGCGTGATTGCACCAGCTGTGCGTAATTTAAAGCTTAACTTAGTTGTGGCATTGGTGGGTACTAAGGTAAAACTTGCATGCTAAATATGTTTTGAGATGAACTATTAAATTCACTTGAAACGCAACCTCATATATTAACTAAATATTTACCGAAGCGATCTATCGATTGGAATAAACTTACAAGCTGATTGGATTACATCAGTGAGCTCATGTTTTGTGTGATAGACTTTAGTCCTTTAAACATATTGACTGATATTTACATTATGAAACAACTGAATGGCTGTCCAGCATGAATGTGTCTTTTAAAGACTAATGAGGAGTTGTTGTGATGCAGGTTTAGTTATTTCACATTTATAAAGTGCCCATGTTGTTATGTGATTTGTGTTGTTATGTTTGTTTTTACGCAATTTTATAATGATATTGTGAAGCACTTTGGGCAACCTGTGTTGTATTAAACTGTGCTATATAAAGAAACAAGAACAAGAACGTGTGCAACAACCTCTGTCACTATTTTAGTTAAAAAAAGAAAGAAAAAAAAAAGAAATATATACATTAAAAAACAATTAAATGCAAGCAAATATTCAGCATGGGTTTAGTGATTTTTTTATTTATATTAATACATTTATTCAAGAAGCATCACATGGATCAAAAGTGAGAGTAAAACATTTATAATCAGTTCAGTATTTATTTATAAAAATAAATAAAATAAAATAAATTTGTATAAATTTATATAATATAAAAAAAAAATATTTTGTTGAATGTTTATTAATTGTACCTTATTAATTTTAGAAACAGTCTTTAAATATTTGTTATTTGTATACTTAAAATATTTTCATAATTTCTTATGTATGTGTGGTTTACTATATTTCAGCATTATTTATGTTAATGAAATGATCATTTGTTACCGTTGACATTTACACGAAAATCAAATTGCAGTTTACGGACTGCTTATGACCTACAAGCTATCAAATACTGCAACCAAAACAAAGTACAGAGTTATAGTTACTAACTAGTGTGAACTTTTCGTCCAATTTAAGCAAGACCTCTCGATAGCTGGTGCAACCCTGCTCTGATGAAATAGATTCTGGGAAGATGGACAGATTCATTTGTCCTCATCCTTTGGAGATGGAGGTCTTACTTTTGCATTAGAGTCTCTCCAAACTAGCTCTTCACGTATCACCTTCAGTTAATGGCCGGCCATGTTCATTAAGGGAAAAGCACCACCACAGATACCACAACAGCCTTTCATCCGCCTCCCACTCACTGTCTCCATGGCAAAAATGGCCACCATTAGTAGCATGCATCTTCGAGGAAGATCATCAGTGCTCTTAATGACTGTGAGGCCACAAACTCCTCACACACTCTCAAACACACACCCGGGTCCTCTGGCATCATCAGACCTCACGAAAGTGAAATGGTCAATTAGGATCCTGGCCAGCTAGCTCCATTACAGCCTAGTGCATGGTCATCACTGATCATTAAGACACCTGTGTCACCAAGAGCCACCAATTAGGCTCTGTTCCAGCAGACCATGAGATCAGCTTTCAAATGCTAATGCCTGTCTCAACGAGACTTCTTATTTCTCTCAGAGCTATTTAAATGGACTGTACACAGTTTCAGATGAAATATACGTAAATGAGTCACACACTCACTCAGATGATGAGGAAGGGGATCATGGGTGCAATGATGGCGAGTGTATTAACGGTTGTGTTTAAGTAGCTTTAACCCAAACCGAAAATAAATAAATCTCAAATTAGCAAAGGAGAGAGAGGGATGAAGTGTAGTGACATTTTGGCCAAATGAATCTCCTTCATCATTATCACAGAGGCTTAATTAGCAATTTAGACAGGGGAATGAGAGGAACGGAGCTTTTCATTCCACCTCCTGAAACCGGGATCTGCGTCGTGTTTCCTGGAGGTCGGAGTCTTTCGCCTAATCTCTCAGATTAATTCATAGAGGCATTTCAGCCCTTGAGAAAATGAGAAAGCAGATATGCGTAACTAGTTCCTGGCCTTGCTGTTTTCCTGGGTTTTTTTTTGTTTTGTTTGGTTTTTTTGTTTCCCCCTCTCCCAAGTAAGCACCCTTGAGCAATGCAGCTCTGGCTGACACCAGAAAGACAGCCCACTCTGTCCTCATGTTGTTCAAGTCTCACCGTATCAATGCCATGACTACTAATGTCTTCATAGCTGAGCAACATCTGCCAAGTAAAATGTCAGTGCAAAAAGGTTTTCCTGGTAAGAGAAAATAACATCTTTCATTCACCACCTTAAGCTCTTTTAGAGGTAATTCAATGGTATTTGCTTTAAAACTACATGTGAAGAACTTGTAAGGGAAACAGGTCAATTTAGATCAAAGGGAATTATTTCAGATTTTTTATAGGGAATTTGGACAGAATCACTGTTTTACGGCTGATCACTGAGTCAGCCAGCGATTCATTGAACGAGCCGTCTCAACTCTGCATGGATATAAATATCCAAAATATAGGGAAAATAATACTTATCAGCACAGTAACAAGATTAGCAGTTTAAGACATTAACTTGTAAGCACAAAAAAAAAAAAAAAAACTTAACTCAGAACACAAAACTCTCAACGGAAAAGAAACTAAAGTAAAAGAATAAAAAGATGCAACGAGACTAGGTTTTTCTTCTCATCGTGGTTAAGTAGCAGTGGCCGTTCAGTCCGAAGCACGCTGGAACGGTGCTCGAAGAGCGCAAAAAGTGATGGCAAAAAGCATGGCTAAGAGCCCTAATGCAAAAAGCAATGACTAAAAAATATAATTTGATGGTGTTCTGAGTTTATATACTGGGCTGTTGGACACATCCCAAATGGTGTCTTGACCAATTAGACATTGTCTTAGCTCAGGGTGTTGCTATGTTTCTCCTCCCAATACATAAATCAACATGTTATCTTATCAGTCAAATAGTCAGAATTTTCCTGCTCTTACAGAGTATAATTTTGGACATGATTTCTATAACCAGAATATAATACATTTTACAAATTATTGATTGATAGAAATGTTTAAAGCATGAATTTTCAAACTCATACATACCCAACACAGACCATCTTATTAAAACAATCACCTTGACCCTCCCTATTTATTTGAGTTTATGGTCATCGACTTCTTTATCCATCTCATCTCATCCTGAACATCAGTTTAAAGCCACATTCAAATAGATTATAAATTCACTATAAATGCTCAATTCTTAACTTTACCTAACTTCACCAGATGTGTCATAAAAAGGTTCAATAGGGCACACATCCTTTGACCCGTACCTAAACCTTTGACAGAGTTCACACTCGCAGGTGCGTGTAATAAAATAGATGCGATAGAGATGCTTTGATCACTGAACATCTTAGAAAGATGATCTGTTTTGATCAATTAACTTTTTACCTAGCATTCTAACAAAGTTTACGATGCCAGATCCCCTCAAAAACTCATTAGATTGCAAATAAGTCGAGCCCCAGAAACTTTAGATGTTTTGCAATGGACCTCTTGATCAGATATGGACGGTTCAGTGATCATACGGCCAGCCATTCAGCACCTTTCTCATTTCGTAAGATGTTGTAAAAAGTTTAGGCGTCAAATTACGGCTGAAAATCCAAAGACCCCGCCAAAACATTCGCTTTCATTCCAGTTTGCGTGCGCATACGTGCGTTTTAACTGACATAGCACGCTAGAAGTTTTAAGATTTACAAAATCAAAGAGTAAATAAAGGTATTAAGTGTGAATAACTAAACTAAAATAAAACAACATTTTCCTGCGGGTTAGAGGTAACTGTTTAGAAGAAAACTTGTGTAACCTAATTTTTAAAGCGAAAAAAGTCTGGGTTATATAACACGGCAGAAGTCTTAAGCTTGACAAAAATCAAAGGGTAAATAAAGGAATTATGGCACTTAAAATGAGACAAAACAAACAACATTTGTTTTTTCTGCGGGCGTTTGTTTAGAAGAAAACTTGTGTAACCTAATTTTAAAGTGAAAAGCTTTTGGATGAAAGCTGAACGGTTTCATTAATTAAGAAACGCTGAAGATTTATTAAAAACAACTTTCATTGTAATGATAAAACATTTGATCCTCTCTTATTTCACCACTTTTCATTCTGATATTTGCTTGTACAACCAATAGGGTAGCCTATAGCACAGCGTCACGGATTCTGCACACCATCTTCAAACCTTCTCTCGTTTCATTGCGGTGCGTGAGCTGCAATATTTTGCATTTCGTGTGATGTTGTAAAAGATTAGGTTGTATAATTTGAAACAGAAATACGTTGTATGTCTGTTTCAAATGATAACAAGTCTTATGGCAAGAAAATCAAAGAGGAGTCCAGTCTTGATTTTATGAAACAGTATGAAACAAAAACGTTCGCTTTCATTCCAGTTAGATATTTGTGCGCACATTTGTGTATTTTAACTGATGCAGCACACTAGAAGTTAAGATTGACAAAAATCAAAGGCTTATTAAAGGAATTAAGTGCGAATAACTAAATAAAATAAAATAAACCAACATTTTCCTGTGCCCTAGAGGTGATTGTTTAGAAAAAAACTTGTATAGATTAACATAATTTTAAAAGTGAAAAGCTTTAGGATGAATGGTGAATGCTTTCATCCATTAAGAAATGTAACATATTTATTAAAAATAACTTTGTTCTAATATTAAAACATTACTTTAATTCTTTTAACATTTAAATCTTCACGCCGGTCTCTCCTCCGGCATTAGAGGGCGGTTAGTGGGTGTGGTCTGATAAGTTCATTCTCAGTTTTGACAGCGCGGAGCACAGATGTATCAACGTAAGATGGTCAGGGCTTTTTCTTTTTTTATTTACTTTCTGTCAGTGTAGCTAATGATAGACTACAAGATAGATTTCGACAAGTATCTTATGCTGGTGTTTTAACGGTCTGATATTTTCATTTCACACCACGGTAAGATAAGCCAGTTCTATATTATTTAACTTTGTATCTGTTATAAACTCAAACTTTTTTAAAAAGTGCGACATAGATTTTGACATGTATCTTATTGTTTTAACTAACGCGTCCGATGCTTTTTGTTATAAATTCCTTAACATCACTGGGGTGGATGAAACAGATGCCCACTTAGACGGGTGGGGGTGTACAAACATGTGTCTGAACAGGTGTCCAGTTATGGGTGGGGGGGATGGAATTTTTATGAATTAGTTTTTTTTTTTTTGACCACAAGGTGCCCTACCATCTCTCTATATTGGCCTTGTATTGTTTTATTTGTTTTTTACTGCCTGTACTCTTGTTTGTATCTTTTTTACTTCATATTTGTATTTGTATGTAAAGCGCTTTGAGATGATACTTTTAATGGCGCTATATAAAATTGTTTATTATTTTATTATTATTTCTCATATCTAATGTATTAAATTGTATTAACAAATTGAAAGTTATTCTAACGTGTTACCAATAAGCAAATAACACTTACCCCTGGTTTCACAGACAAGGCTTAAATCTAGTCCCAGACTAAAAAGCATGTCTAAGCTGTTTTAACTGATTGAAACATGCACAGAAAATTGCCTTAAAATATGTCAGTGACATTGTTTGGTCTCAACATGCACACCTTTTTTTTTTTCCTTTTTCCAAAGCACATTTATAAAGTTACTTAAATATCCTAATTTAACTATGGCCTAACCTTGGCTAATCTAAACCCTGTCTGTGAAACCAGGCCCAAATGCCAACAATTTTATGTTCATAATGTTCTTTTTTACTGTAACAATGATATGCGATAAATCAAACCAGCTTTAGTTATTTGTTTAGAGAGAGAGGGAGTTACATTATATGTTAAATAAAATGTAAACAATTTATATTTATAAATTAATTCACTCCTTTCAACTGTTCCTTCGAATGTCATTTTTATTCTTTCAATCAACTGCCCAATCTCACATGCAGGATTGTGAAATATAAGAGGCAGTGAAGGATACACCTGTGCTCCCTTCAAAACTCAACCAGATGAAGGTATGTTAGTTGACAGCAAGTTACATAAACGTTGCATTCAGTCCTGCTTTGTTGCCATCTCTGTATACTGCCTTGAGAACAGCATTTTTTGCACACTGCTTATAAGAGCATCATACTGTAGGTGTTATTTGCACTGGAAATAATTTTAGGTTGTTATATTTATACCCAACCAGCAATTGCACATGACTGACATGTTAAAAATAAAAACACTACTTTAATTCAGTCATACACAATCAGTGCTTTGAGTTACAGATAGAGTTAGACATGCCATGTAGTTTTCACAATCTTGTCATCTGAAGTTTGTTCATTTGGTTTAATGTTTGAAATCTTGTGTAGCAGAAATAAATCACCAAGCCTTATTTTGTATATTAAAGTAAGACATTTCACTCTGTAGTAGTAGCCTGAGAAGCAGCTTTTGGGAGCAACATTGCAAACACATATAATCACACATTTTGGCACTGATAACTGGTATCTGCCCACTTTTTAAAAGCATCTGTCACTAAATGAATCATACAGTATTACAGGACTGAAGGAGTAAAAGCTCTTGCTCTCTTTCTAACTGATCTTTTCTTCAACATTTATAATGTCTGCTAATATGTGGTCTGTGTCCTGCAGGAAAGGCTTTTCTTGACATAAGTAGAAGTGAGAGACTACTCTTGATTTCTGAAGTATAGACAAGCATCACGAGACCAGAGCTAAATTTGAGTTTGATGGGATAACAGGCTCGTTAACGTGAGATAATAAAACCATAACCTGCAGCTAACGATGCCAATGACTTACAGTGATGAGGAGGTAATTCTTGCTAATTTGGGTCAATGTGTGAGATGTTCATATCTGCTTGAACAGTTCAATTGTGCAGAATAGAAAAAAATATATAATTTACAATGAAATTATGAATAATAAATGAAAGGTTAAGGTGTGTCTTTAGAAGGTTCTCTTCAGCTTTTGCAAAAAAAAATTGTGTTCAAGTCAGATGAGTAACAAAACCTCTAAGAAACTACTAATATTAATAAATATTTTGATTTAATTTCCCCTTATTTAAAATGTTTAGTTGCGTACAGTTGTTTTTAGTTTTTAAAGAATAATTATATTATATTATATTATATTATGTTTTTCCTTCTCTAATTTTATTCTAAATATTTATAGTCTTTGTAAACTTGTTTTATGTATATAATAATATAATTTATACTACGGGGCCGTTGAATGCTTGAATCTGATTGGCTGACGAACGTTCTGAGGTGTGCAATTATTTTCAGGGAAACGCACGGCGAACTTAGTTCCAGGCAGCTTTCTTGACCGCATTACAGTTCCATATCACTTCGCATCGTTGTCAGCGCTGCCCTGACGATTTTATCAGTTAGCCTAGTGTAGCAACTTAAAGGCTACACATGACATTTCTCACTAGCGAGGTAATAACAGCGCTGCATCTTAAAGCAGACTTACAGTTTAGAGACGGTGCTTCAGAACACTGTTGAGGGACACACAGAGGTAGCCTAATTCATACAAGCTCTCTCTCTCTCTCTCTCTCTCTCTCTCTCTCTCTCTCTGTTTCTCTTTCTCTGTGTCTCTGTTTCTCTCGCTCTCTTTCTAATAACTTCATTATTAACTGCATTAGTCTGCTATCAACGGCTCAAGCCTCCATTGCCAGCTTTAAAATGACGTTTTGGAACTAGCAAAAGAGTTGTTGGATGAGATGCGGAAGAAATAATCCTACTCACAATAGCGATTTAAGTAGAAAAACCGGACGAATCCCTTGAAATATATAATCTGATCGATGTCTTGAGGTGTGGCAACCGTAGTATAAGCGGAATAATTTAATTATTCCTTACATAATATAATTCTTCATTAATGCTTTCTAGTTTAAAAAAATTACCTTTTCCCCCCTTCTATTCCCCTATTTTTTTTTTTATATAAATATATTTCTATTTTATGTGTTGTTGCAATGTTGTTTTCATTGTCATTTGCGCATTGTTTTGTTTTTTTTCTGACACACACAGAGCAAATTCTGTTGAACCTTTATAGCAGCAAATGAAGTGATTCTGATTCAGGATTTTGCAGCAAGACACTAAACAATTCTGTGTAATGGCACTGTGGATCTCTTGTGTAGGAGACGCACAACGTGCAGGTAAACATAGAGAAACACACGCCCACACACCATTTACACAAACACAAATATTTGCTTGGGTTGCTGGATGTACTAAAGCTCAAAGCAACCCCTGACTAATAATATCATGTCTAAAATTACACCTCCCTAAGCCTACGCACAACGGATGTCACAGCTTTATTTTGTAAGCACACTCCATTGGTCTTGCTGTCCTAATAAAAAAAAAAATCAAACAGATTTGAAGTTCATTAAAGACAGTGGGTCCATTATTATTGGTTTTGTGATGCCTACTACCCAATTATTCTTTCTTTTTTATGATTTAGCTTCTTGCACAACTATTGCATGGTTAGGCTTCATTAAATCTGTTATTCTTGTACTCACAGGCTGTTAATTGAATTATCAAGTCTTGAAGAGTGTAAATTTCAGGGTTACACAAAGGAAGCTATGCTCATGCTTCTCCAGTAGATTGTATTCACAAGAGCTAATCTGAGAAATTCATCTAGTGTGTGAATTCTCTAATGTGTGATTTTATCGGAAACCACAATTTAACCTTTAATCACTTGTCTTTTGAGACATTAGCATCTCTGTAGTTTATTTTCTAAGTGTAAAAACACCTGCTTCTGATAATGCCTTATGACATGTGGATAAAAGCAGAAGAAATCAAGGTTTTTATTCAGAAAAAAAAAGTTCACCTACAGTTATTTTCTCACAGCTCATATTTTACTTTAGTGGAATAATTAAATATAGTTTATAGTACTTACAGTGCTTTTTATATTTTTTTTATAGCTTATGTGGTCACTATGTTATTTGGAAAAGAGCTGTAGAATTTTGACAAAATATTGAATGAGAAAAATAACAGCATATGGCTTTGCAACAGCATGATGGTGAATAAATAATACTTTTTCTTCCTCTATTCCTTGAATATTTCCCTTTAAATGTTCCGTGCAATCAGATCGATCAGGATTGTGAACTTCGGAATGGTTATTTATGGCTATTTCTGTTTAGAAAGGGCGCCGCACCGTAAATGGCTGCCCATTGCTCTGGGTGTATGTTCACTAGTGGGTGTACACTTGGATGGGTTAAAGCAGAGCACAAACTCTGAGTATGGGTCACCATACTTGGCCACAGACCACTTCCCTTTCCCTTTCCTTTACACCATCTCTTTCAGAATAGAGATATTACCCATATTGAATTTGTGTCAGCCACAAGTGGCTTATTAACTGCGAGTATTCATCAGTAAAGTCAATACAGCTGTGAATGTTTAATTACATTTCAGCCAGAGAGAAATGTGATCTATAATTTCACACTAGCACAAATTAAGCTGTTCATCCATGGTCAATGCGCCACAGTATGTTTCGTGTTGGGATTTCTTGCATCGCAAAATTCATTTAGCTTTAAAAACCACGTTTGAGCTAAAGCTATGATTATGCTGAATGGCTGCCTCTCCTCTGTTTCTCCCCCAGTCGGTCTGTTCATGGAGTTTAATGTTCATCTCCTTGTTTAGCTTGGTTTGCTCTGAGAGCGATGTCTCTGTTAGCTGAGCTGTTGCATTTGTCGACCTTGGCCTTCGGAGAGAAATTGCAAATGCCAAGGAAATACTTCCTCATTAGTTTTACCTTCAGCCTACAGCCTTCACGGCGGGAGACATGATATAATCAGAGCTTGCGCGAAGTTCCGCTGTCTCGCCTTTCTCTCTATAGCCAAAGTCCACCATCAAAAGCAATTCCCTTTATTTATGGGGTGTTCACCAAGTGTTCTGCACAGAACTGAGATGGGAGAATCCCTATTAAATTGGTTGAAATGAGGGAATCTAATCCCATCTAATTTCAGTAAAACACTCTTTATAGCTCTAAAAACCACATGTAAATGGAAGCTATTGAATCAAAAGCCATAAAGCCATATTCTATGTGCCCGGCTGTAACTCACTACACTTGTGGTGTGAGAAGGCGGTTTATTATCCATCTCTATGTGTCAAATTCCGTAATCAATGCCATGGCTTGTAGTTTGTCCTGCCGGCACAGGCACCATGCACATCTCATCCGTCCTGATATCAAATATTGTTGATGTTATTGTTAGTTACAGAAATTACCACTCAGCTACATGTTACGTGAGCATTTTTCCCAAGCATTTTCAACACAAATGCACATTATGTGCTTAACGGCCCCTACAGACCAGAACAGCAGCCTGAAAGGAAAAATGCTGCATGATGCAGTATTGTATTTTAAGGCTTTTCTTTGTGTTCATCTAAACGTTATGCTATGCATTATGCGTTATGCTATGCTCTCAGCAGAACTCGTTGTTTTCATTTTGCATGTGAAGAATCCATCGATACAATTTTATTTTAAAATCACATCGCCATGTACTGTGTAGCTATTTCCTCTGCTTACACCATGGACACTTTCCTGCATTGATTCTGATTGAAAGGGGTAAGAATACCCCCCCCCCCTTCCTGGCCCATTAAATTCCCTTAATATGTCTGCATGATATCGATTTCATATGAACCCCCACTTTGATGTTCACAATTTCAGAGTCATATTTCAGTCTGGCACCTGACCTCTCTTTGTCGATTGGTTTGTCTTGACTGTACTTGAGGAGAGGATTCAATAAAAGCAACCGTAATAACTGCATGTTTGCAGTTTCAGCATCACATCTTGATGCATTCAGATGTAATTTCAAGCAGTTTTAGAATGTGTGTTTCTAGGATTTAGTGTGATTCCTACAAATTAGCATAATTATATATATATATATATATATATATATATATATAGTGGCACGTTTGACTGTCATAACTAAAAATATATAGCCTATATCTCTCCAAAAGTACCATTATGCATGCTATTTTTTCATATTTTCTAAGATGTTGTTTCATGTTGTTTGCACAGTGGTGCATATTTGACTATTATAACTTATAATTCAAACTTTTGCATTAGTGTTATGTTCCGTCATAGATCCGTGGGAGGTCTGAGCTGCATGGAAGATATATATTTTCTCCGCTTTCTCAGAAGCCCCATTCCCACAGAGCATAAAGTAAAACTCAGTGACAGGCAGTGCGATTAAAAAAACATCTGCACGCTGTCATTCAGTCCTATATTAAAGTTTTATAGAAAGTAAAACTAAAGTGTCAAAGTACAGATTCTGAACACTGCCAAACTTTTTGTATGGAAAAAAAAGATTGATATAATGAAACCAGAAACTTTGGAGCTGCCATGGGAATTTCATGAAAAATGGTTCACGTGCAACATGACATACTATAGTAACACATACTGTATTTCCTTAGTTTAGATCAAAGGAATATGAGGTTGTTTGACTGTTGCACAATGTTCACGTGGATTTTTTTTTATGTTTTGTGGCAATGCTTTATTGCACTTGTGTTATATGTTTCAACTTTGTATGAGATTAACCTTTGGTGGCCATAAACATTTTATGTGTATAGATATGAACCTTGTACAAATGACCTCTGAGATATTTTTTTTCAAAATATACCATGCTGTCTCATTTTAGGCTTTATGTCTCCCTTCATATTTTTTATTCTGAAAAAACCCCCCTAAAAAATCCATCTCTTTGTTTGATGGGCAGATTGTTTATGCAACCAGTTTTGATGCACATAAACCTTATCATTTACAAACACTAAATTTGGTTTTGTAAAGTCTAATGCCTTATGTGATTATATTTATTTTTTCTTCACAGATCAGATCGATGGTCTGACAGTATTTTCCTGATGAATGATGTTATCATTGCACCTGCTGTGTCTCAGTTTTGGATGTGCGGGGAATAAGTGTACACTAGCTGAAAAGTTTTTTCATGTTTTAGAGATGGTTGCACAGTCCTATAAAGTTTGTATTATCAGTCAATAGGTGGAATCAATACATTAATCAATATTCATTTTGTATTACCCTTTATTCTTCACATTGCAGAACATGCTGCAACATTTATTATTTTGATTCATGCAGAAATGACACTCAGTAGTAGTTTATTTTATTTAGAATCATTGGAAAAACCTCTTAATGGTTAAAAGAAACAAATCTACTTATTCTGTTACAAATTTGATCTGTTTGAAGACTGAAAGTGTCATGATTTGTTGAGTAGTCTGATTTGCTGGTGTACATTTACTGCCTTGCCGTAAAGGAATAATATTTTGTAGGAATGCAGCATTGTTTCCTGAAACATTCTTAGTCCATTGAAAGCATGCACAGGAAGAAAAATGTAGTGATGCGAACCTCAAGGTCAGTTATACTTCTTACTGGCCATATGCAGATAGGCATATGACCACTCCAGGGTTTGTGGCGTTTGGAAGAGTGTTTGCCTGAGCTGGTTGACTAGAAGGTATGACCCCGAGGAAATGAATTTTAAAAGACGTCCATTCACCCAGAGTCATTTGAAGGACTTGCCTGAGGTCTTTGGGGTCACTGAAGAGAATCGTTCTGCCATCTATGAAATTTTCCCTTACCATTTTGAGATATTTCTCTGGGAATCTCAGGTTTGACAGCTAAAAAGAAAGAAATGCACATACAGTATTTCAAAATGCACATATAAGTCCATACAATTAGTAAAATAAATATCCAGCATACTGTGTGCATGTGTTCAAACGTTTGTTAAGGTTTTATTTCTTTTTTTTAAATGAAATTAATATTTTGATTCAGCAAGGATGCATTAAATCTATCAAAAGTGACCATAAAGACATTTATAATGTTACAAAATATTTCTATTTCAAATAGATTAACTTTATTCATCCTGGAAAATTCTCATATTTTCTTCAAAACATTAAGTAGCACACTCACTTTTCAATATTTACAATAAGAAATTATTTATATAATATAAAATATTTTAAACTGCAATAAAATGACACAATATTAAAGTTTTTTTTACTGTATTTTTTCATCAAATAAATGCATCCTTGGTGAGACTAAGAGACTTTAAAAATCTTATACTGACCCAAAACGTTTGAATGGTGGTTGTATAAATAAATAAATAAACAAACAAATAAACACACACACACACACACACACACACACATTACCGTGTAAATACTGCTATGTTGAAACGAATTGCAGCTTTGAATTTTTTTCTTAAAAAAGATTACAAACCTCTTGACAAATATCTTCTGTTTTCATGTCCATTACAGTTCGTGATGAGAGGGACTGGAAAGCATTCCTTCCTGCTCTCTTGAGTCTGCGGCTCCCACGGATCCTGGCCAGCTGATTCTTGATGGAGTAGTTTAAGTTCACTGTGCAAACCTTAAACTTCTCCAAATCCTCTACAGTGAATTTGAAGTGGTTCTTTAGGAAAATCTCGAACAGCTCAGGGTCTCCGTCTCTCTCCAGAAAGTTATTCACTGCATATCCAATGATGCAGAGCTCCAGACTGTTATAATTGAACACGTCCCATAATTTCTTGGTATTATCAACAGTACAGATTGATCCATCTATCTCGTCACTCTGTTGGTCATCTTCAACACACTGAAGAATCCAACTTAATCTGCAAGGCCAGCGGTCCACCAAAACCACCCACGCAGCAATTTTCTCTGGAGGTGGAGGCTCCAATCTTCGGGTCTCCATAATCATAATAGTTACTCGAATAGAGTTAATTACTCGTCTCATTGACATGGTGTCTCCAGATATGTATGCTGGAAGTTTGCTTTTATCTCTTGAGGTGATGTAGGAAAATGCAGACTCAGTTAACTTATCCACTTCTTGAAGATTAAGTTCTGCTGCAGCAAATGTTTCAACATTTCCTTTTTTTGCAATCAAAGGGATGGCTTGTTCTTCTTCAGCCTCACTGTACTTTACAGAATACTCATCTTCAACAGAGAACGATGTCCTGGGATCTTCTAAAGCAGATGTTCCAGTCTGTTCAAGAGGATTATGTTCAGAGATCTCAGACTGACCATGGACAATATTTTCAAAAACACTGGACTTTGAGTCATTAGATAGTGGAGGCACGGTGAAGGGTAGTGTGATTATGCGATCTAGAAAGTCATACGCAGAATCTCTTTTGCTTAGACAGTCTTCTGCCTGTTGGACCTGTCTAACCAGGACTTCTGGATCTACAGCAAGAACAGAAATGAATGGACTCTCTTCATCAGATAGGAGAATGTTGATAGCATCCAAAACACCTACAATTTTCTTCGGTGTGCAACGATCCAAGTTGGTGATCTCCAACACCACCCTGATCCTCCTCCTTTCAAAGATCTCCATGAAGTGAATGAAGCAGCACAGCAGTCTCACCTCCAACCGAACTTCATGCATTAGTCCCAGCTGTTGACTTACCTTCTTGTTGTCCAGCCCTTGTCTAATTTTGAGGTCTTGGTTGAAGATAAGGTTCTTCAATAACAATAATATGAATTGTAGAGCTCCGACCGCAGGAACACCAAGTACAGCGATGGCGAAACCTTCCAGTGCACCATAACCACTGGACTCCTCAACCTTTTCTCCTTCTAAGTGTTCCTTCAGATGAGGAAATCCAAACATGATGAGAGGAACCAGAATAAGGAGTGAACCAACGAATCCTATAAGTATTAGCGCCCAAATGGGGATGCAGCCCGACTTTTTGGACCTCCAGTTCTTTGGAACATCCTCAATCTTCTTATTCCCTGCATCTTTCTCTTCGTCATATTGGACGATGCGGAAGAGGCCCAGCTGGAGTTTACCAAAGCTGTTCTGAATAGCCTTGCTCAACTGCATTACCAGTCCCGCCCAGAGAAGGTCGCTGCCTGCAAAATGCCATGCGCTGAACCTCACAAACATATAACGAATGTTCTTCATGTTCTGGTTCTGCTCCGTCCACACAGGCCGATAGAAGAGGAGCCGCAAGATCAGAGAAAGCATGTCAGAAATAGAGGGAGTAATTGAGCGAGGCTTTGGTTTCTTGGTGTACTTCGCTTCTCTTCTTTTGGCCTCTTGATCCATATGAACTTAAAAAAATAGGAGATAAAGTGGAAGAAACGTCAAAATCTCCAGGACTTTTGGAGGACATCTGGGAGGGTCGATCATTTCAAATTGTTTGACAAGTGTTCACACTTACCCTCAATGTTCTTGAGGACCATGTTGATCCTGTTGTGACATTCTGAATACAAACCCACTGTCACAGGAGAAGAGACCTTTGTGAGGGTTTTTGATAATGCATAAGCATACACATTATCCAAAGGGATATCTGTCACTGGAAATGAAACATAGTTAAAAGCTGTCACATTTTCTATTGTAGATTTTTCTGTAACTCTTAATTTGAGGTTTCACAACACATATTCATGTTATCTTCACTGAAACACAATGATTTATGCCTTTACTACCACAAGGAATAATTATGCCTAACCTAGTTTTGGTCAGTATTTGTTTTCAGGGTGAAGTCTATCAATTTATTTATTTGTTGCGATGATGTTGACGTGGGTGAAACAGGTTGCATAAATGTAGATAAGACAAACGACTAAATACCGTGCAATAAACGTGCAGTAGACAATTTTTCATGGGTTTATCTGAAAGGGGAAAGTCTGTGTTTCATTCAAACAAACAATGAATAATGGATTCAACGTTAAAAATAGGTGGAGGACTCTCAGATAGTGCTGTAAAACTGAATGTAAAAAATGTTGTGATTATTTGCCACTAGCTTATTTTTTGTTTCTCTCTATTTTTTAAGAATTTTCAAGTATACTTGAGTTTGTAGTTCCTTTTGTATTGTGTGAACCATACCCTTTTCGATTGCCATCAGTCCTTATTTACATAACACAAAACTGTTTCCTTCACCACTTTTGCTGAAAATGAAACCAAAATACAAGCAATTACATTTCAAAAATGTTTTACATAATACATTAATATGCATTATTAATACGCAATATGCATAAACACTAGGGTTGGCACGGTACATGTATTCGTACCGAACCGTCTCGCATCTCGGTTCGGTGTATGAGGCCTTACGACGAATACAGGCAATTCACCCCCAAGGGGGCGCCCGCAGTAATGCATCGCCAGCAGAAGAACAGCGAATGCCATGTAGCGCCATACGTATCCCTTCTAGCCTTAACCATGGCTGTATCCGAAATCGCCCCCTATACCCTCATTCACTATTCCCTACATTAGTCCAATCATACAGTTCACTTGAAGGAGTGAATTAAAACGAGTGAGTGAATTCAGACACTGAGTGCACCGGAAGGACTGCCGCTTTTGCATAGTTTGCTTGCTGTTTAATAATCATTTGATACAGGCAGCTCCAGTAGTAAGATTGAAGGATTTATCTTGAACTCTGTCACGGAAATTATGTATAAACCCTAATAGTCAATTTACAATGAATTTTGTACCTATGTTGTATTACGCTGTATTAGGCCGTGGACGAGCACTTCTAAAATGAATGGATGGATGATTCAGCTGCGGGCGCCATCTGGGGAGACGTGGGAATTTGTTCGGTGCGTGACTCTCACAGTGCATTCTGGGGATTCTCTAGCCGTTGAGTGTACATCGGTTGTATACTCGTTTTTGCGGTGCATTGTGGGATTGAGTGCACTCGAGAACATCCACTATCCTTTCGAACACCACTTAAAATGGCTGTCCCCTCAAATAGTGCACTATCTGAGGGTATAGGGGCGATTTTGGATACAGCCCATGTGTTGCGCACTTGAAAACAAAGCCCACTAAACAGTCACCATGAGCTGATTCTGAATGTTTCTCTTACATAGACTGACAAAGGCGTATACTTTCAAGGCTTGCACACTCAACTGTTTGCTGGAACTGATGTGTGTGTTTTTTGGGTTTTTTGTGCATGTGTGTGTGTGTGCGTGCATGCGCGCGCTCAGGCGCAATCACTTCAACAGTTCCTTATACCAGCAGAATCAACTTTAAACACTTATTGTCTTATTAATAATCACTGTATAAAGGTTTGCTTTTATTTGTATTTACACTCACAATGAAAGCAAAACAGATTGTATATATATAACGTAATACTATTTAGTATTTTCACATCTAGATGAAAAAAAAATTATTTGTACTACTGTCTGTTCAAAATAAATGAAAAGAAACTGAACATAGTACATTTCTTTTTTTTCCCCTGTTGTACCGAAATCGTATCGAGGTACGTACCAAACCGTGACATCTGTGTACCGTGCCACCCCTAATGAACACTAATTTATTATAGCTGAATTTATGAAACAAATACTATGAAGCAATATATTTCTTCATCCAATTCAGCTATAGGCATGCAATGTCAATTTAGTATGTGCTTACCAAAAATGAAAAGCATACCAAAAAATATTGCAAATGCATACCAATGCACATGCTGACAGCAACATATTAAATTAGAATGGACATAAAATATACCAGTTTATAACAGTTTGTGTTGCACTTTTGAAATGAAGCCACCACACAAAGCTCTTTGAATCCCTCACTATGAAAAAATATGATAATGGGGAGAATTTCTCACCTTCTCCAAGCAGAATTAGCAAGCAATCCTTCAGGCACAGTTTACTGCAAAATTGCTAGTACGCCAATATCCATTCTCCATTTTCAAAGATGTTTCATGTAGACAGAAGAAAACTGCTTTTGCTTTACCAGATGCAGTATAGAAGAGAAAGTTAGTGGAAGAGAGAGTTTGCTGGTGTGTAAACATTAACTGTGGAGCTGTAGGTGAACTTTGAGTTAGAGCTTAAATTATATCTACAATATAATTTATAACTGATGTTTATGTATTTATTGCTACATTTATTAGTGATCCAGTCATGCAAGTTTACTTATTAAGTGAATTAAAAAAATAAAGTGGATCACTATTGTGGCTGTCACGATCCCAGTCTGTGTTCCCCTGTTTTATGTTTCTGATTCTGTTCTTATAGATTTTTTCAGTTCCCGTTTCCCTGTCTGCCTTTCTGGCTTGTTTGTTTATTTTATTTATTGAAATTTGAAATATTCTTAAATGTTACTTGCTCGAACATGGATTCTATACTTTCATAATAAATACTATTCTTATTTAGCAGGCTTCAGAAAGGATGGATGCCAGAGTTTGGTGCCAGTTGATGGAACTTTCGCTTGCCACTGTATGTTACATATGTTGATCATGTACATTGTACATGTACTGTATACAGATTTATCTATTTTGCAAACTTGAACATTTTGTTGTGACATTTGGTTTGAATTCTACTTCTTAGCTTCTTGTTGGCTAACATAGATGAAGTTTTATTGAAATTGCAGGAATGACTTGTTAATAGTCGTTATAATAGTATCCAAGCTGTTTTGCATTCTGTACCATTTCCGAAGGATTTGATGAGCAAAGCTAATTCACTTGCAGTGCAACAGTTTACTCTTTTGTCAGGTTACTTAAATAAATGAACTGTTGGGGCAGTCGTGGCCTAATGGATAGAGAGTTGGACTTGTAACCTGAAGGTTGTGGGTTCGAGTCTCAGGTCCGGCAGGGATTGTAGGTGGGGGGAGTGAATAACCAACACTCTCTCCACTCTCAATACCACGACTGAGGTGAGACCCTTGAGCAAGGCACTGAACCCCCAACTGATCCCCGGGCGCTGCAGCATTGGCTGCCCACTGCTCCAGGTGTATGTTCACTACTGTGTGTACACTTGGGTGGGTTAAATGCAGAGCACAAATTCTGAGTATGGGTCACCATACTTGGCCACACACCACTTCCCTTTTTCCCCTTTCCCCCTTTATGCTTGATCAAGCTTCCGAATAAACACAATTTTAAAAGTCAAAAAAGCAGTCTGATCTGGCCCAGATATGTTAAACCTGAATCTGGCATTACCTAAAAACTAAAAGGCGATTGTGATCTGCACTCGGCTCTGATAAAGCACACCAGTGTAGAGTCTCAGTGTAGAGATTTCAGAGCCATTACCACATGCTGTCTGGGAGCTCTCCCAAACAAATAGATTAAGAATTTGAGTATGTGTATTGTATTATGATTATAGTTTGATGTATGTTAATCACTGTATGATTTCAACAATTTCAATGTTATTTTGTTATAAGTCTACAATTGTATTTGCTTCGGTGTATTGTATTTCCCGAAGCATGATGAAATAGAGGAGCATAGAATATAATACAACAATACGCTGTTTCTACGAAGGAACATTTTTATGTATTTTTCCTTGAAGGAGCATCTGTCATAGTTGTCTGGGATATAAACCGATCAGAAAAATAAAGCTCAGCACAAACAAAACATGTTATAGCAAAATAGCACAACATAAAGGAAAAAAAGTGTTCAATGTTCAGTGACAGCTCTGTGCCATTTTAAAATAAATAACATAATAATACGTTGTATTACATGACAGGCAATACATTCTTAATTCACAATACCACCTTGCTGGCTGAGCCAAAATCATGGGGAATTTTTTCAAAATGAGTATTTCCATTTTGAAAGCCCTAGTTGCATTTTGTTGGAAGACCCTGTTTAAAAATGCCTCAAGCTGATTCACAGCAGCTCTATTCAGCGTGAACTTTATATTGAAAATGTATGAATGACTGGTACTTTGTTAGGAGCTTATAAAAGTTGGCTGTGCTTTCATGACTCTTTCAAAGTCATTTTTGCTTCTTTTTTTATTTTTTATTTTATTTCTTTGGAAGTACTGGATTTCCCTTTGTGGAGAGTGTAGGAGTCTGTACATCTCTGTAAATAGATTTCCCAAATTAGATTCCCTGGACTAAATTAAGTGTGATAATTGAAAGTACAGCTCTCCCAAATGTTTCCCCTAGGATTAATTACAACTGCAGGGACAATCTATCCTACTTGCTTTCTGCTGTGTAAGATACGGAGGATGTTCCCTGAATGGGTCATTGTGTTTTCTCGTACACATTACAGGAGCACTGGTCTTCTGTGCATGCAAACCACAGACTTGTGTTTGGAGTAACATCATTCTTTGAAAAAAAAAACCAACAACTAAAAACTGTATGAATAAAGAATCACATGAATGAATGGTTGAAGAAAAAGCTGCTTGAGTCCAAAATCAGAAGCACATTATTATTCATCAAACAAAGTCATACCAGAGAGGTGCTGTTCATTTTGGACTTTTGTTTTTAAAAAGGTCTCTTACACGCTTTAGGTTTTAATCATAGGTTTACCACAATCTAGATCACTCTGAAATAAGCCCATCCATCATCCGAGACAATCAGATTGCTGTTTCCATCATAGCTTTCCTCCATAATTGCCACAATATTACAAAATTAAGGCTTTATTCTGCTTTGTTCTGCCTCGTGACTCTCAATTATAGCTTGAAATGAGATGTTATAACTTTACTAATGTTTTTATTCTTTTCTTGAACGACTCTTCTCCTGGTTTCCACACTTTTATGGTGGTACACTTTTAGCATTGCAAAATGTTGCACGCCAAATTGGGATAAATGCGTTCAGAACAGAAGGCTGTCTGGATGGATGTGATGTATGGACAAGCGCTACTGCTTCCAGTGGTCAACCTTGAATTTGTATCTTTTTCTTCATTGCACTGGTGTAGTTGAGTAAGTGTGATATTTGATGAGAACTTGAAAAAACAGTACGGATTCCACTTCCACACTCCACACTAGTGTATTATCTAAATAGACAGGGTGGCCGCAGGTCCTTAAAAAGTCTTAAAATGCATAAAAATTCAAGGCATTAATGTTTGCCTACAAAACCACCACTGGCTCTGCACCCCAAATTCATTACTTCAGACATATATGCCCTCTAGAGGCTAGCGTTGTGCAAGTGAACGTCACTTTATTGTGCCATCTCAAAGAGGCACAAAATCACTTTCACTGACTTTTTCATTAACTGTTCCCATCTGGTGGAATTACCTACGCAACTCAATCCGAGCAGCTGAGTCCTTAGCCATCTTCTAGAAATGGCTAAAAACACATCTCTTCCATCTTTATTTGACTCTAACTGTAGCATTCTCTATTCTAATTATATATAAAAAAAAAAAACTTGCCTCTTTTAGACTTTACTCACTGCTTGTTTTCTTAAAAATAAGCATAAGGCTCTTTTGTTGATTTTGATTGCCTCCATTGTCCTCATTCGTAAGTCGATTTGGATAAACCTGTCTGCTAAATGACTGAATGAACAAAAGGAAATGTAAAAATGTCTTAAAGCTTTCCTAATAAAAGGCCTTAAAAAGTATGACATTTTCAGACAAATTCAGATTCGGTGGGTCTTTTGGTTATAACCACGAAATTTACAATCAATGGACAGATTTAAGATTTAAGCCTACTGTATCATCGTAACCGGACGTTTTTTGCTCCAAACACACAATCGTCTTTTAATTTTATTTTAGCTTATTTCTCTTCCGGAACTGCACACAAACTGTATTGCAATCATTTGCCAAAATGTAGCTTTATTTGTGTGTAAATATTACTAAGTGTGTAAACGGCTGTTAACACATACCAAAGATGCTGCAGATGAACATACAGTAAATACTGTAGCAGGCAGAGCAAGACCACGGTTAACGATGCACGAAATATAGGAAGAAAATGTAAATATGGATATTGGGGTTTATATGAATGTGTCTCTGAATGGAAAAGTTTAGATGGCATTTTCTTTTTCTCTTACCTCTGTGTTTATAAAGGAAGCACAGAGCTGCTTTGTTTACAGTGGTAACCAAGGAAACACTATTGTGGCTGCTCCTTAAGCGCCACCTGCTGTCAGAATTTGTGTTTTCTTTAAGTCGGTCTGCTGTTTTTGTTTTGTGCAGGTGTCTTAAGCAGCATAATTTCGTATCTAAAGTCAGATCATTATGTTTTTACCTTAATTCTTGAAATGATACAGTCTAATTCATATCAAAACCAACTGCTTGTGCTGTATGAGTATCATATTTGTTTGTATCAAGATTAAAATACAGCAGTTGCCTCTAATTTCAAATGGCTAAAGATATTTTTGTTTTAAGCCAGTTTTAGCTTGGGGGGGGGGGGGGGGGGATTGGTATTGGAATCGGCCATTTGTAAAAAAATAAATAAATCGGTGCATCACAAATATATATATAGGTAGGTTTGGTCTTAAATTTCAAGTGGTATTAAAAAGGTCTGTAAAAGTCTTAATTTTAACTTGTTTATAATGTTCTGTAGACATCCTGATAGATACAATATTTTTATTTTATTTTTTTTTTATATAGAAAATGGAACACAGATTTCCATTTCTTTAAAATTATGCCTCATTAGCACTGAAATTCCTGTAGCCTTTTAAAATAATTATTGTATTACTAATGTGACAGTATCTACTTGCAAATGTCAACTTGTCTTGTACTTCAGTCCTGTATTTAGGGCTCAAGTTTTTCACACTCCTTAAAATATAAGAATGTGAAGAAAGACATTTCTTTTTAAAGATTTATTTTTAAGGAGATCATAGGGTTGCAATTATTTTCTTCTATGAACAGTTATGTCCATATAATGTTGTCAGACACACACACACACACACACACACACACGTACATACGTACATACATAAATGCATACATACATACATGCACACACACACACACACACACATATATATATATATGTGTGTGTGTGTGTGTGTGTGTTTCTGCTTCTGTTTTGTGATAGGTTTCTGGATTTTCTGCACTAACTTTGGAGGCAAATCCGTGGAATTCTGTCGCTTTTTAAACATGGTGAAACGTGTTAAACCTTTCTGAGAGTAGCTACTACATTCTTATTATCACTTACTGAAAGGATTACAAAACTAGCTGAAGGCACCATCTTTAAAGGCATCTATGAGAGAACTACTGACAAAAATAAATAAATAAAGTAATAGCTCTCGACTAAAGAACAGAAAAACCTTTTGTTAATGTCATGCTGCCCCCTGTTATGAAGACTGTATTAGTGATTTAAAACCTGAACTTTCTCTTGAACAATACATCCTCTACGCAATACTGCCCTCATCTGTATGCACCGTGAAATCAGATTTGTATTTGCATTGACTATCACACTTTAATATGTTCCCCAAATCTGTCACAAAGTCTTGGTATGAAAGAGTTGGAATCTTAATTTGTGTTCAGAAAATAAAGAACAGTACATCGATTAGAATTATAATCCAGTAGCGTCAAAATAATATGCACCATATCATAATCCTAGTTCTCTGCTTTTCAAAAAAAAAAAAAGAATGCGGTTAAGAATGTCTCCATCGTGTATGCAGTGTGAATAAATGCTATAGCTTAACATCTGCTTAATTCACTGAAAACCGTGTGTAAAATTTGATTTGCATAATTAAAAGCTGGAACTGTCAATCAGTGAGCAGTGTATAATCATGCTCATGACACGTTGATGAGATTTTCGCTTAGGCCGACTAATTTTGAATATTAATTCAATGAGCAACGCTGAGTTCATGTTGACAACTAATGTTCAGCCTGTGCAGTTTCAAGCAGCTCTTGAGGGGTGGGAACTGAATGTGTTGAGGCCTGTTGCCGACCACTCCAGTAGACTATCATCAAAATTGTTACAATATATATATAAATATTTTCCTGAAAATTCAGCTTTGCAACAAATAAATGTAATTTTAAATAGAATTTAAAATATTTAAATTTAAATAGAAAGCTCATTTTTAATTTTGGTAATATTTCACAGCATTTAAAATTTTAATATTTCAAATATGTTTACTGTATTCAATATTTTTTACTGTATTTTCAGCCTTGATGAGCATGAGTGTTCTTTTAAAAACATTAAATCATCTTGCCATCCGCAAACGTTTGAACAGTAGTGTATCTCTACAGATCTCTACTTAATTTCATTGCTTTAAGTGTGAAAAGTTCTTAAATCATGTATTATAGTTATTTTTACTTTTACTTTTAGTCATTTAGCAGAATATATATGCATTATAGTTATTACAGTATTTAACATTTTCAGTATTATTGTGATGCATCTAATGGCATTTTAATTGCATTCATGTATTTAATTATGATGAACCTAAAGCTAATTGCTTTGGTTTTTGGTGTAATACAATGCCTCGCTACAACAAATGCAGCTTTGTATGGATGCAGCGTTGTTCTCTGGAACACTGCCTGGAGGAAAATACACCGCAGGCCAGTTATGTTGTTTATGAACCGTGGCCAGGTGAGCATATGACCACTCCAGGGCACACGGCTTTTGGAACCAATGCTGCTGGACCTGGTCAGCTGTGAGGCAGGATATGAATTTTTAAAAGTCGCCCAAGAGTCATTTGAAGGACTGTTACATTTGCCTTCACTGTTTTGGCATATTCCTCAAGTCGAGACAAACAAAAAAAAAAAAAAAAATATATATATATATATATATATATATATGAAACATATGCATTTTTCATGTTCACTACAGTTGTTATAAGGCATTTCTCTCTGCGGCTTTCCTTGAATATTTTATTTTTTTTGAGTAGTCTAAGTTGACTGTACAATGCCTTACTGTTTCCACTTTTCATACAGTGAATGTGAAGTATTTCCAGCACGCAGTAACATCTTCATCAGCAAGTATTCAACGGCTCTTCACTTCACTAAGAATACAATTACAGGCAAAATAAGTGGACTAATTAATAATTAATGTAAATATCAAAACTCTCACTTTATTCCACTAAATACAGCAAAGCATTGCACTCCATTTTAAGTTCAGACGTTTTCCTTCATACAACATATTTTATCTGTTGGATCATGACCAAAAGCCTTCAGGTCAGACTCACAGACTCATTTGGCAACACACTGGTTATGTTATGTTCCAAAAGTTCACCTAAAAATGAAAATTTGCCACATACAACCGGAGGGAGCGGAAGCATAATAAGAGCTCCTCTGCTTTCGAGCCGTGTGTCACGCAATTGCTTCAGCAGCCTCATTTCACTTCGATGGCTTTCAGCCTCACAATGCTTCATACAAGATGTTAATACATCGTTAATACATTAGCTCATTCATGAACATGATTTCTGCCCGAGTCAGATTGCATCAGCTGGGGATGAAGACGAGAACTCCTGTGATTCCACACTCAGTCACGGCATCATCAAACTACACCTTTGTTTGTTTTGAATACGCGCCCTCAGCCAAAACTTACATATTGTGCTTTTAACATGATAATACAAACTCACCTACATCACTGAATTTTCAGTATTTCAAATTTTCAGAATTTTCATTTTCTAGTGAAGTATTCCTTTAAATCGGCAATGCTGGCATGAATGTTATACTGTTAAATTACATTTATTTATTCCTGTTTATAATTTTTATATTACTATTATTCAGTTTATCCTTGCATGTTTCATCATTCTCTGTATTGGGGGATATCCTGCACAAGTTTGAAAGCCACTAAGCAAGTGCAAGTTTGTGATCTCTAAATCCTGTTCTTCTTTCTCTCCAAGATCTCCATGTAGTGAAAGGAACAGCACAGCAGTCTCATTTCCTTGCAAAACATATGCATTAGTTCCAGCTGCAGACTGACTTGAAGTCAGTCTGCAGTCTTGAAGTCAGACTTGAAGTCAGTTCCCCCCGAACGAGGAACAAACCACTTAAATATAAAACTACTTGTATATTAAAGAAAAACAAAATATGCTTTACTCAACTTCCCTTAAAAAGCAAAACAAAAGTGTCTGCACATTAGGATCCATGTCCCTACATGCTCAAATTGGCTCTGCACAGTGTAATGATCCCATGTTTGCTACAGGCTGTTCTGGCTGTTTAATTCACGAGAAATACAAGAGCAGCATGGAGTAAAGACAGCATTATTGCAATTTAACCACTGGCTGCACAGCCTTATTCAGTGCTGCTATATACTACATTCACATTTGGTAAATATATTTGCAACTTAGTGTAAAATGTGATTAAAGCAATTAACTTACAATTCACTGCTGAGTTCATGCTGCAACAAGTATGAGGAATTCAATAAATAGGAACTCAACTAGTTCTTTTTCAAAGAAGTGGTAGAAGAAGAAAATAAATAATATAAAACAATTTTTGCCTTTTAATATAATATTATATATAATTTAAAATTTAATTGATTTATGTGATGGCAAAGCTGAATTTTCAGTATCATTACTCCAGTTGTCAGTGTCACATGATCCATACTTATATGCTGATTTGCTTGCTGCTCAATAAATATTTTAAATATTAAATAAATATTCAATATCCAGATTTTGAAATGGAGTGTATTATATTAGATTATCAATTAGTATTTTCACCCTAAATGATTGTGAATTCAGACTAATCTGTTATGTCACCTAACCAATCTGTTTTTTGTCATTCCTTACATTACTGTTTTTGATTCTTCTTCGAGAGCTCTGCTAGTTCTAAAAGTTGTCGACTTCCTATAGCACACTCAAAGTATAGGACTTTTGACTTTAGGGCCTAGACCCCTAATAGACTATAAATACTGAATCGCTTCCCAACACTGATGCATTAAGCGACAGGTGTCACTCAAACACACAGACATTCATTCAAAGCAAAAACACTGCAATATGAATGAAATAGCTTACTGTATCAAGAGAAATGGAACAGATGATCAGCTAAAAGCCACTAACTACAACACTATACTTCTGAATAGAAATGCTGTAGACCTCAGAGACCGAAGTGGTCTTACATAAAATAAGGGCACATTTATATAATTTATCCTCACACTCTATGCTCTCTTTAGGTGTCTTGTTTATCACTGGCAAAGTCCTTCTTTAAAAACATCAGCATGTATAGTAGTGAAATCCACCACAGTGTTTATTTTTATCGTTTAGAAGTCTATTCTGAGAAAGACTTGGAGGCAGTTATCTATAGCTGATCATGTTAATTACTGGGGAAAATAAACATTCGCATTAGGTTTGCCACGGGGTTAAAGTTTAATTCATTCAGTTATGATCAAATTAATATGCAGTCAGCACTGTCATTAGGTTGTTTATTTGAGGATTTTATCGCTTTAATTAACACAGATCACAGAGATGATTTGAGAAAGTAGAGGGAGATGAATAAATATAAATATTTTCCAGGCTTAATGCTGTGCAGATGATTATACTTGATATATTGCTAAAAAGACTAACAGTAAAATTAGCATCTTGCCCTTAAAGGTGAAGGTTTTTTTTAATTCAAAAATTGTAAAATACAGTAACTTGAAAGTAATGTAGTTTAATATCACAGCTTAATATGCGTAGACAACGATTAATTTCATTGAAATATAAAACTGGTCCTGTGGCCCTCTGTCCAAACCAACCTAGCATAGCAACATTAGCTCAACAAATGGTGTGAATTTGGAGCATATGTATTTATATATATATATATATATATATATATATATATATATATATATATACACTCACTGGCCACTTTATTAGGTACACCTTGCTAGTACCGGGTTGGACCCCCTTTTGCCTTCAGAACTGCCTCAATTCTTCGTGGCATAGATTCAACAAGGTGTTGGAAACATTCCTCAGAGATTTTGGTCCATATTGACATGATAGCATCACACAGTTGCTGCAGATTTGTCGGCTGAACATCCACGATGAGAATCTCCCGTTCCACCACATCCCAAAGGTGCTCTATTGGATTGAGATCTGGTGACTGTGGAGGCCATTCGAGTGAAATGAACTCATTGTCATGTTCAAGAAACGAGTCTGAGATGATTTGAGCTTTGTGACATGGTGCATTATTCTGCTGGAAGTAGCCATCAGAAGATGGGTACACTGTAGTCATAAAGGGATGGACATAGTCAGCAACAATACTCAGGTAGGCTGTGGTGTTTAAACGATGCTCAATTGGTACTAAGGGGCCCAAAGTGTGCCAAGAAAATATCCGCCACACCATTACACCACCACCACCAGCCTGAACCGTTGAGACAAGGCAGGATGGATCCAAGCTTTCATGTTCTTTATGCCAAATTCTGAATGTTGCAGCAGAAATCGAGACTCATCAGACCAGGCAACGTATTTCCAATCTTCTGTTGTCCAATTTTGGTGAGCCTGTTCGAATTGTAGCCTCCGTTTCCTGTTCTTAGCTGACAGGAGCGGCACCCAGTGTGGTATTCTGCTGCTGTAGCCCATCTGCTTCAGGGTTCGACGTGTTGTGCGTTCAGAGATGGTATTCTGCATGCCTTGGTTGTAACGAGTGGTTATTTGAGTTACTGTTGCCTTTCTAACATCTCTAACCAGTCTGCCCATTCTCCTCTGGCCTCTGACATCAACAAGGCATTTTCGTCCACACAACTGCAGCTCACTGGATATTTTCTCTTTTTCCGACCATTCTCTGTAAACCCTAGAGATGTTTGTGCGTGAAAATCCCAGTAGATCAGCAGTTTTTGAAATACTCAGACCAGCCCGTCAGGCACCAACAACCATTCCATGATCAAAGTCACTTAAATCCCCTTTCTTCCCCATTCTGATGCTCGGTTTGAACTTCACCAAGTCGTCTTCACCACATCTAGATGCCTAAATGCATTGAGTTGCTGCCATGTGATTGAACTGGTGTACCTAATAAAGTGGCCGGTGAGTGTATATATATATATATATAACCCGCTGAGAGCAGCTTCACCTCGGCTAGATCTTCTGGAATTTGTCGCTGGCTCTGATGTCTCCATAGTGAGGCGAATCATAGGCGTGCCTTTATACAGCCAAATCTCACAGTGTGATATTGCTCATATATATATAGTCATAGCCAAAAATATCGGCACCCTTGGTAAATATGATCAAAGAAGGCTGTGAAAATTAATCTGCATTGTTAATCCTTTTGATCTTTTATTTTAAATAATCACAAAAATCTAACCTTTCATTGGATAATAATAATTAAAAATGGGGGGAAATATCATTATGAAATAAATGTTTTTCTCAAATACACACTGGACACAATTATTGGCACCCCTAGAAATTCTTATGAGTAAAATATCTCTGAAGTATATTCCCATTCATATTCACAATTTTGAGCATTCCAGGTTGATTATGAACATGAAATTATCCAGCCATGGCTTCCTGTTTCACAAAAATATAAATAGGAGGGAAAACAAAACCCAAATTCCTTTAATCATCCATCACAATGAGAAAAAACAAAGAATATATTTCTGATGTGCAGCCAAAGGTAATTGAGCTTCACAAATTAGTGAAGTGGCTTTAAGAAAAGAGCTAGAGCAGTGAAAATTCCCATTTCCACCATCAGGGCAATAATTAAGAATTTCCAATCAACATAAATTGTTACGAAACTGCCTGGAAGAGGATGTGTGTCTATATCGTCCTAATGCACGGTGAGGAGGAGAGTTTGAGTAACTAAAGACACTCCAAGGACCACAGCTGGAGAATTGCAGAAAATAGTTTAGTCTCGGGGTCAGAAAACCTTTTAAAAATTGTAAAACAGCATCTACAGCACCACATGTTGTTTGGGAGGGTTTCAAGAAAAATTCTCCTAGCTCATCCAAAAACAAACTCCAGCATATTCAGTTATCAGACACGACTGGAACTTCAAATGGGACTGGCTTCTATGGTCGGATGAAACTAAAAAAATAGTTTTTTAGCAGCAAACACTCAAGATGGTGTTTGGTCAACACAGGGATAAAAAGTACCCCATGTGTACAATGAAATATACTGCTGTATTTTTAATGTTGTGGGCCTATATTTCTGCTGGAGGTCCTGGACATCTTGTTTAGACACATAGCATCATGGATTCTAGCAAATACCAACAGATAAAAAATCAATAGTGAGTGACTTATAATGGGCCATGTTTGGATCTTCCAACTGTACAATAATCCAAACACAAACCTCAAAAACAACACAAAAATGGGTCACTGAGCACAAAACCAAGCTTCTGCTATGGCATTTCAGTCTTCTGACATGAACCCTGTAGAAAATGAGTGAGGTGAACTGAAGAGAAGAAACACCAACATGGAGCTGGGATTCTAAAGGGTCTGGAGTTATTCTGGATGAAGCAATGGTCTCTGATCTCTTGTCAGGTGTTCTCTAACCTCATCAGGCATTATAGGAGAAAATTTAGAGCTGTTAAACTGACAAATGGAGGTTTCAAAAAGTATTGAATAAAAGGGTGCCGTTAATTGTGGCCAATGTGTATTAGAGAAAAACATTTATTTCATAATGATATTTCCCCCCATTTTAAATTCTTATTCTCCAATGAAAGGTTAGATTTTTTTTAATTATTTTAAATAAAAGATCAAAATGATTAACAATGCAGATTAATTTTCACAGACTTCTTTGATCATATTTATCAAGGGTGCCAATATGTTTGGCCATGACTGTATATACAGTATATATATATATATATATATATATATATATATATATATATGACCCTGAACCACAAAACCAGTCATAAGTAGCACGGGTTTATTTGTAGCAATAGCCAACAATACATTCTATGGGTCAAAATTATCAATTTTTTTAATGCCAAAAATCATTAGAATATTAAGTAAAGATCATGTAAATGAAGATATTTTGTAAATTTCCTACCATAAATATATCAAAACTGATAATATGCATTGCTAAGGACTTTATTTGGACAACTTTAAAGGCGATTTTCTCAATATTTAATTTCGTTTTCCCTCAGATTCCAGATTGTCAAATAGTTAGTAACTCAGTCAAACATTGTCCTATCTTAACAAACCATACATCAACGGAAAGCTTATTTATTCAGCTTATTTATCTCAATAAAAAAAAAAAAAAAACCTTATGACTGGTTTCGTTGTCCAAGCCGGGTCACACATATTGAAGCTATTAACCCTGTAAACGTTTATATATGAAATAAGGGAAAGTGGTGTGTGGCCAAGTATGGTGACCCATACTCGGAATTTGTGCTCTGCATTTAACCCATCCAAGTGTACACACAGTAGTGAACATACACCCGGAGCAGTGGGCAGCCAGAGCTGCGGCGCCCGGGGAGCAGTTGGGGGTTCGGTGCCTTGCTCAAGGGTCTCACCTCAGTCGTGGCATTGAGGGTGGAGAGAGTGTTGGTTATTCACTTCCCCACCTACAATCCCTGCAGGACCTGAGACTCGAACCCACGACCTTCAGGTTACAAGTCCAACTCTCTATGTGTTTGCATATGTGTTAATGTTATCTATCATATTTGATGCATCAGGATTTTATGGCTCATATAATGTGATATAGGAGAATATGGAGCTCAAGGAGGGAAAAAAGGGCCTTTTTCAGAGGCCTAAACTGAGAAAAATATGCAATTTGGTGCAGGTGTTTTATTTCTACCTCCAAAAAGTAAGATGAAAAAAGACTTCTGGAGTTGTAACGGAGATCTTAGATGTACCAAAGATGAATTTGTTGTTGCTCTATCCATTCTCCTTGCAGTGAGGATTTTGGCCTGTAGGTGGAAGTGCAGCACTGCAGTTCTGTTCTGATGAGGCATAGCATTCTGATTGTTGTTATGTAAAGCTTTCAAACGGTCCAAGATTCACACATCTTAGTTTCAATTTCATGTGAAATGTGATGTGTCTGATGGAATGTTACAATGAAATAACATCCAATTTTATTTTGTTCTCAGTGGCTGAATGAGTTGAATCAAAAGCCTTAATTAGATTTGTTCATTCAAGCATTTCAGAGACCTGTGAGCTGAGATTTCCCATAATAAAACAATAACCAGAACTGGCAACATCAGGAGCTGAGCTTGTGGTCCAATTTTTGACATCAGAGGTGTAGATGAATGGGAATCCTACCAGATTTCTTTAGGTTTTGTAGATCCTTTTGTCTCATTTTGATTTTACTCGCTCTTTTAGATGGTTTTTAATTGGTGTTCAGAGTGGTTTCTCTCTCTGTTTTTGCTGTCCTCCACCTCACTAACCTGACGTGAAGGATTTCATCCACTCTGAACATGTAGATCTATGCCTCCAATAAAGGCCTACAGCAGCGGGTTGGTATGATTACCTTGTCTGTCTTGCAAATTGGATGTGTTTTCTAATCACAGTCCTATGAGGTGTGTATGTGTGTGTGTGAAATTCTCCTACTCAGTTATGATCTAGCCTCTCCTCACCGGTCTAAAGAATGAGCATATTTCAACTCAATTTGAGCTGTGTGGCTCAACAAGCAGGATGTGAAGTGATTATTAAACACCGGTTCAATCTCCCCAGCCTGGATAAAGCTGGATAAAGGAAACAGGTATGTGTAGAATCCAGTTTCCTCCTCCACCCCATCCTCCACTTCCTCATTACGGACTGCGGCACCTACTTGAAAGTCCACACGCATCTCCCGCTCTCCGTGCTCCTGCTCAACCAGGAATACCTTTATTAAATCAGAAAGGGAAGAAATCTAATTTAGGCGTGATATCATGAACAGGAGTGTCCCTCGTCTGCCATGATGTCTGGTGAGAACATTTTTCCAACTTTTTTTTCTGCTTCCCTTCTTTTGCTAATATACTTGAAGATGATGTACAACACCACTTTCAGAGACTTCAAGTAGGTCATTTGTAGGTTGATTTCACAACTGTTAATAAAGTATGTTATAGTATAAATGTAAACTGGATTTACTAAACCCACCATGTTTTTTAGCGTCATGAAACCTACCAGCATCAGTTCACTGCCATTATCAAATTCTCTCCCGTGGTCATCAGTAAGGTCATCCTGGTAATTTTCACTTACTGTATTTCAAATGCTATGAATTCAAACTACTGTTTTCACCTATTATTTAGTATGAAACTAAGCATATGTGGGCACAGCATATAATTTTGAGGCACTTTCAAAACAGTCTGTTTGAGCATCTCCACCAGCCCAACAACAACCGCAACACTCTACCAGTAATGTGAGTGTGGGGGTGGGGCCTGTTTTTGTTTGACCAATGGGAAAACAGCAAGAGTTCAATTCTGGTGTAAATCGTAGAGAAGAAATTCTATACTTTAACTTTAAAGGTGCCATATTCTACACTTTTGCAGTAGTTTACACTACTTTTTTTTTTACCCTAGTCCACTTATAATGTAAATGAGTCTTGCACTAAAAACTTTTAATTTAGTTACAGTAAATAGTACAGTAATTTGGTTTACAACACAGTTTTCCACCAAAGAAAATCCTGGAATCTTTACTCACCCTCTTGTCGTTCAGAGAAAGTGTATGGGGTCCAATGTTGTTTGAACCACATTGACAGTCAAAATATCCTCTTTTGTGTCGTATAGGTTTGGAATGACATGAGAGTGAGTAAATTACTTAATTTTCAGGTGAACTGTCCTTTTAATTTACTAACTGATATTGAAAGAGTCTTTTTTAGTTTCCACGTGTTCTGGGAAGTGAGTTTTTCTTTTAAATGCATATTTCAAGAGTGCAGTAAACAAAAGAGCAAGATAACTTATGTTTGCATATAAACTTTAAGGCTAGAAATGATAATGTCCATTGAGGGATAATCTCAAGATCACTGTATGTTGCTTGAAAGCACAAAAGAGCTAAAACTAACAAAGAGAGAAGGACAGGGAGTATGAACCACAAAGTTTGTACAGAAAACCTTGGAGATTACTTCAAACCCACTGCTATGTGTTGTTTTATTCGTTGGGTGAAGGTCAGTGCAATATCTGAGACCAAGAGTAAGTTAACAGGCATCAATATCAGGAAATTGTGTTTCGTGGCATCGTAAACTTATGCAACACTTCACCTCCATGACCACTAGAGGTCAGAGAACAGTCTTGTTTTAGCTCCTCTAAGGATGATTGGATTGTATCTTAATGCTGCTCTAATTTATCTATCTCCTGCATTGTTTTTATTTTCTCATTGGGGTCGTGTGTAGTTGCTTAATGTAGAAATATTAAGTTGGAAAATGTGGAGATGAAGAGAAGGTTGATGAAGTGCTGCTGGATATGCTTTCAGAAAAGTGGGAGAGTGTGAATGAATTATGTTGGATGACTCATTATTCTGGGATTTAAAATGTTCCCTATCAGGAAAGACAGAAAGCCAGAGAAAATGTGAGGGAGCCATTCTTCATAATGCATTGTCATAGGTGGGATTAATTTGCATAATTCCCCCATTTTCTGGGATAGTCTTGTTCAGAATTGAGGACCACAACCTGTTGTACAGAGAATAGAAGGGAGGGAGGTGAGTGGAGAAGACTGCTGTGAATTGTGAGGACCAGATCAATAAGTTGTTAAGGGAAGATCAGACATGGCTGAGAATGCTCATTGCGTACTGACGTCTAAAATTAAATCTGCATATGTTTGTTCATGCAATCGGACATCTAGGCGTAGAGCAATCAATGTCTCAAGGCAGGCTTTGAAGATATAGGGCTGCGTTCCAAATAGCATACACTGACAATTATGCAAAAGTGCAGGAATGTGGAATATGGCATCCCATAATGCAGTTACTACTATACTATACTATATGGCAAGTACACTTAAAAGTAAAGATACTATTTCAGTCATACTTCAAATTCTTGGTTTTACTTTGATCATTTTAGACAATTTTAACATGCTGGAATAATCATTAAGAGTTCCATTTGCGTTCATTATGGTTCATCTGGCTAAACAATGCATTCAGGATGTGTGCTATTATGCTGAACACAGATCACCATTTTTAGGTGTCCTCACGCCTGTTTCCCAGAATAAAACATTCAAATTAAGGGCTGGAATCATGCTGTGTTTTAATTAGCAATTTCCATAATTGCTGTAAATTTATTAAAGGAAACGTTACTCATAATCCCCTGACCATCAACTGCCACTTTTACCTGCCACCTTTTTTTTTCTTTCTTTCTTTCATTTACACTATGCTTTTCAAAAGTTTTAGATCGGTAAGATTTTTTAAGTTTTTTAAAAAAGTCTCTTCTGCTCACCAAGGCTGCATTTATTTAATCAAATATACAATAAAAAATATGTAATATTGTGAAATATTATTACAATTTAAATCAACTATTTTTTCTACTTTCCTACTTTAATTAAATGTTTTATTCCTATGACGCAAAGCTGAATTTTCAGAAGGCTTTCTGCATTACTTCAGTGTCACCTGATTCTTAGAAATCATACGAATTTGCTGATCTGCTGCTTTTTTTTTTTTTTTTTTTATCCAGAATTCTTTGATTAAATAATTTGTAACAAAGAATTTAAAAACCTTTGCTGTAATTTTGGTCAGTTTAATGCATCCCTAGCTAAATGAAAGTATTAATTAAAAAAAAACAAAAACACTATAAACTGTTATTGCATCACTGTTCATTGCAGTTCATAACACTGGGTGTAATACATTCTCACAGTGGCGAAAAGGCACTAAGACCTCATTATAGTTAACTAGGCCATTATAGTTCCCTGTCCAACAGAGCTGTAGTATCAATACTGGGTCCCAAAATCACAAAGGTCAAGGAGCTTTACAAACAAGAAGGAGTTATTAGTTCATTGTCCCATTAGCTTTGGCGCTAAGTGTTTTATTTCTGGTCTTTTGGGGTGAGTGTGTGTTAGAGAGCGAGAGTCATGAATCATAACATCATCCAGTAAATCCACAGCTCAGAAGTATAGTAACTGTTTTGTGTTTTGAACAATCTGTGATATAGTTTTTTCCTCCTAATTGCACCTTTGTTTGCTCTTATGCTTCATAAAAATAATACTTAATTAAACTGCCAAATAGAATACCACTCGTTACATCCAAATCATTCACAGAGTAAACATCAGCCTTGGAAATGGCAGCTTCTGCTATTACATTAATCTTCATGCATTTGTTTTTCTATACAATGTCAGTTAATAGTGGCTGCAGCTGTTAAAAACATACCACAGAGGTATCTTCTGAATCCTCTGAAGCCATAAAATGTAAGGAACAGATATAAATATTAGTCGTTATTTATTGTAAATCTTTCCGTACATTCACACTATTTTTCTCACTTGTAAGAATGTTCAGAATTTGATTTGTCTCGATTTTGGTTTGTGGTCAGTACAGTCATTTATGACATGTTCAATGAAGTTCTATGAAACAGTAACCAATGCGGGTGGAGCTTAGCATACAAATTGGGCTACATTTATTGTACTTTTCCAGTTGTTCTCTCCTTTTTGTAAAAATTCTTTGATTTCTCATTTTGTATTCCACATAAAAATAACCTCAAACAGGATGAGTAAATAATGACAAAACATTCACTTTTGATTGAACTATTCCTTTAAGCTAAAGACGCATGACTGTTGAAACGTCCAGGACACATTCTGAATGTAATGAAGAGATGAATAAAACCCAGTCTGCTCTGTCTGACTTCCATCCGCAGGTCTCAATCCACCATTCGCCTGTTGTGAGACAGCGAACCCACCCCGAGGAGAGACAGACAGCTCCACTCATGCAGAGATCTGAGCTCACCGTGGCCACCGAATGTGCGGTGATTAGAGTAATGTGGGTTTTTTTCTGAGCCCGTCGGCAGCCGTGGCAGGTCGGGGAGCAGAACAGGCAGATAAGAGCCAGCGGTGAGGAGTTTTAATTAAATAACGGGACATTATATGGCTGGATTATCCAAGTCTCTAGCATGAGGACACAGAGCAGTAGGACGACCGGACAATGGGAATGCTGAGCCGAGCAAGACTGGACGTGGGCCAAAAAGGACAAGGAGAGACAGACTGAAATCCAATGATTGTGTGTGCGAGACAGAGAAAGGCAAGACAAAAACCCACATACGTGCCATGAACTGTCACACACACATACTCAAACCGAGCTGGTGCAGCAGAGCTCTAATGAGGCTGAACAAAAGATCTGGACTTGAGGTTAAATCAATGATGTGTGTGTCTGAGCCACCGACACCCTAAATGCCAGTTCCCTATCAGTCAGTCACGTTCGACGTAACGTCAGTGTGACTGACTAATGGGAACTCGCTCGAGAGCCCAATCATCTTCGAGTGTTAACAAAACAAGCCAATGACAGTTGGCGTGCGTGTTTCGCCACGCGCACCCCGCCCCGCAGTGCGGGTATAAAAGGAGAGCGCGTGCAAACGCACATCAGCTTTTCGCTTCGGAGCCGAGCCTTGCTGCGAATCTCCGAGAGTGTACAAGACAGCTTGACGAGTGTTGGTGTTACGGCGCGTCAGCGGAGGTTGCGATCCAGTGCTGCTGCTTCATCTCGGCGTGCTGCAGCTCTCATTCTGCGGTCGCGCTGCGACCTCTCCTGGGCGCTTCAACACTTTTTCTAAAAGAGAATTTCTTTCAAAAAAGAGCAAATTCTGAAAGAGCTCCACGAGCGACGGGCGTCTTTTTAAAGATGGCTTCCCGCTCGTGTGTTTCTGGATGTGGCCGTTTCCTGGCTTCATCTGATGGTCACGATCGCTGTGTCTCGTGCTTGGGCTTTCAGCACGCTGAGGCAGCGCTCGTGGATGACTCATGTTCTCTGTGTGGGAACATGACCATCGCGATGCTGCGCTCCAGATACCTCCTCGTCAAGCGGGGGGGTATCCCCCTTGCCATGCCCCGTTCTAGTTCCTCCGGTTCTCGGAGGGCTACTTCGGCTCATGGTCAGGGTGACTTGAGGATCACAGTGAGAGCTTCCCCGTCGAGTGCGTCTCCGCGGGCCTCTCACTCCTCTAGCGCATCGCACCGTCTGGGGTTTCCGGACGAGTTTGTGGAGTCCTCGGACAGGGCGGGGCCCAGCATCTCGTTCGGAGCTCCAGCAGATGACAGGATGTCGGTCACTGCATCGGGGGATGAGCTAGGTTCTGGAGATGATGATTCGGCTGCGCTGCCTCCATCAGGAAGAGTGGCGTTGACCGAGTCAGATCCAGAACTGACTGCTATGCTTTCCCGGGCCGCTGAGAGCATCGGGCTGCACTGGAGGCCTCCTCCTTCTCCCGAACGCTCAAGGCTGGACGATTGGTTCCTGGGGGCGCAGGCCGATCGCAGGCAACCGCCTCCGGTTCCATTCTTCCCGGAAGTGCATGAGGAGGTGACTAGGTCTTGGAGGGCACCTTTTTCTGCCCGAAACAGACCTAGTGCCTCCTCCGTCCTCACCACCCTCGACGGTGGGGCGGCCCAAGGGTATGTGGAGATCCCCCCAGTTGAGCGCGCCATTGCAATGCAGCTCTGCCCGCAGGGCGCTGCCGCCTGGAGGGGTAATCCACGCCTTCCGTCCAGGGCCTGTAAGTTCTCGTCCGCTCTGACGGCCAAGGCTTACAGTGCTGCTGGACAGGCCGCTTCCGCCCTGCACGCCATGGCCCTCCTGCAAGTCCACCAGGCCAAGGCGTTAAAGCAGTTGCACGAGGGTGGTGCTGACCCAGCCGGATTGCAGGAACTGCGCACAGCGACGGACCTTGCCCTACGGGCGACGAAAGTCACGGCGCGGGCCCTGGGTCAGACGATGTCCACGTTGGTGGTCCAGGAGCGCCACTTATGGCTGACCTTGGCGGATATGAGGGAGTCTGACAAACACCGTTTCTTAGACGCCCCGATCTCCCAGGCCGGCCTATTCGGCGAAGCGGTGGAGGGCTTTGCCCAACAGTTCTCCGCCGCACAGCAGCAGACAGAGGCGTTTCGACACATCCTGCCCCGGCGGTCCGCTGCTGTCTCCACCCCACCGCCGGCTGCAGCTCCTCCGTCTGCTCGTCGCCGAGGGCGCCCTCCTGCGGCCTCCACCTCCGCTCCAGCTCGGCCCCAGCAGCAGCCTTCACAACGGCCGCAGCGTGGAGCTGGCCGCAGGAAAGCGGCGCAGCCCGTCTCTGCCCCTGCCAAATCTGTGAAGCGCCAGGGCAAGCGGCGGCCCTGAGACGGGCGACCCGGAGTCTCTGGATCCTGCTCTTCAGGAGATGGTGACTGCACCACTCCTTCCCCCGGAGGAGGGCCGGGTGGAGAATCTTTTGTTCCCTTTTTATTCTGTTCCGCCACTGGCTCTCCAGCCAGTGGTACCCAAAACCTCAAAAAAAGAGCAGTTTCCTTTTTCTCCGGGTCCCAAGAGGGCGAGGATGGCAGTGCACGAGACCCCGTCTCCACACTCCCGTCCCCCTCTCCTTTCGCCTATGAGCAGCAGGGTCCGGTCCGAGGACGCGATGCCTTCTCCCGCGCCCCCTGCTCAGCCTTGGAGCCAGGTAAGTGTCGCACTGCACACTCAGACCCCACTTCGGAACGCACTGCCTTCCGAGGCGGGCCCCTGCGCTCCACTTCGCTGCCCCGCCGTGGGTACGTCCGTGGCTCCCTTGGTCCCGCTTGTACGGTTTCTGGGGGCCTGGCTAGCGCTCCCCAGGCTGTCTCGCTGGCTCATGAGAACCATCAGACTTGGCTACGCGATTCAGTTCGCCCGGCGTCCCCCCAAGTTCAGGGGCGTTCGGTTCACCTCTGTGTTGAGCAAGGATGCCCCTCTCTTGCGTGCGGAAGTCGCGGTCCTGCTGGCGAAGGACGCGATAGAGCCGGTCCCTCCAGCCGAGATGAAGTCGGGGTTTTACAGCCCGTACTTCATTGTACCCAAGAAAGGCGGTGGGTTACGACCAATCTTGGACCTGCGCGTCCTGAACCGGGCCCTTCACAAGCTCCCGTTCAGGATGTTGACGCAAAGACGCATTTTTCAATGCATCCGTCCGTTCGATTGGTTCGCAGCGATCGACCTGAAGGACGCGTACTTTCATGTCTCAGTCCTGCCTCGACACAGACCGTTTCTCCGCTTTGCGTTCGAAGGACGAGCATATCAGTACAAAGTCCTCCCCTTCGGGCTATCCCTGTCGCCTCGTGTCTTCACCAAGGTCGTGGAGGCAGCCCTTGTTCCATTAAGGGAAGCAGGCATTCGCGTTCTCAACTACCTCGACGACTGGCTCATACTGGCCCAGTCTCGAGCACTGTTGTGCGATCACAGGGACACGGTGCTTGGCCACCTCAGCCGGATGGGGCTTCGGGTCAACTGGGAAAAGAGCAAACTCCCCCCTGTGCAGAGGATCTCTTTTCTCGGTATGGAGTTGGACTCGGTCAACCTCACAGCACGTCTCTCAGTAGAGCGTGCTCAGTCGATGCTGAACTGCCTGGAGTCTTTCCAGCGCAAGACAGCGGCTCCACTGAAACACTTTCAGAGGCTCCTGGGGCATATGGCATCCGCAGCCGCTGTCACGCCGCTCGGGTTGCTTCATATGAGACCGCTTCAGCATTGGCTTCACGACCGGGTCCCGAGATGGGCATGGCGACACGGCACTTACCGGGTCTCAGTTACCCCGTCCTGCCGTCAGACCTTCGGCCCGTGGTCGGATCTTGCTTTTCTTCGGGCAGGAGTTCCCCTAGTGCAAGTATCCAGGCACATTGTTGTCTCAACAGATGCCTCTGCCATGGGCTGGGGAGCCATGTGCAACGGGCGTGCAGCTGCAGGGCTCTGGACAGGGTCCCGGTTGCAGTGGCATGTCAATTGCCTCGAGTTGCTAGCAGTATGGCTTGCGCTGCGCCGCTTCAAAGGGCTGCTACACGACAAGCATGTACTGGTCCGTACGGACAACACTGCGACCGTTGCGTACATCAACCACCAGGGTGGTCTACGCTCCCGTCGCCTGTCGCAACTCGCTCGCCATCTTCTCCTTTGGAGTCAGAAGCATCTGAGGTCGCTTCGCGCCGTTCATATCCCTGGCGAGCTCAATCGTGCAGCCGACGAGCTCTCACGTCAGCCCGCCCTTCCGGGAGAATGGCGACTCCACCCCGAGGTAGTCCAGCTGATTTGGAGACACTTCGGGGACGCTCAGGTAGACCTGTTTGCCTCCCCGGACACGTCCCACTGCCAAATGTTTTACTCCCTGTCCGAGGGTACCCTCGGCACGGACGCGCTGGCACACAGCTGGCCTCGGGGCCTACGCAAATATGCGTTTCCCCCAGTGAGCCTTCTCGCGCAGACCCTGTGCAAAGTCAGGGAGGACGAGGAGCAGGTCCTCTTGGTGGCGCCGTACTGGCCCAGTCGGACTTGGTTCCCAGAACTCATGCTCCTCGCGACAGCCCCTCCTTGGCAAATTCCTCTGAGGAGGGATCTCCTTTCTCAGAGAGGGGGCACCCTCTGGCACCCGCGTCCAGACTTGTGGAATCTCCACGTATGGTCCTTGGACGGGACGCGGAGGTTCTAGGTGGGCTACCTCCATCGGTAGTAAACACAATCACTTCAGCTAGAGCCCCGTCTACAAGACACGCTTACAGGCTGAAGTGGAACCTGTTCGTCGATTGGTGTTCTTCCCGCCGGGAAGACCCCCGGGGATGCCCGATCGCGGTCGTGCTTTCTTTCCTGCAAGATGGGTTGGAGCGAAGGCTGTCTCCCTCCACCCTCAAAGTGTATGTCGCCGCTATTGCCGCACATCACGATGCAGTAGACGGTAAGTCTGTAGGGAAGCACGACTTGGTCGTCAGGTTCCTCAGAGGGGCGAGGAGGTTAAATCCTCCGCGCCCTCATCTGGTACCCTCTTGGGATCTCCCCTTGGTCCTGTTGGCCTTGAGGGAGGAGCCCTTTGAGCCTCTGCAGTTAGTAGAGCTTAAGTTTCTGTCGTTGAAGACAGCACTCCTCACTGCATTGGCCTCGGTCAAGAGGGTAGGGGACCTGCAGGCATTTTCGGTCGACGATTCGTGCCTAGAATTCGGGCCGGATGACTCTCACGTTGTCCTGAGACCCCGGCCTGGTTATGTGCCCAAAGTTCCCACCACACCCTTCAGGGATCAGGTGGTGAACTTGCAAGCGCTGCCCCGGGAGGAGGCAGACCCAGCCATTGCTCTGCTTTGTCCCGTCCGCGCTTTGTGCACTTACGTGGACCGCACGCAGAGCTTCAGGACCTCAGACCAGCTCTTCGTCTGCTTCGGGGGACAGCAGAAGGGGAAGGCTGTCTCCAAACAAAGACTTGCCCATTGGATAGTCGAGGCTATAGTCTTGGCCTATCAGGCCCGGCGCTTACCGTGCCCCCTCGGTGTGAGAGCACACTCTACAAGAGCCATTGCTTCCTCTTGGGCGTTGGCGCGGGGCGCCTCGATAGCAGACATTTGTAGAGCTGCCGGCTGGGCGGCACCTAACACGTTTGCGAGATTTTATAATCTCCGTGTAGAGCCCGTGTCCTCCCGTGTACTTGGCTCAGACGGCCAGTAGCACTGGGACACTGCTCGGTGTCAATCCCGCTTGCTGCGCCATTCCCCTCTACGGACCGGATACGTGCGCTTTGTTGCTTCTCAGTTCAGTTCCCCATGGCGAACCCTGTTGAAGTTCCTCCCGCACCCTCGGCAGTCAGGCGTGGCGGAACGCCAGACGCCAGGTCCAGCACTCGTGTGTTTGCCCAAGGTCAGCCCTTGTGCTGGGCTAGGTGCCCGTGTGTAGTGATTCCCCTTCGGGTGGTCCCACATGTGTATTCTTCCACGGTACGGTTCCCCTCACGGTGAGCCCGTGTCTTTCCCTGGCAGAGACCTTCTGCCGTCTCTGCTGTGTTGTTATCTCACCCCAGGCTGGCTGAGTCTACCTCAGAGACTTCCATATGTAGTACTGCCCTTGGTCAGTCCATATGTGTAATTGCCACGTGGTACCTCCTTACGCAGGATGTGGCTTCCGTAGCGTTCCCCTACTTGTGGTACGCTTTCCCAGTGTTATCCATACCCACTGTACGGAACAGCAGTGGCTGTCATACCTGCCTAAGCCTTGTCCTATCTTCCACCCCAACTGGTGTGGGGGGACTTGCCGGCTTCCGCAGGGCACTGGAGGGGGTCAGCAATAGTGGCGTTTTCCAAGGGATCCCATTAGTCAGTCACACTGACGTTACGTCGAACGTGACTGACTGATAGGGAACGTCTCGGTTACGTATGTAACCCTCGTTCCCTGAAGGAGGGAACGGAGACGTAACGTCCCGTCGCCATAGTTGCTGTACCACCGCTGTACGGCCGGGGCACACAGTCTCGGCTCCTCAGCGAAAAACTGATGTGCGTTTGCACGCGCTCTCCTTTTATACCCGCACTGCGGGGCGGGGTGCGCGTGGCGAAACACGCACGCCAACTGTCATTGGCTTGTTTTGTTAACACTCGAAGATGATTGGGCTCTCGAGCGAGTTCCCATTAGTCAGTCACACTGACGTTACGTCTCCGTTCCCTCCTTCAGGGAACGAGGGTTACATACGTAACCGAGACGTTACTGCACATACACACACACACATACACACATACACACACAGGTGAAATAATTGGCCTCTCCGCTCTACACCGTTATCAAAGAAATGGCATCATTACGTGACTACTTTTTCTGAAGCACCCCCCCTCCCTCCCTCTACAGTCCCCATCCCTGGTGCTAGACAACAGCAGTCCGGCCTTCACCAGGGTTTGGGCCAGAGTTTACATCATTAATTTGCATATTTACTATGCTTTCTCATCGAAGCAACTTAATAAGGTGCACAAGTCACAATAATACCACCAGGACAGGTAGCTGAGAGTGCAAATACAGTGCCTTGAACAGCAAGAAGCAGCCTGTGGCAAGTGTAAATACATTGAACTTCTAATCCCATTGCCGATAAATGAATACAAAGCTGGGCCGCTACTGTACAAGTGCTGACTTAGAGGATACAAATGAGTCCCTAAAGACGACTCAAGACAATGAAAGCAGGGTATTTGCAATGCAAGTATGGAGGTGATTACATTTTATTAACAGCACTGCGCTGGACATAACAACATCAGCATGAAAAATATAATCATGATGTTTCAACCCTAAACCTAACAGTCAATGGGATGTAAGCAGATCATCCGAAAACATCCAAATGAGCTTGTAAGAATCCATATAGCATTAGCCAGTAATTTACCACAACTTTACTTTTTCTCATAACTGTGAGATATAAGCTCAGAAAAGACATGATTGCAAGATATTCAATTCAGAAATTTTTGCTGTTGTTCTTAGAACTGTGTTAGAACTGATGTTTACTCACAATTAACCCTTCGCAAAGATCTGTCCCCCTTCGTTACAGTTGCTGTGTACAACAAGCCATGGTGTGTTCATGCCACACGTCATGTTCTTACGTAGTGAAAAATACATCGCGGAGCAAAGAGAAAACTGTTGACATTCCGACAGACAAGACAGAGCAGGTCACTTTTGGTATGATACAAAGTCTCAGCATTAAAAGTTCGTCATTTTTGTTTTTCTAACAACAAATACTGTTTTGTGGCCCTTTAATGTGTCATGACAGATTGCTGTAGCGCCTCAGTTAAAGCGGCACGTGAACCGATCATCTCTTCCTCTTTACTAGTTATAGCTCATAATAAACATGAATGAACATCAGAAGGTAACTTGTTTCAACCACAGAAAGATGTCAGTACACACCATTTCAAGTTCAAGTCCACCAACATTAACCTACTCACCTGTTGGGTTTGTCAGACAAAATGGCAGATTTTGGCGTTATGATTGGTCAGATCGCCTGTCAATCAAACTCCCGGCAAAGGGTTAATTACCTTTTTTGTTTAAAATTTTGTGATGGAAATGAAAAACAGATTTGCGAAATGTAAAGTCTAATTTCTGAGAAAAAAGTCATAATTTTGATCCATACAATGTATTGTTGGCTATTGCTACAAATATACCTGTGTTACTCATGACTGCTTTTGTGCTGCAGGGTCACATATATTGATTTGTTGTGCTGTTATAAGCTCATCTTTTCATGATATTTGTTGATTGTCGATGTTTTTGGGGTTTGTGTGTGAAGTTTTGAAATCAGCGTGCTATCAAATATTAAACATTTTAATTGCTGTATTATCACAGGTAATTTTTTTTCAGAAACAACGATTGTGAAGTTCTCTTAATTTTAAAATATGAAATTATGGAAAATTACATTTATTTTAGTTGGTAATTGGTTATTTGATGAACAAGAAATTTATACTAATGTTTGGGGTCACATTTTTTATTGTTTTTAAAAGAAGTGTCTTCTGCTCACCAAGGCTGCATTTCAAGATCTAAATACAGAATTGCTGGATGTAAACTCGGCATTGCAAGAAAAGGTCAGAATTCTGAAATTAGATCTTGCAATTCTGATTTTATAACCAGCATTATGCATTTAGATCTTGCAATTTTGACTTCTTTGAAATCGGAGTAGTCTGAAAAAAAAAAAGTCTGAATTGTGAGATAAAACATCACATTTACTTTAATCCTGTGGATTAAACTCAGAAGTGTGGTCTCTACAAGTGAGGGAGATAACCCTACAATTGGTGAACAGGTCCATGTATGCTGGAAGGATTCCTTTTATAAAGCAAGTATGTGAATGTACATGTAGGAGGTTTGCACATGCCATGTAGACATCTTAATCCGCTTAATCCTGCTATTGGTGTACATGTAAACACAGTTAATGTTAAGCCTCTAGCACATTAGCAGTGCTCTTCTGTTTGTCTAAATTTTGTTTTAAATTAAGTCATAGCTGTTTTAAATTAATTTTAAATCAATTTCTATATCATTTTAAAACTCCTTGTTTTTATTATTATTTTTAATGACTATTTCACTTTCTTTTATGTAAAGCACTTTGAATTACCACTATGTATGAAATGTGCTATATAAATAAACTTGCCTTGCCTTGCCTTACATTTATAGGTGAATCATGAGCAATCAAAACTCATTTACAACTTTGTCTGCAAGGAAAGAAAACCAGATTGAGAGGTTACAGGATGTAGTTTATGACATCTGATGATGGCAAAATCATTTCAAGCTTACCCACGAGACTAATGAGCAGTATGTTTTTAGCAATCTTTGTTTATTAAATTGTATAATAATAATTGTAATACTTAGTTTACTTACGTAGAAGTGTTAAAACGTATTAGCTGTATAGACACCAAGTGTTCAGTTTCAGTTGTGTTTTCTTGTAGTTGTCTTGGTTCTCTTGTGTCTGGCTTGGTTTGTGTGAGCTGAATTCTAGGAATCCAGGGCTGTTGCTGTTTGCAGAATGATTGATTATCCATAAAACATGTTTGGCACTGCTGAATTATGGTTGAAGAACAGCCAATAAATTGTTTTAGATGGCTTATTACAACAGTGTTACTGGACTGGCATATTAAATGATTGTGGACTTGTAAATTAGGCTGCTTTTTTGGAATGAGCTCATTAAATTGGTGATAATTATGTTCCTTAAACATTACCACTGCTGTCAGTGTGTATTTTTGGGCTGATGTAAATATTGTCATCTATCAGATATGATTATGGCCATTATGTGGTTTAGTTAAACACCACAGCTAAGCTTTTATATCTGATAACTGTTAAAAACCAGTGAATACACTTCTTTCAACTATTATTTTTCAGTTACTCTTTCTGCGGTTACATCATTGCACCAGTAGGTGGCGACAAGTCTTTATGAGCGAGTCATTAAATCATCTATTCAACCGTCCTGAATCAAATTATTTAATTGAACCATTCACTGAATCATTGAATGAGAAAATACATTAATTGAATTAATCAATTTAATCATTTGCTTAGCCAACTCCTTCAAAAGCATTCGAACAAGTGGCATTCTTTATGACTGAATCATTGAATCATTCACTGAATAGATGTATTTGACGGGGAAATAGTGTCAAAATAGTGTCATTCTCCTCTGGCCAGACAAAATCAGCAGTTTAAATCTAGGCTGCAGCAGAGTCAGATTGTGCAAAGGACTCTTCTGGTTCCCGATGGCAAGCTAGCAAGAAACTAACCATGTCCCTTTAGTGGCTCACGTTATTTTATTAGAACGCGTTATTTGTTTCCCGTGCCTTTCTGAATACAGACACCAATTCCATCCCTGCACTTCACATCTCCTCCACTGCCTGTAACATAACATTTATTTCCATGATCTGCCATTTTCGCTATTATCCTCGTTTGTTTCTTCACAATACCTGCAGAACTTCTGATGATTCGGCTGTGCAGGTTCGACTGGCGGCTGGCACAGAACATGGGCAGGTATATGCAAATGTTGGGGGCATAACTATTAGTGATCCTGACTGTAACGTCACAGTCGGAGTTATGTTTTGATTTGCCTATTTTTCAGTGGTCTTTGCACGAGATTTACATAAGGAGGAGGAAACAATGGTGTTTGAGGCTCATGGTATGTCATTTCCATGTACGGAACACTTATTATTCAACTATGCCAAGGTAAATACAGTTTTCCATTCTATGGCACCTTTAAAGCACTCATAATTGTGTAATATTGTTAAATAGTTTTTTTTTTTCTTCTGTGAAATAAATAATACTTTTTGAGAAAGATAAAAAAAAAGTGTACCCTTTTTTATTTTATTTAATTTTTTTTTTCTGCAAAGTGATTTTCACACCATTATTTATTTATTGTATTATAAGTTGCTTCAAATAAAACTACTCAAGTAAAAACATAAAGTATGCTTGGCCACTTTGCATGTTGATCAGACGGTCTCTTCTTGTTACATAGTCAGTACTTGGCTAGAACAAATTGCAATCTGGACAAGACAAAGATAACAAAGGAACAACAACACCCCTCTTCTTATCAAATTCTATCTCCTTCAAACTAATTTGAAAAGAGCAACTACGTGTGTTTTCATTCGCGTATGTACATGTGTGCCTTTGACCCTCCTTCACCCGGTCTGTCCCGTGATGAGTCCACAAAGAGGACGGGTCTTCACCTCCAAAACCGTCAACAGCCCGACTCTACTGGGATTCTGGCGTAACTCCGTGAAAAGACATGTCGAGTTTGAAAAATAGAGACGGCACGTAGAGGAGAACGGGACAGGTGGACAGAAAGAGAACAAGGTAAACAGAGAAAAATAGCTGGAGAGGAAAACATTTCAAATAAGACAGCAGAAACGGAAAAAGTATGTGACAAAGACAGAAAGAAAGAAGCTGACGAAGATTGTGTGGGTTGTTGTGGAGGACAGAAGGAGGGAGGGTAAAAAAAAGGGAGAGAAGGTTACATACCTGGAAATGAAGGGGACTGAGCTGGGAATAGTGCAGAAGACACAAAGATGTTGAAGGAGTGAATCATAAGCACCATGTTTACACTGATTCTCATCCTCGTACTTCAGCCTTGAGACTTCAAGCAATGAACTTCACCTGCTGTCAGACTTGTTCTCAGATAATCTATGCCTCCATCATAATTCTGTGCATTGTGAACCAAAGCCAATGTCAAATTGAGAAATTGAAATTCATAAATTCAGCTGATGTAAGATTCAGAAATATGAGAATTTTTCACCAAGCCAGCCGGCCTACAATGGCTTTACTAACCGCAATGCAAAGGTATTTTATATATAACAGCTTTTGGGTTCAAATCCAAAAATACAGTATTTTTTGTAAACGTACAGGTTACAAAATTTACTGGTATAGTGCAGTTATGGTATAGGATTGAAATACTATGGTACTTTTCATCATAGTGCTTCAAAAATACATATTCAAAAGCGTTGTAGTGTCATGTTACTTTTTGATACATGTGTTCTAAGACAAAATAAAAGTCTCATGGTATTGGCATATTGTATATGGTCAAAATATAATATTGCTATGGACATGTAGGTTGTTTCATTAGTTGTTATTCTGTATTTCAAACAACAAGTGTTATAAATGCAAGTGTACATTTTTATCCGTGCTAAATCATTAAGTCATTTCTGATTTAAATTCTGAACATTATTTCTTAGGTTTCAAGCAGTAGAGGAGAGAAGGACCTTGTTAAAGAGAAAAGAGAGAAACATCTGCATTAGACAGAAATCCACCCTGGGAAGGATAGGTGATGAGAGGGCGGAAGTGAAAGATAAACAGACAAACTTGAAAGTAACAAAAGGAATAAAGATAAAGGGAATTCGATTTTTTTTTTATTATTATTTTTAGATTACTGGAGGACTTCATTAACCCAGAATTCAGACTTCACCCTCACACTTTATGAACAGATATCAAATACAGCCAAATTCAGTCAGGTTTGATGGGAGTTTGGCTGCAAACTGGTAACATAATATTAAGTAAGCACGGTAATAGGCAATACGGTTTTTGGAATGTTCTCACGTCAAATATGATTTAATATCAGAATTGTTATTAGATATTGTGGCTAGTGAATATGTGCTTGCTAAAATGATTAAAATACTACTTCTTTTTCTTCTTTTAACTTGTACCGGTAAGTAACAATATTTATTTATTTAAAGCCATATTATTTATTTATTTATTTCAATTCATATTTATTTACAGCATTTGTTATTTGAAATAATTTATTAACATATTTAAGTAATATTTATTTCTTATTATTATACATTTTATTCATTTATTTATTAATTTATTTAAAGTTATTTTATTTCAAGTAATTTATTTGGTCCCACTTTATATTAGGTGGCCTTAACTAATATGTACTTACATTGAAATTAATCATTTGATACAATGCACTTATTGTGTACATACATGTTTTTACATTGTACTTATATTTTTTAAAAATACCTATATGTAATTACATCTGTAATTAATTTCTGTAATTACATTTATAATTACACTGTTGACCTATCCCTTACACCTTAACCCACCCTTAAACCTACCCATACCACCAAACCTGTCCCTAACCTTAGCCGTATCCCACCTCAACAGCAGCAGAAGTGTTTTGCAATACAATATGAACACAACAAATACATTGTACTTATTTTTTGTTGTAAGTACATAGAAGTTAAGGCCACCTAATATAAAGTGTGACCATTTATTTATTTTTCAAGTCTTATTTTTTTACATTTATTACTTGTTTATTTATTTATGTACGTATGTTATTTGTTTGTTTGGTTGGTTGAGTCAACTCGTCATTCAACTGAAACATCATTCTTGAAATCTTTTTGGAAGTTTTGACTTCCAAGTAAAGCTCTTTTGACTTGGACTTGGTCTCGGCTTACTTCTTTTTTTTTTTGCCTTTCTTTCTTTCAAAACCTGAAGGGCAAGAGTTGACCAGAGACCAAAAGACAACATGAGACATCGGTTGGAATCAGCTGACTCATCACATCAGATAACTTCACTCCTATCATGCCTAACACACATGTACTCGGGTAGCTGCACAATGACATGTAAAGCTGCAGTGACTTAATGTCATTTGTTCGTCGTTCAAATCTTCACTGCTCCGCACTAAAAGGTCAGGGGATGAACCGCCGTGTTTGATAACGCCGCTCAGAGGCACATGCGAAGTCTGAACGCATGTGACAGGCGAACAGGGGGCCGCCCGTTTGATCCCATGCCCGCCTGGACACATATCACTCAGTCTGAACTAAAGCAGATCCCCCGTGGCTTCAGTCTCTCTGTGAGCTTCCCCTGCTCTGGGTGACACGGAGATAATAACTAGGAACGGAAGGAAAATAAAGGGAGAGATCCGTCTATTTTGCACATATGTTAATCGTAGCCTGATATGCGGACGTGTCACATTGCAGCTGCATTAGTGCCTTTTGTGCATGTGTGGGAGATAGGAAGAAAGCTGCTACAATGAGAAAGTTTAACCATGTCAAATAAAATCCTCCGCTTTGAGTTAAAGAGGGGGCAGAGAAAACCCGCAATAAAGCCTCAAAGAACAATGTTTTGTGATCTGCTGTTTTGTGAAGGATATGAATAGCTGTAGGCAAAGAAATGGAAGCATTTTCCTATAAACATTATATAATTATGCTCTCCCTGGAGTATTGGGATTTTTTAAGTGTAAATGTTGAAGATAGGAAGCTGAGGAAACAGAATGAGTCAGTGCAACTTATTTTAAACTTTCTAAGATAACTAAAAGTATGAAGTGGGTAATGATGTGGGTAAAATGGGTTGCGAGCGCCATTTCATGTTGACTTTAAAGGGTAAATTGAAGATGTGAAGCTATTCTAAGTACGCCAGTGTAACTTATTTTGAACTGAAGCACAGATTTACTCTCTCAGTTGTTTTTTTAATGCTTTGGTTTAAAGGGATTCACAGTCTTAAAGCTATAGTTCATCCACAAATTCTGTTATCAATGAAGATGTCGTTTGACTTACAAAATATATGCTTTTATCTTCCACAGAAGAAATAAAAGTCATACAGCTTTGGAACAACAAGAGAGTAAGTAAAAAAACAGTATAATGATGTCAGATATAATTATTGTTACATCATTTATTGCATTGTATTGTTTTTTAACCATCAAATTAATTCCCAATAAATACACTAGTGTTCAGAAATTTGGGGTTGGTATAATTTTATGTTTTGAAACTTCTTATGCTTACCAAGGCTGCATTTCTTTGATACGTTTAAAACAGTAATATTGTGAAATAATATTAGAATTTAAAATAATTGTTTTCTACGGTGATATATTTTAAAATGTAATTCATGTGATGGTAAAACTGAATTTTCAGCATCATTACTCAAGTCTTCAATGTCATATGATCCTTCAGATCCTGGTTGAAGTGGCAGTTGTAATATCCTGCTGGAAGCTGCACTCAAACTCAGGGTGAGATGGGACTGCCAAGGAAGCGGGTGATTGCGGGATAGCATGTTGATAGTCATCTGCCTCTTCACGTAGTTGGCAGGGCTGAGGCCATGAGGTCAGGTGATGTGAGGATGCTTCTTGAAGGTGCACTGACTGCTTTATTTGTAAAGAAAACAGAAAGGCACGACCCATATACTGCTCTGCCTGTGGACACGCACACTCACATCCTGATAAGACTAGCACTTCATATGCTGGAGATGCCTGTCTAATGTTGCGGCTGGGGAAACAAATAAAAAGAAGACAGGAGAAGCACCTGTGAAATTAAAAAAAAGAACAAAGGAAGGATAGAATGAGATACAGAGCTCAATGGAGTGTGTGGGAGAGACTGACACACAGTACAGGACTATATAACATCTCTCTCTTTCCTTTCTCCTGCCTCCACTTTACACCTTACTGTTTCCAGCAACTTCTGGTCTTACTGTTTATGACATTCTTCATAGGATTAAAAGCTGTGACACATAACGTCATTAGTAATAATTAGTATTCATGTATTTTCAATATTATTACCACCTCTACCACATTATAACAAAATGTATTATTTAATTTGATTATTCTACTGACTAGAGCAACTTTATCATCATCATCATCATCATCATTATAATTATCATTAATTATTTGCACTTATTTTTTGCGCAAAAGCACTTTTAGCAGTTTAATTTTGCTTTCGTACAAATGCCAAATGTATTTTATTGAGAGATATTTCTCTTCATTTCCTCTTTTAGAAATTTGAATTTCCCCATTCTTTTCTTTTCCTTTCATTTTATTGACTTGACTTGACTTGTAAAAATACATATTTCCAATTTTGTCCAGTTATTATTTGCACTTATGGTCTTTGAATAAAAGGTTACATTTTACAGATTTAATAATATGACAATAATACAATATAATTAATATACGTTTTTACCTTTGTAAATTAACTGACACGTTCTCATTTAGAGAAAAAAATGCTTTAGTGTAAAAATATTTTTTTATTTTATATTCTATTTTATTTTATTTTATTTTACATCATGTCGTATCAGTGTGACAAGCAAGTGCATTCTGTGTTGTTTCAGAGTGAACTGCTCACAGTTTGTCACATTAACTAAACTAGTATTTTCAAAAACAGCAAACACAGTCACTAAATTGCTTCTGATGTTTTAGTTATTTTAAACACTGTGTTTACTCTGCTGGCACAATCCATAGCTGTGTGTGTCTTTGTGTGTGTGCACGGTGTGCAGACATCTCAGATGTACATGTTTTATGGCGATACTAAAAACTGCCATGGACCGTCTGTTCAAAAAACCCAAGGTCAGGATGTTTATGGCCATGAAAGACAATAAAGCAGCGGACATTGCTGGTCTATCCACTTTGACGGTGACTGTCCCTGAGGAGAAAATCAGACCCTTCAAATCTCATGCTGCTGCTCACAGTCACTATGGAGACCGTTACTACTGTTGCTAAAACTGCTGCTATCACCTCAAATACATGTTCAGTGTCATACTGAAACATTTAAACTTCTACAACATTTATATGGTCTTAGGCTGCATGTTACAAATGCAGAATCACTGATTCTACTGGTGTTTTCAGCTATTCCCTAATAATTTTCTGGTCTTATCTGGTTTAATTTGGTCTACTAGACTGAGCAAAGTGGCCTGTAAGCTGGTCTCCAAGACTGACCATTTATAAATTACCATTTCAAATGTTATGACCATTTAAAAACCTTTTTAAAACCATCAATCTTGACTATCTTGGTGGATAATTGAGACCAGTAATGGGAAGGTTACTTTGGAAATGTAATGGGTTACAGATTAGAAGTTACCCTATTTAAAATGAATTAAGTAGTGTAACTATTTCATTTACTTTATTAAAGTATTGTAACTGATTACATTTTGTTAATTTTTGATCCCCTTTCTACATTTATAATGAATGTTTTCCATTGTTAATAATTTTGAAACATTTCAGGGTTAACCTTACTGAAGGACTCAACAATCGTTCCAATCCAGATTTAAAATTATAACAAGATATAGTTTAATACTGTTTTTGAAATCAAATCTTTCCATAGCCATGACAGGAAACACTGGCATATAACAATGCTTTGAAAAAAACAAAAAACAAACAACAACAAAAAAAAGTTAATATTTTACAGTTAATGTTTAAAAAAAAAAAAAAACACATAAAACCAAATAGGAAATAAAACGGTTATTAAATAATCATATTCTGATTCCTAAACTTCAGAATACATTGATGTCTCATATTTTAGAGCAGTTAATGCAATTTGGGAAATAAATCAATCAAATCTGTATGTGTGTGAAAATATTCAGATGTAACCCCCTTTGTAATCTTTAACATTTTCATAAGTAACTGTAATTTAATTACACTTTTTTTTTCTCAGTAACTGTTACAAATTACTGTTACGTTTATTTTGTAAGTAAATTACATAATTTCATTACATGTAACGAGTTACTCCCCAACACCCAAGACCATATACCACCATAGAAATAAAGTAGTTTAAACTATATTAAAATAGAAGAAAAGTAATTGTAAACTGTAATATATTTCACAATATTAATTTTTTAACTATATTTTTGATCAGATAAATGCAGCCTTAGTGAGCATAAAAGACCTGAATTGTAAAAATAAATAAAATAAAATAAATACAATTTTAAGATACTCTAGTCCAAATGTGTCTCAGTCAGATTATAAATATTTCAATGTGCATATCAGTATATTTCTCTCCACGGATCATTTTTAAAAGATGACTTTATACGCACACATCTTTTTTTGCGTTTCACACACAACCAGGTGTGTGCAGACAGGATCAAAGTGTGTTTTACAGTTCAGAGCAGACGAACTTAAGACAAATGTCTGAAAACAAAGATCAACAGAGCCCCCTCCACCGAGGTCACCCCCTGCACCTGCGGTGTTCCACTTTCTGCACTCTTTGGAACCCTTTAAAATAATGAGCCAAAGAGCTCACAAAACTTCAAATCAGACGCTTCCCTTTTCACCCCTTTCTCAAATGAGATCAAAGGAGAGTTTGGCAGAGAGTGCCGGTGTCTTACGGCTGCGACAGGTATAAACAATGACTTGTTTGCATCTGTCTTTGTGGCTTTACGTGTGTGTAAGAGAGAGAAAAAATGCACTGCTGCCAAGAAAAGTACCATATTATTTTTGGACATGTACCGTGGTATTATTTGTAGCACCTTGTAAATGTTGTTGTACAAATAGGTTAAAGAACCATAGTACAGATTACCATTTGATACATCAATGCATTACATTATAGCCACAAATATATTTTTCACAAGTTCAGATTCTCAAAAACAAGATACAAAAACTACTGAGAGTGGTGTTTGATAGCATGACATCATGCTGCATGTGTGTTTGTGAGTTTTAGTGGTTGTTTAGCTTGGATCCCTTGTCCTGTCTTTGTAAGCTGCAGTGGTGAAGGCAGTTGATTTATTTGGCTATAACTGTCTAATTCAACTGGTGTACGTCCACTCAGAGAGACTTGTTCCCTAGTTCACTGTCTCCCTCAGTAGAGCAGTCCACCAATGTAATGCTGTCAAACTCTAATAGTGGATGTTGTGATTGATCACCTCCTCTCCAGTTACTTTCCAGACAACACCAAAGCTAACCGTTATTTCAGTTGAAACCTGGTGCTGTTGAGGAGAATGTACAGTACATACATACATACATATAACTCATGTACATATATCATACTATATTTATATATTTATATGATTGTATGAGATTAATTATTATTTTGTATTTTCGTGTTTGTGCAAACAAATAACCAACTTATTGCATGTTACTGATTAATCGAATGAATCTTGTTGACATGAATCATACTTCTCAACTTTTTCCTACTTCTGTATAACTGATGTTTTCATCTTTAGGAAAATTAATGGGCAAATAAAAAGCTCATTAAAATCATTGTAATATTAATGAATCTAAATTACTCCATACCATGTTATTCTTTGAAGCACCCTGAGGTATCATGTATGAATTATTTAGAATATGATATATATAAGTGTGCCATTTTTTAACCATCTGAAGCAATATCTGTACTATGGTACCAATTTAGTTTGTTTTTGTAAACCGTTCAGGACAGGTCCATCTCTGTCTGGTGTTTTTCCAACAACAGCACCTCAAGACCAGTCAAGATTGAGCTGCACTGAGATTGCTTGTTTATTCAACTCCACCTGAGGCTAAAAAAGATAAGGTGGAGGGGAGGGAAAATGAGTGAGTCAGGAGACGGCCAGATCTCAGTAGCGAGTTCTCTTGAGCTCTATGCTACCTTCTGTCTTTACCCAACTTCCTATGCCCCTCATTTACATTGCGTCATTTAGCCTGGAGCCCCCATAGCAACTGTGTAGCCCTGTATTTGGCAAAGTGACTGCAGGAATCGGAGGAGCATTATTCAGCCCTCCATCTGTCAGTCAAGCGCGCATGCTGACTCTCTTATGGACTTCTGTGTAGACCTCAATTTTTCTTAGAGCAGGATCCCTCGCCACGATGTAACGAAAACCCCAAAGCCATGAAGTGGAACAAATAATAATAAAAAAAGCACTACACACACTTATACACTTATTACAATATAGTCTCATAGTTGTTCACTATGTAAAATAAACTCGCAAGTCAGAATTGCGCTATATAAACTTCATAACTCGCAATTGCGAGTTTATATCTCACAATTCTGAGAAAAAAAGTCTGAATTGTGAGGGGGAAAAAAGTCAGAAATGTGAGTTTATATAGCGCAATTCTGACTTTATAACTCGCAATTCTGATTTAATATCTCGCAATTCTGACTTTATATCTCGCAATTCTGACTTTATATCTAGCAATTCTGACTTTATATCTCGGAATTCTGACTTCATAACTCGCAATTCTGACTTTATATCTAGCAATTCTGACTTTATATCTCGGAATTCTGACTTTATAACTCGCAATTCTGACTTTATAACTCGCAATTCTGACTTTATATCTCGCAATTCTGACTTTATATCTTGCAATTCTGACTTTATATCTTGCAATTCTGACTTTATATCTAGCAATTCTGACTTTATATCTAGCAATTCTGACTTTATATCTTGCAATTCTGACTTTATATCTAGCAATTCTGACTTTATATCTCGGAATTCTGACTTTATAACTCGCAATTGCAAGTTCATATCTCACAATTCTGTCTTTATATCTTGCAATTCTAACTTTATAACTCGCAATTGCAAGTTCATATCTCACAATTCTGTGAAAAAAAGTCAGAATTGTGAGATAAAAAGTCTTTAAAAGATAATTTTTATTTCAGAATTTTTTATTCAGTGGTGGAAACGGGCTTTCATACATTACAACAAATGTTGTATAAATACTTCCAAATGTTTATATTTATGTCTTTTTTACAATTATATGTTGACTTTATTTTCTTAAAGGGAATAAATTATTTATTTGGGGTGAAATTATGAACTGTTTGTGAGAACTTCATATATAAATACAATTATTTAGTAGAATGAGGGTAAACTGTTTTGGCTTGCTGTCCATAATGGAGAATGAATTAGACATAAAAGTGCCAGAGGAATCATTACAGGATGGAATATGTGAGCATGATAAACATTTCCACTTTAGAATGAAATTCAGACACAACACAGTTAAATATTTGATAAAAAAAAAAAAATGCTTTCAGGTTTGAACACAGAGAGTAAATCAGATTGATGGCAAGTGAGCTGTACATTTACATATAGTGCCTCTTCATACAGCTAGAGTCTGGTTGCAAACACATTGGTTAAGAAATAGATGCATTTAGTATTGTGAACAAGTACTTGTCAGTCTATTCTAGCTGAAATAATGGTTTTAGTTTTTTTTTTTTTTTTATAAAATAGAGAATGGCATGATGATATTATAAAAGGAGCCACAATGATCTGAAAACGGAATTATAACTGAAATAGCATTAGAGTTTCTTAGAAAACAATCTTTGTCTCCAAAAATGTATTAACGTATTTTTTTTTAATTCATTCATCTTGGAAATACAGCAGTTCTCACTCTTCCTTTATTTTATTGTATTAGCACATCTGTATTCATGCAGCATATTTTTTAAGCATTTAAATCACACCTTTATTTCAGTGATTTGTCACACTGACTGGCTGCCGTCTGTTGCCTGGATCTCAAGAGAGTGCATCAGTGCAAGTATAAATGATATTTCAGTCTATGACGAGTACTTCTCATATACTTAAACCTGCAGTGGAAATGAACCTTTCACAAACCAGGTTACATTGTGAAAATAGTAGCTCACTAGTCGAGCTACAATTGAGAGCGGGTCTTAGACAGAAAGGTACTTAGTATTAATGTTATGTTTTTTTTATATTAAAACACACTATTATTTGAACCAGAAATCAACACAACAGAACAAAAGACAGTTTAATGATAACTGAATGTGAAATATTTGTATTGTAACGTCAAGCTCCATCTACAGCCATGCATGTGCATGTTCCTCATGCTGGCATCCTCAGAAACCCTGATGTTACTCTTTCAGCATCATGAGTCACACACTCTCCACCTTCTCAGAATGATCTCATCTAGTCAGATGATGAATTTATGCAATGTGAAGTTCAACATGCCAGCGTTTACGCGCATGTTCGCGAGTTCTTATGCAAAGCCATAGCCTGCCAAGCTGATTGAGTGGTTTTCACAATAAATTAGCAATTGTAATCTTGAGCATTTTAGAGGAACAAGCTGTTGCTTCCTCTTCATTTCTCTCTCACACACACATTTTCCAATCTCTTTCTCTCTCTCTCTCTTCCACTTAACTCTGGGTCTTAGCTGTCTTCATACATAATTAGGGCAAGCCAAGTCACATTACCTGTCTGGTTTTTCAGCCCTCATTTTCTTTTTCTGTCATTGATGTGTCAGAGAATATTCGTCAAACTACCCCACTAATGGAATTGAGGGAACGCTCAAAATTACAAATTTTACAGATTTATGACATTTTGCGCCTGAACTTTTTCCAGTCATTGTTCTTGTGTGTCTCTCTCTCACTCTCTATCCCTCCAACTTCATTAATTCCCTCTATATTTAATGATAAAAATATAAGGGCTGCATTGCAACCCATTTGGCTTGAGGTTGAGTTGCTCTCGGCTGGAGTGTCAGTGTGTCACCGCAATTCAGTCAAGAAAGCCTTAAAATGGTTACAACTACTTACCATTTTAGAGCCCAGCGAGGCTCATTTTGTGTCTTAGCTCTTCACTCAGGTGGAGTGCTATTACAACAAAAATGGAAAAGCACAGTAAGAAATTAATAAAGACTTTTAAGTAATATATATACACATGCATTTTAAACTCAAAAGATGACTTGATAACATGATATCCACAACAATATAGCAATTTAGAATGAAGTAGGCTAATGGTATTCGATTCACTTTCAAGATCGGACTAAAACATGGATCAACATGCATTAAATATGGTGACATGAACTTCAAACCTCAACTAATGTTAAACCTCAAAGAAGAAAATGATCTAGACCAGGGGCGTGCTAAGTGATCACAAGCTAGTCTATGGGTGTCCCACAGCGGGAACAAAATGTCACCCTGACAAAGGCCTACTTGGGCTGATACGCGTTGGTGTTTTTTAATATGTAGCCCTGTCTAATAATAAACATTTTTGTACTTCGCTTGCTATGTGAGTGCCTGGATGTGGATTTTTTGTTTTGCAATGGAATCCACTTTTTATTTTTGACATTAATGTTAAACCTCATTGGTTCTCGGTTATCACATGACCTAAAGTAATGACGACTGAGTTTTTTGTCACCATATTTGATGCAGTCTGTGACAGGACTATTGTTAACTAAAACTATTACTATTAAAACATTTTTATTAATGGAAATAAAGCTGGAATAAAAAACAATATAAATAATAGATTAAAGGGGTCATATAATGTTACATGCACTTTTACAAGTAGTTTGAATTGAAATGTGTGATGGCAGTGCGTGTACACAACCACACTATAATGATAAAAATCCACCCAGTGTTTTTTGTTTTTTAATCTACTAAAATGTATACCCCTTTCTCAAATCAAGCCGATCTCAGATGCCTGTCTGTGTGATGTCACACAGACGAAGGCCGCTCCCACGATAGTTTGATTGACAGTAGCGTTTTAGCACAGACTGCACTGGTGTCTTACCTCAAACCCGCCCTGAGTGAGCTGTCATCAGTTGTTTCACCGCCGGAGCAGATGTAGACAAGAATGACTCCTAAGCGATTGAGGTGTTCTGTTGTTGGATGTAATAATGAACAGAGCAGTCGTCATTTACTCCCGTCATCTGAGCCGCTGAAGAGGATTACGTTTGTTTCTGAAGGGAATGCGCCCTCGATCTACCAAAAATCTATGTTCTAAATCTGTGTCTTTGTTCGCGGCTCGTATGAATCATTCATGATCCAGCTTCGGCGGAAGAGAGGGGCGGGGTCAGCAGAGATCATTAACATTTAAAGAAGAATGACACAATAGCTTGCTCTGAAAATATCTGTTTTTGACAGGGTAAAAAAGGTGTTTTTTACACTACCAATGAGAAATTTTAACCAAACTATGTTATAGACTTTTCATTAAGACCCTAAAGAATAATATCAATGTAACAGTTCGTAGATCGGGAAGAAGGAGGCGGGAACCGGCAAACATTTAAACAAGTTTAATAATAAAAATTAACAAACACAAAAGTAAAGCGGCAGCCCCTGACGGACGACTGCAGCACACAAAACACAAAATAAAGTCTAGGCCTGGTCCTCTCTCGTCTTCCACTGTCGTCACTCCTCCTTTTATCCTTCCGGAGATCCTCCGTGGGACTCGAGACCGGTGAGTGGCGCAGGTGTAGCTCATTATCATTAACTCCACCGGCCTCGCTCTGCTCCCACGGCTCTCGGCCCCGCCCCACTCACTACAATCAACTTGATATTACAACTTGAAAATGGGCATTCTATGACCCCTTTAAAAATGTAAACTAAAACTGAAAACAGAAATAAGAATTAAATAACGTTTAAAAAAAAAAACTAAACTGCAAATAGAATTATATATACATTATAAATACATTGAGACAAAGCTTGTGTGTGCAAATAGACCCTCGCTCTCTCCTCAATGATCTCATACACAGACGTGTGTGTGAGTGTGCAGGAGAAAGCTGATAGAACAGAGGAATGATGTGGGCTAGTGGCCATTGTAATGCTGTGTGCTGCGTGTGGCAGTAACAGCTTCACCTCAAGGTCAACTTCCTGTGAGGAGAATACTCATCAGAAGAGTTGGGCTGGAGTCCACCTTCTACCCTTCACTCTTTATCTTTCGAATACTAAATATGAGCTTTGCGAGCAGGTAGTCAGAATAGAGTGTAAACTATGGACAGAGAATTCACCTTAGTATGTAAATTAAACATTACTTTGTACACTGAACACTACTGTTCAAAAGCTTGGATGTTTTTTGGGGATTTTTTTTAAGCAATTAATATTTCTGTTCTGCAAGGATGCATAAAATTGATCAAAAATGATAGTGAAGACATTTATAATGCTGTTCTTTTGAATTTTTAATTTATCAAAGAATCCTGAGGAAAACAAAAAGTATCATGATTTCCCCAAAACATTGAGCAACACAACTGTTTTCCACATTGATAACAATAAGAAATGTTTCTTGAGCACTAACTCGGCATATTAGAATGATTTCTGAATAATTATGTCACAGTGAAGAAGACTGGAGTAATGATTCAGCTTTGCAATCGCAGAAATAAATTAATTGTTAACATATATTAAAATAGACCATTTTTTTTAAGAGTTATTTAAAATTCTAATAATATTTCAACAATATTACCAAACATTTGAATAATATTCATAGTGTAAATGAACATGAAATGTTGTTCATGAATGTTACTGAATAGTTTTCCCCATGAGTTTCAGACCTAATTAAAAAAAAAAAAAAAAAAAAAATAGCAAGGCCAAGGTCGTGAGTTTGTTCGCCAGGGTTTGTATGAACTGATAAAATGCATAAGCCGTATTGCTCACTTTGGATAAGAGTGTCTATCATCAAATGTATTTATTTGAAATGAGTTGTATTACTGTATAAAAAGACCGCAGAGAGGAAATTTTATTAAATTCTACAAAAACCTATCCATTATACGATTCAGTTCAATTAACCCTGGCCTGAAATCACCCAAAAGTACGCAATTTATAATCTTTGGTACTGAAACACTTTTTGAGCAGTTTACCTGAGCCATAAATGACTCTGAAGCCATAGGAAAATGGTGTTGTACTAACTAGTAAAGCCTTTACTTCTTGCTTAGGACAATGGCAAAATTAAAACATAGAGATCATTGTACTGCAATATTTGACCACAAAATGATGCTATTGTCCAATCAGAATTAAGTATTTCACAAAGACTTATAATAAAAAATGAAAATGGCTTCTTTTTCCCTTATCTGTGGCTCTCTCCTTTTTCGATTTTTCTGTTTGAACACACCAGCAACTGCAGAAAATCAGAACAAAAAAGGTACATTTTTTTCCCCCTCTATTTTCTGACGTATATATTTATAGCATTCAGAAGCCCATAACAACCATAATCAATGCTACATTAATGTACATGTGTGTGTTTGTGAAGCTTGGTGCTCTAACGTGTCGCAACGGGGGGCACTAAACCACCTGCAATCTTAATTTGTTGTTCCAGTTATTTTCTCTGCTCCATGCTGGCCTAAGATACAGTCTGTGCCTAAACTACTGTGAACTCACAAAGAGAATGATGAGGAAAATAAGACAGAGACAACCATGCATATGTCAATGACTCATGTAACATGGCTCCAGAGCATTCAGAAACTGCCTTTCTCACTCCTAATTGAGGGTTAAATTCAAAACAGGCCTTTTTGCCCCAGCGTGACATGACTGGACTTGTTTGCACTGAAACAAATAAGGAAAATACTGCATGGTTGCGTTGTCTGATCTGTGGAAGCTGTGATATTTTTGCAAAATTTAAAAGAACAGGTCACCCAGAATGATTGTTCAGTGATCTTTTACATATCTATGTCTTTCCAAACCTGTAAGACTTACTATCTTCTGTAGAACACAAAAGAAGAATATTTGATGAATGTTCAGGCTGCTCTTTTCCATGTAATAAAATCATATAAAGGCTGTCAGGACAAATAAGCATAATAAAAGTAAGTCGCTTTGGACAAATATGTCTGCTAAATGAATTAATGTAAATGTAAATATAATTCAGATGTTTTTCATGGATCTTCTGAAGCCATATGATAGCTCTGTGTGGGGAAAGAACTGAAATTAATGTCATTAATCACTGACAAACCGATTCAAACAGGTTGCAAGACACATGAGAACCAGCAGCGCTTGGTGTTACCAAGAATATGAAAACGAATTTGGAGAGGTAAGACTGTAGCATGACATTTTTCAAGTACTTTGCTAATGATATATGTCAAAATGCCATCGTATTATTATCTGATAGCATCACTGTACCACGGTATCTCTGCAGTACTCTTTTGTGAGGAAATGTACAGTCTTTGTGCTTTATATACAGATAAGGCATTTCATCTTAAACCCATGTACATTTTTCCTCATCAAGCGAGGATTGACAGCCACACTTCACATAGCCTGAGGCAATTTTTCCCTATCTGCGCTCTAGGTGTGCATTTGGTATGATAATAAGCAGGTAATGTTGTTAAAGGCTCATATATTATGTCTGAAATCTGGGCCCCTGAGAGCTCACAAAAACCCAAGAGTAAAAACTAAACACATTGAATAATGGTTAGAATGAAGGCCTGCTTCCAGACATCTGCTTTCACACATGCTTTTGTAGCTCTTGACTTTGACAACCACATGAAGGCGTTTTGAGGTGTAAAAGCTACTTCAAATATGTAAAAATTCCAGTTATCTAGCCAAAAAGATACCTGAGCAAAATCAAAAACGTTTCCACATTTAACTCTACTTATTTTGTAAAAACAAAAAGTAATTTACTGCTGAAATAAATAGCACAGCTGATTTGTAGTTGTTTAATAATTAAAAGTAGCTGTTTATAGACTGATCGTGGACTGTGTTCACACTCAACTCAAGTTAGTCCATTTTTAGCAATGTCTATAAATAAAAGTAATTGCTTTTGGTCAAAGGGTTGCTTTTATGACTCATAAGATGTCTCTTCACAAGAACCACTGACCTTGGCTGCGTCCAAATAGACGCGGGGAATGCGATTTGATTGGCCTGTTGCTCACTTAAAAGAAAAAGTGGAAAGGGTTAAGGTTAGACTACCTGCAGGAAACATAAGTTTGTACTGTGGCAATATTAATGTAATTTTTAGTTAGAAAGGTACAGTTTTTTGCCTTAAAAATGTAATTAAGAGTATGCACTGTAAAACCACAATTGTGATAATTTCACAGTTCAGTTATGAGTACTGTGAACTGAATTAATTTGAGTTAATTTAACTCCACTCAGTTACTTTGTTGCTGAAACTTACCTGTATTGATTAAAAAACATTTACAGTTACCTGCTAGCAAGCTAGCTACTAAGCAGGCTAAAGCACATATGTGCAAATACAACAAGAGTCTGTCACTATATAAGTGCCATTGCTAATTTTAAACAAAGCCGTATATAGTAGTATTAATATGCTTTGGCCCATCCTCAACTTCCAGTATATATATATATATATAGAGAGAGAGAGAGAGAGAGAGAGAGAGAGACAAAAACAGAAATCCTTTTAAATCCCAACCAAACAATCTCTTTTGTTCACCAGGGTTGCATTTCTTAAAATATATATTTTTAAAAGTAATTTAAAAATATTATTGCAATTTAAAATAATGTTTTCTATTTAAATACATTAAGTTTGTATATCATTATATTTTACATTTTGTTGTAATGTAATTGTGACGACAAATCTAATTTTCAATCAAGTCTAATTTTCAGCATCATTACTCCAGTCTTGATTGTCACATGATCTTTCAGAAATCACTCTAAAATGGTCTAATTTGATTTGAACAATGCTTAGGCCTATATTTTTTTGTGGGAATTTTATAAAATATTTGAATAGAAAACAGTTATTTTAAATTGTATAACAATATCGCTGTTTTGATCAAGTAAATCAATGGACTTATTTTAGAAAATAAAATAAATACATTTCTTTGAGATATGCTTGGAAAACTATATTGATACTGACCTCACTAACCTTGAAGTAGGACTTAAAATGTAGCTCAAAAATGTAACCATGTTCAAGTTTTCATCCCTTTTAAAGTAAAGAGCCCATCCAGTAGTGCATGGATATATTGGACGGACTCTTAGAGGAGATTAGATACTCTCTGCCGCTCTCATCCTGAGCCTCTCCGTATATCAGCACAGCCAAAGCTTTGCTGTCCTGTTATGAATGGCACTGGCGTACAATTAAACATTCAGTCCAGCCACAAGGGGGCAGAACGTCTCTCCAAATGCTCCAGCTGGTCTCAGAGTGTTTCTAATCAAACAAACGTCTGTTATTCGCCGCCTCTGACGGACAACCTGTCCCCAACAGTCAAGACGATTCTCTAATTAGAGACTTTGGAGAAGATTGGTAATTCAAATTCACAAAGATTTTAATTGCTGTCATGTTGGAGGTTTAAGAAGCAGATTCAGTGGCTGAATAATGTGGGACCATGCACACACACCCTCTCACATGTGGACGTGGACGCAAACCCACGTACTTGCAAATGCTAAAAGGATGCAAATCTATTCTGAGAAGCCCACTGACCACTCTTCAAGCCCGCTCCACACGCTATCAACTCAAACCATGTCATGCTAATGACTTTAGAGGATGGAAAACATCAAACAGTCTCTCAGCTATCATCATTCCTTCCATGACTGAGCACAGTGAACACTTCACACAGTGACTCAACATATTTCATTGGAACCCGGTGCTTCAAGTAGACAGGAAATCACAATATTCTTGCGTCCTAGCAGTTCTCATAAACTGCTGGTACTGTCTTTAGTACCTAATGACAAGAGCCCAGAGATCTCCTGTCCCTCTCACTAGACAAAAAACGTAGTTTTGACTTGATATTCAATTTGACACATAGTAGTTTAATCCATGGCTATTAATTAGCCATTCAAATATGAAGACAATATCACATGTATATAACATATATTTTTTTTTTTACAAAATAACAACACTCATCAACAGCCTTTCTGCTATTTTACTTCCTCTGAACTGTCGACCGAAACTTTTCTCATAGTCGGTAAGGTTGTGCCAAAGCTAACATGCATCCAGGGAATCCACTGACCTTTCCCTGACCATTTATTCATTGGAATGAGCCTCATAAAATTGGATAGAGGCAGAAACATGGCAGAGAGGTGTTAAAAATGTCAGGCCTTCGAGTGAATTTTGTCTCCTCACTGCTCTGCTTCTCAAAACTTTAGCCTGTAATGATTTTTGGAAGGTAGACTGCTGCGTTTGGGCCAGAGGGGTGCAAGTGAGATCAGGAGGTGTGTGATAGGAAAGTGATGGCTAACTTTTCCTCTCATTATGAACTCTTATAGAATAACAGCTTTGAACTTTCACTTTAGGACAGGCTATAAAGCAGGAGTGTAGATTTGATGGTATTCATAACTTTATGCAGGCATTGATGTATTTTCTGTGGCTTACAATGATAATGAAAAGAAACTTACCATACATCACATAATTTATATAACTGCTTTAATTCTGTTTCTCCTTTTTTGTGTTCTAGATGCTGCATCCCTGTGGAAAAAACATGTATGTAGACCAGCTAAACTGGTTTAGATAGTGACTACTATCAATGACCAGCAAAAAGCCTGTGGTTATCATTATATGGTATGTTTTAGACACTTTAATGCTAATTTTAGCTTGGCCATTGTTTGTTTATCTGCAACAGCAAAACCTCTGGTCGATCATATCATTAGCAGAGATGCTAAAGTGTCTTGACTGTTCAGATATGCTATCCTCACAATAAGCAAGATTAATATCAACCACCATCATGTCTGAAACCATCCTAAACTAATATTAAAACTTTACGGCGATTATATTGATTTAGACCACAAAATAATCTCTAGAGTTCCCCACTCCCTCTGAACCAATGTTAGCGCTATGCTAACTTCTGAGTTAACCCAATTCTCCAGTTGAAGGCGGTTTTGACTGATGTTTCTCATCATTAGTGTCCTCTCTTGGGGCTGGATAAATCGCAGACATTATGAAATCCACACAGAGAATGAACCTAATCAGAATGTATTTCAGATTTAATTTCATGAGGTAAAATATTATTCTCCATTTGTGTCTCATTTTGTTATATTAAGCAGACACGATAGCTAAAACGGATTGACTTCAATTAGAGGGACGGGTTACAAATGTTCAGCAAAACGAACAAAGAAGAACAAAATGTATTAGGGATCATTATGATGTAAATATGCCACCTCTTCAAAATCTTTTGTCTAAAAACACTTATAGTTAGCAGAGACGTCTCTAGATGACATCTGGAGCGGTAGTGGCATAATCATAAACTGTTACTCATATAGATTATTTAAACCAGACTTTTTATCTGAGTCTTTAATTTGCCTATTAATGATGTAACAAACATTTGCTAGAAAAAAATAAAATAAAAAATAATAATATATATTTTATTTTTGTCTGCTAAATGACTATATATATATATATCAGGAAATATTGTTACAATATTATTATATAATATTATTTTTTCTTTATAATTTCTCATTTAATTTTAATTACATTAATATTTTTATTTATTTTAGCATATTTTTATTTTATTTATTTTGTCATTTATAGACCACGTTAAATTATAGCTGTAAAAATGTGTGTGTGTGTTTGTATATACACACACACATTTTTAATTCATCAAGTAAAATTGAACCTTGTTATTTTTATTTTATTTTACAAATTTTTAAATTGTACCTTAACTGTATGGTTACATGGCCTATAGAAAGTTACTTTTAATAATTACTAATAACTGAATAATTTGTATTTTATTCTACGATAAAGCCAACGCTGATCAGGTTTAGCTATGCCCCTGCTTATCAGTGGAAGCCAAGGTAAAAGATGTGACCATGAGAATACATAGCGAGAGCAAGCAACACTGACAGACGAAAACAACATCAGCATTCATGCTTTGGGTATTATAGCTACATGAGAGAACAGGAAGTCCTCCCGGGCAGAAAATCCCTCCTTTAGCATCCTCCTCCTCCAGTAATCCATGGCAGAGCCTGAAGTGTACCTGCAGGATTATTGGCAGTTCTAATCAAGTTAAATATCTTCCAGGCCCTTGAAAAAAAAGCACATTGCTGATTTTGAATTTGTGCTCAAGTGTAAGTCAGCCAACAGCATCTTGCCTCGCAGCAACCAGAAGGCCATTTATGTTCCTTTTGGGCGAGTTGGCTGCAATTAAGGTCCATTCCATATTGGCAGTTTGACTTACTCTCTCTAAAGCTGCAGGTTTGTTCACTGTTCTGCCTCTCAAGGATGGAGTTTGTCAGATGGAGGACCATCGTGCCAAGAGAGGGTAAAGGCTTGACTGCGGAGGAGGCAATCAGAAGTTCACGTTCAGAGAAAACCATCAATATCCTCCTCATGCATTACCTGTCTACAAACCACTGCAGAGGAGGGAAAAGAGATAGACAGAAAGAGAGCAACCACTTCCTGACAAACCAAAGATCATTGGACGGAGCAAAGATCATTGGTCAGAGCAAAGACCGTCAAGTCAGAGCAAAGCTCATCTGATGTACATTTGCGTGAGACATTGCCTTTGGATACATAAATGAACATTTCAAGGGGTCTGACACTTGGCCTTTAAGTTACGGCCTCATGAATGCAAATGTATTGAGTATCAGCCGCACTAAATATGTGGATAAGAGATGGTCTGAAAGTGCTTCGCCCTTCTCTATGACCTCAAGCTCTTGCATTAGCGTCAAGAGGTGACAACAGCCATAACATTATCATGTCAAAATTCAAGTTTGCGTGACCCCTCGTAACCACCTACGACATCTTGCATGACTCGCTAAAAGTGTTTATGATTTACTTCTAAAGGAGGCAAGGCCACAGTCAAGCATGAAATGAAAATTACTCAGCACCATTAGAGAGGAAAAAAAAATGGAGAAATATTTCAGCACTGTGACAAAATTACACTCCCACTTCTCATGGCATTACACAGCACCATGTATATAAAAAGTGCTCTTCGACTATTCAACATTTTCATAGAGTTGCACTCGCAGACCTGTCAGAGTTGTTGCATACAGGGCTGAGGCAGGCGTGCAGATGGCATTAGGGACGGGGAGACATGACTCCCCCAGATTCATAGTAACCCGATCACCCCCCCCCCACTGTCTCTACAAAAGGCGACATCGGTAAACAGAGGATTATTGAGGGCTTCCGCTATATGTGCATTAGCCTAAGTAATGGCGGCACAGCCCGCCACTCCTTAAACATACACTAAGCGATTTTTGAAAAACGCTTTTGACCACAGTGACTAACCGAGTCCCAAAACACACTTGTAGCCAATCATTAGCAAGGGGGGGCGTGTCTTGTACTGATAGAGAGAAGAGAGCGTTCAATTTGTGCACAGGATGAATATTAGCAGATTGACTATAGAGAGATGGCAGATAAAAAAAGAGGAAGTATCAGAGAAACAAAACATTAAAAAGAAGGGTTACGATCAGGCAAGAGGTAGGACCCGTGTAAATATCTGAGCAGCTTTCCATCAGTGGAGAGAGCTCAAGGAGCGGGAAGGGCTCGAATCGGATGCCGAGGTTGTGTTGTTTCTTTTTGATGGGTGAGTAACATTGATTTTGCTTTGTTTCACACAACTTATCCATGTTGGCTTTTGCCTGAATATGCTTGTGTGTCATCTTTGCTTGTTTCAGTGATTGCCGTTGCCATGGTTGTGTATGTACATGTGGAGATTTTTTTTTGTTTCACTTTCACTTTCGAGATTCGCACGTAGGCCTACTTTGTTTAAACTATGGAGCGGAAGTACTTACCACACATTTTACAAGATTAGATTGTCAGTGGTGCTCAGGATCTGCAAATCATTCGCCATTATCCACAGTCATCTCTCCTTACTCTTTTATGTGGTAAGTTAAATTTGATATATTGTAATGTAACAGGCAACCGTTAGCAATTGTTATTTGTTTTTCCGTGCCTTTCTGAATACGGATTTACGCCCCTATACCCCCCTCCCCGTACAACCATAGTGATTGTATACTATCGTTTATGACAGAGCAGGTGATTTTTCTGGACTGAAAAACTGGACTGCTGATAACTTGGCCCCCCCCCAGTTAAAAAACCCCAGCTGCGCCCTTGGGCTGAGGTAAACAGTAAAAACCGATCTGCCTATAAAGCTTGGTTCAAAAGGACGGAAAAGTCTAGAGTTACTTCTCCCATTAGCATATAAACCTCATTAATGGCAATGTCATTGTTTGATTCAATTTAAATTGCCAGGTTAAATCCAGTGCATGCACAAACTCACCTTAATTGGACAGCATTTAAGTGATGACCCAACACAATACCAAACTATACCAAACCCCCTGATGTCTGTTTTATGTTTTCATCATTTTTTATTAACCTGCCCATGTTGACTTTTTTTTTTTTTTAGTCTGCCCCCGGCCCTACTTTACTTGTATTCTTTTTTATTATTAACCTGTCCGTTCTGACGTTTATTAACCTGCCCATGTTGAGTTTTTATTTATTTTTTTCTGTGATTTGTTAATCCACCCATGATGACTTTTTTAATGTCGAATTATTATTATATGTTGATGTCTATTTGTTTTTATTTTTTATAAACCTGCAAACTGTTGATTTTATTAATCTGCCAAGTTTGGCTTTTATTTCATTTAATTTTTTTTAACCTGCCCGTTTTGACACGTTCTATTATTCTTCCAATGTTAACTTTTTATTTTTTTATTATTAACCTGCCCATGTTGATGTCTATTTTACTTTTATTACTTTACTTTACTTTACTTTTGTCATTTAGCAGACGCTTTTGTCCAAAGCGACTTACAAATAAGAAAAAGTAACTAAAACTAAAAAGTTACAACTCTATAAATACTATCTACCCACATATTTAAGAAAATAAAGAAATAAAATAAAATTAACATGCATATAACAACAACATTTCAATAATAAACATATCAATGAAAAAATTAAATAAAAAGCTACTACTATCCCTTGCCGGTGTCCCTGCCCGGTGGAGTCGCACGGTAGAGTCGATGGTCTTTACACTCTTTACTTTTTTACTTTTGTCATTTAGCAGACGCTTTTGTCCAAAGCGACTTACAAATAAGAAAAAGTAACTAAAACTAAAAAGTTACAACTCTATAAATACTATCTACCCACATATTTAAGAAAATAAAGAAATTAAATAAAATTAACACATGCATATAACAACAACATTTCAATAATAAACATATCAATGAAAAAATTAAATAAAAAGCTACTACTATCCCTTGCCGGTGTCCCTGCCCGGTGGAGTCGCACGGTAGAGTCGATGGTCTTTACACTCTTTACTTTTTTACTTTTGTCATTTAGCAGACGCTTTTGTCCAAAGCGACTTACAAATAAGAAAAAGTAACTAAAACTAAAAAGTTACAACTCTATAAATACTATCTACCCACATATTTAAGAAAATAAAGAAATAAAATAAAATTAACATGCATATAACAACAACATTTCAATAATAAACATATCAATGAAAAAATTAAATAAAAAGCTACTACTATCCCTTGCCGGTGTCCCTGCCCGGTGGAGTCGCACGGTAGAGTCGATGGTCTTTACACTCTTTGGTCTTCACACTAAGAGGGCTTCACACGACGACTGCCGCGACCGCTGCCGCGGTATAATAACCTTTATTATACCAAACCAACAAATGATCATTTCAATTCAGCTGGACCCACTTTCCTGTTTATCAACTACAAATGGCCAAGCAAGTGCACACACTGACAAGATACACGATACAGTACGAGACCAAACGCGATTTCAGCAACTCTCATCCTAGTAAACAAAATAAGCGTTTCCTAGCAACGGCAAATGCGCTAAACACTGAGACAAGTAAATACACTTACGAGCTGATTTTAAACTTCCGCTGATAGACTGCTTCTCTTAAAGACCACTTCATTACACTGCCTTCTGCTGGCGCTTGAACCCACTTTCCTGTTTATCAACTACAAATGGCCAAGCAAGTGCACACACTGACAAGATACACGATACAGTACGAGACCAAACGCGATTTCAGCAACTCTCATCCTAGTAAACAAAATAAGCGTTTCCTAGCAACGGCAAATGCGCTAAACACTGAGACAAGTAAATACACTTACGAGCTGATTTTAAACTTCCGCTGATAGACTGCTTCTCTTAAAGACCACTTCATTACACTGCCTTCTGCTGGCGCTTGAACCCACTTTCCTGTTTATCAACTACAAATGGCCAAGCAAGTGCACACACTGACAAGATACACGATACAGTACGAGACCAAACGCGATTTCAGCAACTCTCATCCTAGTAAACAAAATAAGCGTTTCCTAGCAACGGCAAATGCGCTAAACACTGAGACAAGTAAATACACTTACGAGCTGATTTTAAACTTCCGCTGATAGACTGCTTCTCTTAAAGACCACTTCATTACACTGCCTTCTGCTGGCGCTTGAACCCACTTTCCTGTTTATCAACTACAAATGGCCAAGCAAGTGCACACACTGACAAGATACACGATACAGTACGAGACCAAACACGATTTCAGCAACTCTCATCCTAGTAAACAAAATAAGCGTTTCCTAGCAACGGCAAATGCGCTAAACACTGAGACAAGTAAATACACTTACGAGCTGATTTTAAACTTCCGCTGATAGACTGCTTCTCTTAAAGACCACTTCATTACACTGCCTTCTGCTGGCGCTTGAACCCACTTTCCTGTTTATCAACTACAAATGGCCAAGCAAGTGCACACACTGACAAGATACACGATACAGTACGAGACCAAACGCGATTTCAGCAACTCTCATCCTAGTAAACAAAATAAGCGTTTCCTAGCAACGGCAAATGCGCTAAACACTGAGACAAGTAAATACACTTACGAGCTGATTTTAAACTTCCGCTGATAGACTGCTTCTCTTAAAGACCACTTCATTACACTGCCTTCTGCTGGCGCTTGAACCCACTTTCCTGTTTATCAACTACAAATGGCCAAGCAAGTGCACACACTGACAAGATACACGATACAGTACGAGACCAAACGCGATTTCAGCAACTCTCATCCTAGTAAACAAAATAAGCGTTTCCTAGCAACGGCAAATGCGCTAAACACTGAGACAAGTAAATACACTTACGAGCTGATTTTAAACTTCCGCTGATAGACTGCTTCTCTTAAAGACCACTTCATTACACTGCCTTCTGCTGGCGCTTGAACCCACTTTCCTGTTTATCAACTACAAATGGCCAAGCAAGTGCACACACTGACAAGATACACGATACAGTACGAGACCAAACGCGATTTATTAACCCTCCTATGTTGGTTTTATTAATCTGCCTAGTTTGACTTTTTATTTAATATCAATTTTATTATTAACCTGCCCATTTTGACATATTTTATTATTCTTCCAATGTTAACTTTTTACTTTTTATTATTAACCTGCCCATGTTGACAGGTTTTATTAATCTGCCCATGATAATTTAATTTAATTTAAGTTAGTTTTTTCCCCAACCCATCTGCCCAATTTGATCACATACATTTCTAAATATCTGCTAAATATCAGTTTTATTTTATTTTTTTAATTAAATACACATGTTGAGTTGCACTGTATTATATGCATCAAACATTTTTCTTTTTGTCTTCTCTTCAACAGCTGTGCCACTCAGTCTCAGTCAAGACTCAGTTGGTTGGAACTGCCGATTTATAAAAAAGTTTGTAGTTCTTTGCGCATGGGGAGGAAGCCATATAACTTCCCCATTATGCCATCAAGTTGCACAAGCAAACCTTAATGAAAATGGCTGTGACTTTCATTATTTAAGCCTCATCTCACGTCAAGTACATTTTGGATTTCCATGCATTCCCTCGCAGAGCTTCAGTCTTTGTGACATTGTGACATCTTTTGTCTTGAACTAATTAAAGAAGAAACAGCAATGACAGCTCCCCCTCCCTTTTACGTAGCTATTAGCATCCACAGAGACCCAGGGAGGAAAGATTTCCCTTCATTAACAACAGTAGCATTGTTAATGTCTAATAAAGGATAAAGAGGAAGCTCTGTTTAATGCAACAGCCAGAGGGACAGACAGAAACGAGACGCACTCCCTGCTCTGCCTGCTTGGCACATTAGTACATCCCCTCCTCTGCGTTTGGTTACCAGGTCCTCAATTACAAGACTAAGTCAAAAGGAGGCAAATCATATGTCCCCATGTAATCAATTATTGAAGCCCTGCAAATGTGATTTGGCTTTCATAAAGGAGCAGCACTAACGGAGGAGGCTGGAGTGATGAAGTCCCATCTGTGGATAGGAGCTGTCGTCTGGGAGCACTCAACACCGAGCACAGCGGTGTAATTCCAACATTACACGCTCTGTAATGGCTGATGTTTGCGCCACAGGCTGGAACGGTGCAGTCCGCTGGGGAAAGACCCTTGAGGCAGAAGCCGAATAATGGAGGGTTGATGAGGTGATGAAGAGAGGAATGGATTGATAGATGGATAGCACATGAATGGATGCGTGTACTGGAAGCGTAAGTGTGTTTTAATGCATGGCTGGTCACTTGAGTCCCACAAGACAGAGTTAAAAATGCTCATCATCCAGCACTTCTTCTTTTTTTCTCTCTCTGTTTCACTCTCTTTCACCCTCTTATGCATCCAGACCCAACAGCAGAGCAATGAAAGGCCGGTTTGGCCGGTTTGACCTTGTCTCACCTCTCTCAAAGCAGCCTGGACCCTGCACAGAATATCTGACCTTGGGAAAGTGTCGTCTCTCCACATACCAAACAGGCCTCTGGCTTCACCCTGCCTCTCTGGTGAACAGACTGATTTCATTCCTCACAATTAATAAAACAAATCGTTTAATAAGGGAGCTAATGCATTTTTTGGATCTGTTGAAATATTCATTCAAGACCAAAGAACCTACCACTGCGATAATGGTAGCTGACTCAAATGCATCATGGGATACTTAAACCTAAACTGTTCGACAACCGACTACGTTGCCTCAAGGCAAACAGCTGGACATCACAGCGTAATTATTTGCCAGCAATATTATTTTTGCGCATGTTGAATAGGATTACGATATTAGACTGTCCTGTAAAACCTTGTGTGCTGCTACTGTTCCAGATATTGAATAGCCTATATATGAATAATATTTTACAAATATTTTATATATTTTCAGTAGATTTTACATTGACACATTTATTACTACCACTTCTAATACTATATAGTTCCAATAAACATGTAATTTTTAATGTTCTCATTTTTTTTACAGTGTAAAGGCAGCATCAAAGAGCAGTGGCTCTCAAACCTCTCCATGAAGTACCCCCTGCCCTGCACATTTTGTATGTCTCCCTATATCTGACAAACCCACTTCAGGTCTTTCAGTCTCCACTAATGAGCTGATTGGTTCAATCAGGTGTGACAGATAAGGGAGACATACAAAATGTGCAGGGCTAGGGATACTCCATGACAGGTTTGAGGACCACTGTCATACAGTGTAACATATAAGGAGAAAGCAATCCCAGAATGCACTGTGACAAGGTCAAGGTTTTATAATTAAATGAATATCAAATGGACTTAAATAAGGAATGTGTACACTGCTGTTCAAAAGTTTGGATCAATAAGATTTTTTAAGGTTTTAATGGAGTCTCTTATACGCTCATCAAGGCTGTATTTATTTGATCAAATATACAGAAAAAAACAGTAATATTGTGAAATGTTATTGCAATTTCTACTACCGGTTTCCTATTTTAATGCATTTTAAAATATAATTTATTTCTGTGACACAACGCTGAATTTTCATCAGCCATTATTCCTGTCGTCAATGTCACATGATCCTTCAGAAATCATTTTAATATGCTGATTTATTATCAGTGTTGAATTTGTTTTGCTGCTTAATATTTTTTGGAACCTGTGATACTTTTATAAGTATAAAAAAAGAACAACATTTATTCAAAATTAAAATCTTTTCTAACAATGCAAGCCTTTACTATCACCTTTTATCCATTAAATTATCTGGAATTAAAGTTATTTTTATATTGTATCCATTTACAGTTTTTCTCATTTGCTAAAACACTATAGCCAGGCTTTTGAACTAATATTTCAAAACCATACCACCATTTTTCAAAAAGCACACCCATTTTTCTAAACTATAAACACTGTTCCCCTGCTTTTGATTTGGTGAACTGTTACTGCAAAACTCTACACACAAATCTCTACATTTCTCAGTGCTTACACTATGTGGTCATTACTCTAGTTTTACCCCTCAAAATCTCAAGTCGTTAGTTCATCATATAAGTCATTACGGTAAATGCTAAATGGTTGATCTAGTTGTCATAAATGTCATAAGCATATTTTCTACACATTTCTATTAGACTTTTAATAAATTTGGCATGAATTGTGCAAGTGAATCTTGACTCTCACTAATGAAGAGAATATAGATCAACCAATGACAAACCAGTTATCTGAAATAGCTCAAAGGTACATCTCATGAACCGTCAATTGGAAAACATATATAGACAGAGGACGACACAAAAGTTACAAATTCTGACAGTGGACTTTCTAATTTTTATTTCTTTTCGCCTTTGTGCACATATTTCTTTTTCTTTTCTATTTCAAAATGACGTTATAATGTGTTTTTGTTTTGGTCAGACCACTAGTAAAAGTGTATTTTTCAATCAATATCCCACATACAGTACATTTGTACTTTTGAAATGGATATATGGCATTCATAAGAAGTGCAGCCTTTTCATTTCAGTACAGTAACTGTCATCCAAACTATTGCCATAGTTTACATCAGATAATACTAACAGAGTGCACTGTTATATTGACAACATGACTAAGCATTTTGACTATCTTGTTTGTGAACAATGACACAAGGACTTTTCATTCTGATTGCACTGATATGTTCATTGACATAAATACGTACTTTTGAGAGATGAACTAAATATTTTGAGTGAGTTACAGGCTTTTGCAGGTAATCCATTGTGTGGTGCTGTTTGTACGAATTGTTTTGAGAAATGCACATATTTCTTTGCAAATATTAAGGACGATTTGAGAAATGCACCAAAGCGAATGAGAAAAACTGTACCAGAGTGCACTGTTATATTGACAACATGACTAAGCATCTTGTTTGTGAACAATGACACAAGGACATCAGGCATGCAAGAGGAATTTACCCCCGCTGCCCGGCCAGGGCCAATATAGCCTGTGATGTTGAAGAGGTTCGTTGGCCTGTTCCAGACAAAAGACGGGATACTGCGGCAGAATAATTATTTCTGTTGTTGTTTGCTGTATTGTACCGTACTCTACAGTATATTAAATTGAGGAATAAAACATTTGGGGAGTACCACACTTATTACCGTTTTTTGTAGTATTGTTTTTAATTTATCTCATCAGTGTGTAAAACTGTGTTGTAGTGTGTGTGTTTTTGAGTGTTTTTGTGTCATGTCTGAGAGCAAAGTTTGTTTGTTTCAGCAAGACTGCGTTGTTTTGAGTGGAGAGCTTTATTTTGACCTGACTATAGGAATTTGTGTAATTGAGTTAGAAGTTATGGATTCTTGTTTAGAGTTTCACAAAAAAAGAGGCATAATTTCAAGAAATGTTTAAGCAATCGAGAAAAACTGTAAAAGACATTGAAAGCAATCCCAGTTCTGCACATAAACATAAGGCAATATAGACTAAAATCGCATATTTGTGTCTATGGTTAGCTGCTCAACACTGTAAAAAAATGGAACGGGCTATTTACTTAAAAAATAATTATGGTAACAGTATTACACTTAATATTTTTGAGTAGTTTTTAAAGCTTGTTTTTTAATGGAATCTACCTGAATAAATCATGTAAAATCTCCTAAATTAATTAATCTACGACACAATGAATTTCATGTGAATTAAATGTGCTCATTTATTTTAAGTCTGTGATTTTGAGTGAGGCCTGTTTAAATTTTAAAAGTTATTTTGTACATTTTAAAGACTGTATACAGCCAGACAGCTCAAGTAGGAAAATACTTGAGAAATACTGGAAAGCACTGCACTAGCACTAGCATAGCTACTCATGAAACTGCCAAGTGTCCATAACCATAAGCTCTACTCTTCTGCACAATGGTAATGATTGCACTGCACTGGAAACTTCAGTGTAACAGAAACTCTTTCAAATGTCAAACATAACTGAACATTAAACACTAATATATGTTTCCCTTCACTCAAAAACACATAAAATAGCATTTCATTTCAAAATGTAATTTCCATATCCAGCCATATGCAAAGCATGCTGGGAACTAACCGAGCTAATTCTTTTAAAATAAATAGCTAGCTTATGTGATTATGTGTGCAGAGAGCTTCATTAATTAAAATTAGTTTGCAAATGTGAAACAGAATTTATACAACAGTTTTATACATTTTTGATTTTATACAAAAGTTAATATTAAGTGACTTCCATTTTAGGAGCACTGTTGTCTGATTGTGTTCTATTTTGACAACAACATTTGTTCAAAACAACGTCACAGCTGAGCCGCTGTGCATCTCCATGCAAACACGGCGCTGTTTCCTTTGTGAATGAATCTGTGCTTTTGAATGAATCTAGTGAGCTAATGATTCAATGAGCCATTCATAAAGGGTCCTTCTCAAAAGGAAGGCTGCATATCTCGGCTGCCACGTCATCAAACGTCAATGAAGGCCATCTCGATCAGAATGATCCTTGGATGGCAGCCTTTATTTTACATCCTATATTCAGCTGAATTTGAAGGATGCACGGGTTGTATCCTTCGCGACCTTCAGTCACCCACAATCGCATTCCAGTACCCATTCCATTTCATGAAAAGAAACTGATGAAAAATGAGTCAGTACTGAACTTGTCTGAATTTATTATGACATGTAAGATAAAAATAATGTTTTCGGACATGAAAGCATAGCTGTTACTTTTTTGTTTTGGTGTAAATTACTCACTAAACGCTAAACTGATAATAATGTATGCTACAGGGAGACCATAGACAGCTGTGATTCATTGTATTGCATTATTAGAAAGCCAAATTATATAAAGATTTGTAATACAAATAATTTTTCCAAAACTAAGTTTTATTAATATTTTTGTGCCGTGATGGTGAAGGCGGGGGGACATATGTGACATAGCCATGCGCACTTACTAGACCGTCTCATTCTAGCATTTAATGCTGAGGTGGATTCTAGTCTACAAGACTCTGATGGACTGAACTAGGAAGGACACAGCCTCGGTAGGATGCAGCCTTCCGTTTGAGAAGCACCCAAAGACAGTCACTTGCTTCGTTGCTGAATGAATGAGCCATTTGAACGAATCGACTGAATGAATGATTCAGTGACAAAGGCAGTGACTTGCTGTTTCAGTTTCATTTTTAAAGTATACATTTAAATTGTTTAATATTTCTATATTTAAATATTTCTATTTAAAACATTAATCTCATAACATTGTTATTATGAAATATATTATTGCCACCTCCTTGCTAAAAAGTCTTTCAAATATTTCACATCTGTGCTCTTCTGTGCCGTGCAAAGATGAATTGTTGATGCTTATTTCATTGAACTTATTCTTCCTGATTGTATCTTATTATTTTAATTTAATTTATAGTTTGATAAAAAATTTTTTTTAAATTATAAAAAAAAATTATATATATATATATATATATATATATATATATATATAATATACAATTCCCTCCAAAAGTATTGGAACAGTAAAGACAAAATTGCTCTGCTGGCTGTGGAGTCAAGACATTTACAAATATGATTAAAAGATGAATATGAGACAAAACTACAGAATGTCACGTTTTATTATTGGGTGATTCAACACATAGATCTTTTACCAGCTAAGAAGTTCAGCACTTTTAGACTTTCATCCCTCTACCTGATGTGAGCATAAGTATAGGAACAGTTGCCTCTCAGGTCTTTCTAAGTGATCAGCTGTGTCCTGTTGCATTAATTCTTCAGATATTAAAAGCAGGGAATGTGTCGTATCAGTTATATCCATAACTTCTGCATTCTGAATCTTGCATTCGATGATGACACACACCAACCAGGATGAAGATCAAGTTCAAGTTTATTTGTATAGCGCTTTTTACAATATAAGATCAAGTAATACTAGCAATGAGATGCAGCCTTGATCTGAAGCAAGAAGCAAGTCATTTGTAATTTTAACAAGTGCAGTTTCTGTGCTATGGTGAGGCCTGAAACCTGACTGAAATTCTTCATAGAGATACATTTTTTGCAAGTAGGAACACAATTGAGCAGACACAACTTTTTCTAAAATGTTAGACATAAACGGGAGATTTGAAATGGGTCTGTAATTTGCCAGTTCATTAGAATCTAGTTGTGGTTTCTTAATAAGAGGCTTAATAACCGCCAGCTTGAATGGTTTTGGGACATGACCTAAAGATAAAGATGAGTTAATAATATTGAGAAGCGGTTCTTCTGCTACAGGTAACAACTCTTTCAGTAGTTTAGTGGGTACAGGATCTAATAAACACATTGTTGGTTTAGATGCACTGATAAGTTTATTTAGCTCTTCCTGTTCTATAGTTGTAAAGTACTGCAGTTTTTCTTTGGGTGCGATGAATGAAGCTGAAATACTAGACGCAGTAGAATCTATATTTGATATTGTATTTCTGATGTTATCTATTTTATCAGTAAAGAAATTCATAAAGTCATTACTATTAAACTGCGAGGGATTATTTAGATCGTGTGTTTATTTGTTAATCTAGCCACTGTGCTAAATAAGAACCTTGGATTGTTTTGGTTATTATCTATGAGTTTGCGGATATGCTCTGCCCTGGCAGATTTTAGAGCCTGTCTATAGCTGGACATACTGTTTTTCCACGCAATTCTAAGCACTTCTAAGTTAGTTTTTCTCCATTTGAATGGAGAAAATGGGCATAACTGTTGTACCATGGCGCAGTACGTTTTTCTCTAACCTTTTTCAATTTGAGGGGGCTAAACAGCTTCTAATGTATTAGAGAAGATAGTGCCCATGTTGCTAGTCATTTTGTCTAGTTCATGTGTATTTATGGGTACACAGAGCAGTTGAGATAAATCAGGCAGGTTATTTGTGAATCTGTCTTTGGTGGCTGGAACAATAGTTCTGCCCGGACGATAACGCGGAGCCATATAATTAATATCAGTAATACGCAGCATGCACGATACAAGGAAATGATCAGTAACATCATCACTTTGAGGTACGATATCTATATCGGTAAGATCAATTCCATGCGATATGATAAAATCTAGCGTATGATTAAAACGATGAGTGGGCCCGGTGACGTTTTGCTTGACTCCAAAAGAGTTTATTATGTCAGTATTCAGGAAGGGGGCCAACACTTTTTCACACCACTGTATATATATATATATATACAGTATATAATTTATTTTTGGCACAAAAGATGACATACGTTTAATGAAGTTTCATATTTATTTAGGCTTTCTGTCCCCAAGACTCAACTATCTCTGCAATTCTCCAGCTGTGATCCTTGGAGAGTCTTTGGCCACTCAAACTCTCGTCACGGTGCATTGGGGTGATATAGACACACGTCCTCTTCCAGGCATATTTGTAACATCTTTAGTTGATTGGAACTTCTTAATTATTGACCTGATGATGGAAATGGGGATTTTCAATGCTTTAGCTCTTTTCTTACAGCCACTTTTTCTATTTTTATAATCCTATGGAACAGGAAGTCGTGGCTGGACAATTTCATGCTCCTAGTCACCCTGGTGTGCTAAAAAAAATGGAATATGAATGGGATATGAATGGGAATATAGAGATATATTACTCATAAAAAATTCTAGGAGTGCCAATAATTGTGTCCAACATGCATTGGGAAAAAACGACAACAACTACAAACAAAATAAATAAAAATAAAAATAATACAACATTTATTTCATCATGAGATTTTCTCCCCACTTTCATTTGTTTTACATCAATGAAGGGTTACAATTTTTGTGGATTTTTTTTTATGAAATATCAAAAAGATTGATGATGCAGATTTATTTTCACAGTTGCCTTTGCTCATATTTACCAAGGGTACCAATTAGTGGAGGGCACTGTATGTATATATATATATATATATATATATATATATATATATATATATATATATATATATATATATATATATATATATATATATATATATATTATTGATGGTAAAACTAAGACATCATTCTAATTTGATTATTGTCACTAAATAGTTAAATTTCTGCATTTTAATGGAATATAATATAAACTACAGTAGTGCTAATGCAATAAATCATTAACCATATAAATGATCTATCAAAATACATTTTAAACTTGCTCACACTTGCTCAAAAAAAAAAAAAAAACTAACAAAAAAATGCAAAACATCATTCAAATTCAACAACTAATCAGTTTTCTTGTCCCTAATAATGAACATTATGCAGAGGAAACTGTTTTAATATGAAGTACATCTGTGCTCAACTGTTCATTACATCATATAATCATCAAGAAATATAAATACGAATCAGTCTCAGTGCTGATGGTTTCTTTTCCACACATCATTTTATTTTATCTATGAATGTGTTAAAAGACAAATCATATAGAACAGTGAAATCACTCCATACATTATCTGTTCTGTATTTCCTTCACTTGAGATATGTGATGCCACTGACAGAGGCTTCGTTCCTATTGGTTGTGGCTCGTGAAAGTCACTCTTCGTTTGCATAAAGTTAAACATTTCTCAACTTTGTGCCAGTGGACATGCCTACACCTTGGCCATCAGCGGTCGCCACAAATCGCCAGCTGTTCATTGAAATGAATGAGAATTACTGTAAGCCTTACAAAAAGCTGTTTTCAGAAACACATATGTGTGATTGTGCCAGAAATCTTATGTAAATGATTGACTAAGCAAGCAATCACCTGTTTACAGGTTTTAAATGAATGATATCCATTTACACTTAAAAAGTATACATCATTTTTGTAAATATTAGAAAGTAATTATTTTTGTAAGCAACTGAGGTGTTGTTTTGGGTGTCTTGCCACAAAACACAATTACAAGCATACATTGCCACATGTTGCCAGTGTGAAAAAGTGTATCTCATCAGGAGGTGAGATCTTGTTCTGAAGTGATTATTATTCATTGCAGGAAACACCCACTGTGTCTATCAAAATACTGTTGAGAGCATATGAATACAAGTCGAGTGTCAACACATGGAGGAGAGGAAAGAAAGAAAGAAAGAAAGAAAGAAAGAAAGACAGAAAAGGTAAACCGCACATGCATTGCTAAAAAAAAAGTTATTATAAACCAATCAGCAGCTTTTTATCTAGGTTTCATTTAGAGTGTTTTTTGTTCCTTTTCACACAGCAATAAGAATGAATATCCAGCCATACACACGTTCTTCAGGGGATATTTGCAGTATGAATTTGCAGCATCTTATCAAGAATCATATTCTGTGAGTGAAACAGTCAGGATACGGAAGTAAAAATCCCATTAATTTTCACCACAGGGGAATTTTAACGATAACTTATAAACTTTTGAAGAAGGATCTACTGTGAGCTACAACATTGTTAATCGTTGGTATACAGTTTTCTAGAAGCCATGAGCCTGCATTATTTCAGGCCATTTTTTTTTTAAATGTTCACATTCAGTGGAAGAATTTCTAGTGAAAAACTATTACTCATTATTCTGCAAAGAAATCTCCACCAATCAGAGAACTGGGAAAAATAATAATAATGCTGGATTAAAAACAACCCAATTTGGGTCATTTTGGCAACCTAGCACTAGGTCAGAAAGGGACAAACCCAGCATTGGGTTGTTTTAACCCAGCAGTTTGGGTTAAATTTTTGACCCAGCATGCTGGGTTGCTTTTTTATGCTTTAAAATTTCTACACCGCTAGACTAAAATGAACCCAAATTGAGCTAGGCATTACACCTACAAATATTGCTCATTTTAAATCACTTTTACACATACAGATTGACTATCAAAAAGGTAAAAACTTATTAAAAACTGCAACAAGAGAAAACAGTCAAAAATAACATGCATGTGAGAGGAAATGCAGAAAAGTATGGCATTAACAGCTGCGGAGTTTATAAATGAAGCATTGAATGTATTGAATTGAATTTAATTGAATTTATTTATTTGATCAGGGACAATGCACAAAAAACATTAGTCTAAAAAAGAAGAGATGTCATGTGCCAGGTTAAAAACCCGCAGTCCATGGACAGGTTGATATTATACTTACACAAATTCATAAAATATATACAAAATAATATATGGAAGCATTACTTCACTCACATCATAAAAATACTCTCCACTTCAGGAATCTATCACTCACTCACTCACTCACAATTTACACCATTCATATCACAGTCATTCAGTGTGTACAGGGTTGCTTTAATAATAACCACTGTGTGTGTCCAATGTGTTGAATATGACTTTTAAGACCAAATTTTAAATTGTTTGGTTAATTTTGTATGTTGTAAAAAACTATTATACAATAATTGTACAATTAGTTAATCGTTGTTTTTTTTAAACAAACTATTCAGTACACAAACCACAACATTAACACTGATATTATAACATTTAACAAAAGCATATGTGTAAATGAATGTGAGCACACAGCCATATCACCCTGCAGCCCAAGACCGGTTGCCCACTGAAGCTAAGCAGGGTTGAGCCTGGTCAGTACCTGGATGGGAGACCTCTTGGAAAAAACTAGGTTGCTGTTGGAAGAGGTGTTAGTGAGGCCAGCAGGGGGTGCTCACCCTGTGGTCTGTGTGGGTCCTAACACCCCGGTATAGTGACGGGGACACTATACTGTAAAAAGCACTGTCTTTCGGATGTGACGTTAAACCGAGGTCCTGACTCTCTGTGGTCACTAAAAATCCTAAGGCACTTCTCGTAAAGAGTAGAGGTATAACCCCGGTGTCCTGGCCAAATTCCCTACACTGGCCCTTATCAATCATGGCCTCCTAGTAATCCCCATCCACTTGATTGGCTCTATCACTCTCTCCTCTCCACCTGTAGCTGGTGTGTGGTGAGCGCACTGGCGCCGTTGTCCTGTGGCTGCCGTCGCATCATCCAAGTGGATGCTGCACACTGGTGGTGGTTGAGGATAGACCCCCCCACATGATTGTAAAGCGCTTTGGGTGTACGGCAATACACAATAAATGCGCTATATAAATGCATCATTCATTCATTCATGTGAATGAATGTGAAGTCCATTTCTACTAAACAACAAAACAGAACAAGCTTTTAACGTCACCACCTGTTCTTCACCAGTGGCCTAAAAGAAGAAAAGACATCTTAAAAAGAAAACATTTAGTTAAAATTTAAATATTTTCAGATAGAGGTGCATCCACATCAATAAAGATAGGTAAATAGTCTGTTTTATAATATCAACTACTGAGGTAGTTTAATGTCTCTGTCTACAGCGCTCTAGAATGCTACAATGGCAGCACCAGTCTGAGGGCATTTCAAATTGTTTAAATAAATATATAGCTTTCAGAAAGCTACTTCTTTACTGAAGTATTAAAACAGACATGACATTCACATACCTCACAAATTTTCATGAACGTGGAGGGCTGCTCTTTAAAGGGGTTGCTTCGCCAAAAAAATCTAAATAGTCATAATTTACCTTCCCTATGTTGTTCTAAACCCATATAAATTCTGCACATTTTTGGAACACAAATAAATATATTATTTAATATTCTCTTAATTTTTTTTGTCTTCCATTGCAAGTTTAAGAGACCAACATTTTCTTCTGAACAGACATGTTTGCCATATATGATACGAACAGTATAAGATTTATTAATATATACATATTGACATGGATTACTTCTACAATACGTCTGTATTTTTGAAGCTTGGAAATATTGATTATCTACACTTTCAATGGATTAACAAAAAATTATGAGAGAAAATCAAAAATATCTTCATTTGTGTTCCAAAGATAGACAAAAGTCTTATAGATTTTGGAATGGAACTTGAGGGTGAGTAAATTATTTTTGTGTGAACTATTCCTTTAAGAAAGGAAGACCAAGAATGATGACTCTCCAAATCAGACAACTCCAAAGTTGGTTTGAGTTCTGCAAGGAAAAATGCAGACATCAATGTTTTAAATAACATGTGAACAAGTCATCATACTGTTGTTGCATCAAAATGTGAAATAAACAGGCAGGAGACAATGGAAACATTTTTTTTTTTTTAAATAACTCATATCAGTCTCAAAACAATGATGCTCTCCTATGTCTCTGGCTTTCAACATCTACAAAAAACAGTCTTTTACTCTTAGTCAAAAAAATAATTATAACATGGAATTATAAACTTTACTTGCCTTAAACCGTCTTCCCCTCTCTTCTGAAGAAGCTGAGAAAATGGCGTTCTCACACAAGCAGGCTTCTGTGTCATTAACTCCAATGTTGGTTTGAGTTCTGCAATGAAAAACATGGACATCAATGGTTTAAATAAAATGTGAACAAGACATCGTATGTTGTTGTATCAAAATGTGAAGTAAACAGGCAGGAGACAACGGAAACATTTATTTTCTAAAAATAGCTCACATCAATCTCAAAAGAATGAAGCTGTCCTATGTCTCTGGCTTTCAACATCTACATAAAACAAAAATTATTTTACTCTTATATTCAGTTTAATCGCGAAAAAGAAAATAACTAATTAACATGTGAATCTGTTTATAACCCTCTATTAACACCTCAAAAATTTTTATATTGTTATATATTGTTATATTATGTTAAAAGTAATGTAATGTTATGTTAAATTAATAGTTCTTCCGTTCAATAAAAGTGGCCGTTAAGACTACATTATTTCATATTATGCATATTTTTCAATATAAGCTCTTTTCCTTAATGATGACTAAGTTTTTTATCTTTACTTACCATTAACCATCTTTCACTCGCTTCCATCTGAAGATGCTGAGAAAATGGCAGCTTCTCGCACTGGGGTTGTCCGATGTTAACGTGACGTGTGTGCTCTCTTTCACATCTGCGTTCCCAACCCAACACCGCTGGGTTATAGATTAAGACCAATTTTCAACCAGCATTTGGTTTGAAAAAACATCCCAGCATTTTTTTGAGTGTACAAACAGAACTATATATATATATATATATATATATATATATATATATATATATATACTGTATATATATATATATATAAAATAAGCATATTTTGTGATTAATTTAAAATGTATAGTGTCTATAACTGTTTTTAGTTTGTTAAAAGACTAATTCAGTTATATCAACCATAGTGCATCATGAAATTGTAGTTCTTATCTTATTCAAATCAAAAAGTCTTGATTTTCAAATACGTTTTTATTTCAAATAAAAGTTTGTAATGTTGTTATACACCTCTTAGATTATCAAAGACCTGGAATGTCGGTTTCTTTTTTAAAGAAACAGTACATAGATGTTGTTTTGTGATAGTAATTGCATAGTAGTTACATTGTTATTATTATGTAATAAAATTGTAAGTATATATTTTGTGAAAAAAAGTGATTATTAAAATGTCTTTTTTTTCTTCTATTTTTTAAGAATGTCTAATGCACTTCCTACTAAGTGCTAAACCTGCAGTCCACATTCTTTGTCATTCATCTGATCCTCATGATCACTCAACAATGCGTTTCATCTCTACATGAGACACCTCTTCCAGTTTGAGAGGTTTTGCTCTCTTGGATAGGAGTCTTTGTTCATTTCCTGACTTTTCATGGCATGGGATTAAAAGAAAAAAGAGAGAATTCATTACTTTGATAGAAGCATAATTAGGTGACAGAAAGCATTCGGAACAATTAGCAAACTGGTGAAACACAGAGAACTGACGTCCGTCTCTCTCCTCCCTACCGATCTGAGCAACAGCCTGGTGAGCAGCTGGTACGCCCGTCCACAGAATCTGAACTGACAGCAAACTGACTGCGAAAGAAAGATCTATAGTACGGTGGAGAATAATATGTATTGTGAATGCTGATAAGAGGTGATGTTTGAGTGAGTCAGTCGAAAGAATTGATGTTACGTGGTACATTCGGTCAAAACCGGGTCGTGGTATTGTGTGCTCGGAAGAAAGATGAATCGAATAGTGATGTAGACGCAATGCGTTTCTCTAATAGCACATATTTGTGAAACTTGTTACATACGTACGCCTCTGTCAAAGATCCTGATTGATTTTTGTTAAAGGAAGATTTGAAATGGCATCCGCAGGGGGTCATTCTGATGAACAGATGTAGAGGAGTCAGATTTGTGTTGAAGACAGATTGGTTCTGCTTTCATTCTTGGTCTTCCTGATCCACGTGCAAGAAAAAAGGAAACAAACTGACAACAAATTGGATCACAGACTGTCAAACCACATCAGTCAATCATACCAACAGACCCAATATTGCTTGTGCTCATGCGAAGAAAAGCAGTTCCTTCCTTAAGGGCAGTGCTGCTAGAAATCAAAACTTAACAAAGCTGCATTTTCCGAGAGAGACTAAACCGCTTCTCTATCATCAGGTGAACACAATCCCTCTGTTATTGTCTGTCTGGACCACGGTGCCAATCAGAGGGGAAAAGGAGCAAGAGGCCAGAATGATATTTGGTCTCGTTCCAGTGAACTTTACCAGACAATTTGGAAAAGAGGTACAAAGGGAGAGACAAAGCAATCAATTACAACAGTGCACACACACATTGATGTATGATTTTAGACATGAATACACATTGATGAGTTCAAAAACAGCCAAGTGAACTGTTAAATCCTCTTGCAGACCTCATTCTTAAGCTCTGTTCCCAAACGTAGCGAATTGTCTCATTGTGTATATCGTAGACAGCAAAAAACATAATTTGTACAATGTTTTGGTCTACTTTTGCAGTTCTTAAAATTACTGAAACAAGATATATTTATATGAGAAGCAATGCTGCATATGCTTAAGACTTGTTGTTTAGAAAATGTGTTTTTAATACAAGTTTATTTTATCTTGCTGTGACAGATGTTTTTCACTTGTTCAAGTAAAAAATTAGCTAAAAACAAGTGTGAAAAACATCTGCCATTACAGTAAGGCAAAATACATTTACATTCAAGATACAGTCTATTAAAACATGTATTAATATTTTGTGTTGCGTTGCTTCTAAAGTAAATGTGTTTCAAGTGTTTTAGATATTTTAATTTGAAAAGCAATGAAAATAACAAACAATAATGTACACAGTGAAGCAACTCAAAGCGTTTAAGAATACAACATAATTTATTTTCAGTGCAGGGCTAATTGTCACACAGTAAAGTTGTCCAAAGTTCTTTATATTGATAACTATAATATTTTAAATTGTACAAATGCTATATTTATTTTAAATCAAAATAACGATTATATAATGAAATACAAATAACTGACAAATGACAAACATTCACGGTCACCAAGAGAAGTTAGAAAAATGCCAAGCAAATTGTTACACGTGTAGCACCACAAGCACTGCATTTTTAAAGAGGCTAAATCAAGTTATAAAGAATTCAACTCAAAACACATCTCAAGATACCTGCATTTTGTTCCATTTCGTTGCACACTGTCTAACTTTTGTTAAACACAAGAATACGTCACGAGAGAGCAGCCCCTTGCAGTCTAGATAGGCAGACAGCAGCTATTTTTGCCAAGCATAGCCAAAAATCTTATTTATAAAAATTGTGTGACTATGAACTGTTTTTCTGCCTATGACCTCACACCAAATATGACCTCACACCTATATTTGAAAAGAAACAAATCACTGACACATATTTCTCTGTGTTGCTGTCCTCTAGATTCTTCAGAGTTTGGAAGTGCAGTACAAGGATTTTCCATTGAGGCGAGTTGGTGGTAACGCAGCGGATTTCACAATGGTAAAATGTAGCTGACTTACGATCATGTTCTTTACTTTTCCTGAAAGGTACACACTTTGTTCCTTTCACATCTACAGGAGAGGCTTAGAGTGATCTCTTGATCGCCTTCACTCCTCTCTTCCAAAGAACCCGTGTTGAAGCAATGCACCTGCCAAAACCTACAGCCTCCTATAAGTGGGAGATGCTTTGAAACTGGAGAAAGTGCAAGAAACGACACTCGGAATGAAATATGCAGCATGCGGGAGAGAGTGAGAAGCTGTCAACAGTTGTATCTCACCACATGATGAGAAATTCAAATCCGGCGTAAGGGTCAGAACAAAACAACAGCATAAACATTCAGAGGAGACGGCTTGTTTTCACAGCGATTTTTGGAGGTTTTGCTTGAAAAATAGAAATAATCTTTTTACATACCAATAGCGTGGACTTTTCCTCATAGTTGGGGTTTATAACGAGCACATGCCGATATAACAAACACAGGTGTCTGGGGTAGATGGTGGAGGTCAACTGTCAAAGAAAAAGATGAGGAAGACAGAATGGACATGCAGCTAGAATCAGTAATAAGTCTGGAGATTTCAGCCATCCAATCCCAGGAAGAGGTAATTGAAAGGAAGGATAAATGGATGGACAGATGACCATGTGTATGAAGATTGATTGGCCATGGAATAGCCTTGGAAGACTGATAACCCTACTCGTTTCAACACGTACGCATGACCCACACACAAGAGCAGAGGTCAAGGTCATCCAGTCTGTATGATGAGTGGGGCCTGTGCATGTGTTGTAAACCTGATCCTGAAGAAAATTAAATCAAACAATGTAGGGCTGCCACTAACGACTTTTTTTATTTCGATTAATCTATCGACTAATTTTTCGATTAATCGATTAATCTAAACTATTAATTTCCCGCAAAAAAATACATTTTACTTAAAAAATATTTTATTAAACCAAATTTCTATGAAATCCTTTTTTAAAGCAAAAGTGAAGTGCAACATAGAGTGCAAGAAGCAAGTGTCCATCTCATAGTCCAAATCACTGAAATCACAGTTCAGTATTATAGTGTGAGAATGACAACATATTGAGAGAAATCTTTAGAGAGAAATGCATCTTTATTGATTATGATTAAGATTTAAGTTATAATAAAATTGTTTTTGTTTTCGATTGTTTTATTTCGTTAAGTGATAATTTAAAGCTTTCTATAGATATATTTATCATGTCTGTGAGGCATGTATTCGCTCAGCTTCGGTTCATTTTTGTGAAGCGCTCCTGTTCAAGACGGCAGAAAGCGCATCATGTTTGTTTTCTTTGTTTTATAAAAGAACCACCTTTTGTTGCACTGTAAAACCCGATTAGTTCAGAGTACTCAAAACTTTTGTGGAAACTGATTACCTAAGATTTTTTAAGTAAACATACTTAAAAATTACAATTACACTAAACTTAAATATTTTTCTTTCCTTTTTTTATAATTTTAAGTACAGTGTACTTAAAAACTTTACATATGCTACACTAAAGTTTTATGTTTTCAATACTAACTGTTTTTAACTAATTACCACTTATATAAATAAAATATTTATTCAAGAAATAAACTCCTTCTGAATAACTCATAGCCTGATACATATTTGAGTTCAAAATACTAAAAAGAAGCACACACAGAACTGTTGACATATAATTAAAGGGTTTTTATTTACTATTAAATTCTTTGTCTATTTTGCACAACTGTTTATATAAATCTCTGTAAACATGTAACAAATCAAATCAGAAACTGTTAAAACATTGATTATAATTTTTTACACCCATGGCCATTATTTTGCAACATGGCAAATCAAAATAAATAAAATCAATAAAATAAATAAAGCTCCTCCAAAAAGAAATGTTAAAACATTATAAATTATAGGAAATAAAAACAAATTAAGTCAAAACACAAACAATAATACATACCTGATTGCATTAAATATGCAACAGAGATAGATTGTACAAAACGTAAATGTAAACATTTAAATGCTTTAAACTACATGTTCCATTGTGTAAAGTGCAACTGAGGTAGATCTAACAACTTACCAAATGTTTAAACTACATGTTAAACAATATACACTTGTAAAACACCTTAGAATAAAAAAAATACAATCTGATTGCAAAAAGTTTTTGTTGTAGAAGTGCAACTGAGGTGGATTTGGTGCAGAAGACAACATACCAAATGTAAAAATGCTTTAAACTACATTTTCTACAACACACGCTTACAAAACTACTTAGCAGGAACTAACAAACCCAGAGTGCAATCAAGATAGATTTGGTGGCCAGGACACAACCTACCCAATGAAAACATCCAAGCACTTAAAACAGCACTTGTAGACAAGATGGAATTTGCCTACAAAGTAAGTAATAGTTCATTTTTTAGATTGAGTAAGCAGGGTTTCAGAGGTTTACCATCATCAAGCCCCATCAGCATTTTCTGGATGAATGTGAAGGTGTGAATTAATTTTCTTGGGTAATCCAAATGCAATGCATACATTAACCCAAAGAGTAACACAAAGGCCTCAGGAAACGTGGGGATGTCGCTCAGCACAAACTCATCTTCCACCACAACAGTGGTCCTTGCCGGATTGAAACAGACAGGACCAGTGTTCTCAGTGACTTCCATCACAAGGGCAAGAGGGGTACCAGTGATGTCTGGCTCATCCGACTCCTCCACCTGGAATGCACAAAGAGGGTCCAACTGTAAACATGTCTAGTAATGAATTACATCATCAGGTATATCAAGAATTTTTTGGTTAACTATCACTTTAATATAGTATCATACTTAACCAGGCAGGCCTTTTCAGTTTACACAGAATTGGCCCAAATTTAAAAACTAGACAAGAACATACATAGAGAATTTGCAAAAGTAGAGTGAAATAAAGTTGAATATATATTAAGGTAATATATAATACACAGGGCCAACTCCACTGGAACAATGCCTTCAAAAAGATCATGAAGGACATCAGGCGGGAAACCAGTGATTGTGTGAAAACACTGCAAACTCTCTCTCAAGACAGTCTCTTTGGACAGCAAACTGACTGTGACCATCCCCTTGTAAAACATCCTGCAGGTCATGATCATGGTTGGCTTTTGTCCTTGGGGTAAATTCGCCATCTCCAACAGCAGAAGATTGAATCTCTTCTCGTGTAGCTTTGCAGAACCTACAAACATATCCAGCTCTGAAAGACTGCACAAAGCCTGCTAAGGAATGGGCTGCTAGATTATCAGCCACAACAACTGAAACAGTACCCCGAACTGACTGACCAAGGGACTCGATAAAAACTCATCATGTTCAAGGCAGCCAAGGTCTTGCAACAAAGGAGAAAGTGCTCTTTGATAGCCACAGCTGTGAAGATCTGGTACCTTACATAGGACTGCGAGCTGAATCACATGCAGTGCAGATCGATATTTAGATGGCAGATCACCAAACATCCAATAGACTGAACAGAGTTTGTGGATCTTACGTGAAGTCCCAAGTGGATTAGCGATTTCTAGATCATCTATGTATAAAATCAATGGCAGTGACAGTTCTGAAGATGACAACAAAGTATTCTCCTGGAAATACTTGCCATCTTTATGGCTCATATAATGACCTTCTTGTGATGCCTTGGTTTCCTTTATTCGGTCAAGGATGTCAGTATGTTTGAATATTTCCTGGATCATCTTAAGTATTGGGACATAAACGACTGTGCGCCCAGACTCCAACACGTACTGCACTGGCTTTACCACAGAAAATGTTTTTTCGAAATATGTTTTTTAGACAGCACACAACTTGCACTTCCACTCCATTGATTTTTTTATCCCTACAATTGGAGTGAATACTTTTTTAAAACCAAGAAATTTAGCCTTAACTTTACATTGTGTTATGTAACTTACCACTGGAATTGAATCAGATCTTCACAATAACAGGGAATATACATCTATACAGGAAAACAAAAAATAGCAGCATTTTAGTTTTCATGATTATAATAGATTAGATCTGGCAAATGCTACAAAGTCGACCAATGAGGCCAAAGCATGTTTCAGACTTTCAGTCATTGTTTTGTACAATTTGTACATTGCTTTGTAAACTCTGAACACGTTATTCTACTTCACTCACTTGCTAACTTGATCTGTACAAAATTAGATAAATATTCAATGCAGGTTTATGTGTGAAGCTGCTAAAAATATCTGAAGTAAACGAAAAAAGGATACTTACCAAGTTCACAGACTCTGCATCCACTTTAGCCTACAAGGCAAAAAATATGTAACTGTTAATACGAGCTTGCCGGCGTCTCTACCATACCTAGTTTTCACAACTCTTATTATTAACTATTTTTCCAATATATAACTTTGTGTCATTAGCCTTAACGTAATGGATAAAAGTTACAACTAGCCGCAAGCACATAAATAAGCATTTTCCAGAACAGATCGCTTAACAAAAACAGAATAAAAAATTATGACTTCCCAGATAGCAAGCAGCGTTGGCCCAGATCCGGCTCACATTTGGCCCGCATGGATTTCACTCAGGCCAGATATAGACCGGATCTGGGCCAAAACTATGTTGCTGACTTGGTTCCGCTGACTAACTGATTACAATATTAACGTTACATAATAAATTAAATATGGCAATGGGGTTAATGGTTAAAAAATGTGCGCGAAGCAGAGCACTGCAGAGACGCTTGTCGAGCTTTCTACGTTAACGTTACCGGTAAAAAAGACAGCAAAGCCAAACATGAAACATGTTTAAAAGATATACTTGTAGTTATTATGATAAAATAAAAAGCAGATTAAAAAACATTTACTTACAAATCTCCCCACGTGCGTCCACACTCACACGAGTGTCCGCCATCTTGGTTATGTTTTCTGGTAGCGTCAATCAGAACGATGGCGTACGTCCTGACGTAGATGACGTCATTGAACGTCACTCCGTATACTTAAAAAATATCACTTCAGTAGCAATGTATACTCAAAAATGATGAGCAACGCAAAATTAAAATTAAGTCATTTGTTCAAAAAATGCTATAGTTTTAAGTTCAATAAACTATGTAATTGATTATAATTATGGTGTTCTCATTTTTTATAAGTTAGTAGTACTGTTCGGGTTTACAGTGTGGTATTGTGAGTGCACACAAATACAAGTAGACCCATTACAGGTCCGAATGATGTATTACACTGTAAAAAAGTGATAAGTTGACTTAGCTTTAAAAAATTGAGGAAACCCCTTGCCTTAAAATTAAGTAAATAATTAAAAAAAAAATACTTTAAGTGAATTGTCAAGTTCACTTAACTTATTTTTTTTAAATTATTATTTACTTAATAATTTTAAGGCAAGGGGTTTCCTCAATTTTTTTAAGTTAAGTCAACTTATCACTTTTTACAGTGTACTCTTACCTTTATCAAAAAAAAACCCCAAAAAAATGACGGCGTAGGCTATTTTAAAGTGTTTGCGCTGGTGCCTCCATGTCCTACAGAGTGCGCTTTAGCTTCCACTCTCTCTCCAAACTCAGATATAGGCTAGCGCACATTATTATTATAGTGTAGGTTTAACGTTTAAGCATTGTTATATTTTAACTGTTTTAGTATTTCTATAGATTTTATTTTAGGCAAGTTGTGATGATATGAGAAGGCTAAATTGATCAAACATAGACTATGATCAGCTCATGCAGCTGGCCGCTTGGTCGTTACTTTACGGGCCGGACTCAGGCCGGTAATTCTGATAAGCTGTCGGATGTGGGCCGGGCTAGGGCCTGAGCGTCTCGGGCCAGGGCCAGGCTAGGGCCTAAATTTGAGGCCAGTGCAGGGCCAGTGCTCTACTACTGTGAACGGAGCCGCTGTGAGACGCACGTGCTTAACTACACGCATGGAAATAATTAAAGAGCATATACTGTGTTAGAACTGCATCGCATATAATTATTTAATTAAATCATAGCGTTTGTGAATTCACAATTATGCTTAATTATGATTTTTAAATGGGTTTAATATATCATGCAGCCTTGGAAAATAGTCTAAAAATGTGTTTTATGGATTTTCGTCCGTTAAATGCGCCACTTCCGGTATTTTGCCTGTTAGTCGACGCGAGCAATTTTTTTTTTGAAAAATCGATTTTTAAAAATCAACTAGTCGACTAAAATCGACGAATCGCGACAGCCCTAAAACAAAAGACTACAGATAAAGAGACTAGATCGTCATTGGATGGTTTCTAAAATGCTCTGGAGGGTTACGAGGGCATTGCTAGGCAGTTGCTAAAGTAGTTTTAGATATGGATAGACTGAACAAGCAACGTAGAAATACTTGAATTGGAAATACGCGTCTATATTTCTGCAAAACTGAAAAGAAAAAAAAAAACTCACCCATATGTACAAATCACTGCAGTTTTTAGCTGAATTGAACACTAGAGGCAGTAAAACTCAAGACATCTTTTATTTCTTTTCACACAAAGTATGATTTACAGGAACAGAGTTTTGATTTATAAAGGCTAATTTTACACAATTGCTTGTGTAATATGATGTTCTGACTTCAAAACAATTTTAACATCCTGCGCGATTTGAATACTGACACTTTTGAATGTTGTTGTCACATATACAGCTTCATATGCATACGTTTTCTAATTTAGTCGGTTTGCTCAGTATCTCATACGTTAAGGTATTGCACTTGAGAGATGAAGAGCTCCGGTACGAATCTTGTGAAACTATGGATCGACAAAACAGCTCAAGTCCACACGAGTAAGTGAAAACAGTAAGGTTGCATCAGCAAATATCACTTTTGCATTTGTTAACACTATCGGGCAGGTTTAGGGTTGGTGTAGGGGATATTTCTAACATGATAGAGCATTAACCCTTAGCGACACTCCCCGTTTTTTTTTAATTCTTAACATCTGCAAAATGTACCACAAGCAGTGTAATAAAAACGAAGGAATACATGCCTGTACCAACGTATTAAAAACGTGCCATGGTCACGTATTGAATGTGTATTTTAGCACCACTCTCCTGACATTTCACTTTAAAACTGTCATGAAACGTGCAGTAAGGTAAGTAATAACAGTGTTGCAGAAATGTATTTGAAGGCATGTATTTCCAATGAGCCTAGGTTGTGATTTAATGACATTTAATGACAGAATCCAATGTGACAACATGCCCCACTGTAAGGTCAGGTTATCTTAGATTCCTTTCCTTTTTTTTCGTTCTCAGCATGTGGGAGAGAGATCACAAGTTCAAAGATATGCCACACACAGAAACTGAGCTCCTCTCTCACTTTAACTATAGCCTTCAGATGGACATGACTTTACTTTGTGGTGTATCTTGACATTCTCTGGATTTTTTTCAATCCATTTTTTTCTCTATTTTAATAATCGAATGCCCAAGGCAGTACAATGAGCACATTTAAATTGCACTCTGAATGATTTCGGGCAATTATAAAAAAAAAAAAAACCAATACAATTGAAAATTGTGTCATCCTTTACTCACCCTCATGTCTTTCCAAGCCGTCCTGTATGACTGTTTATCTTGTGAATAATGTACTGGTTGCTTTTTTCCTGACATTTTCAAGCTTAAAATAGAGTGTAAAAGCACAATTAAAGTCTCACAAACATAGTCCGCATGACTCATGTGCTATAGATTTCCTTCCTTTTGTTTTCAATGTAGAAATAATACCTTTCAAGTCTGGAATGACATGAGGGTGAGTAAATGATGACCACGTTTTCATTTTTATGTGACCTATTCTATTAAATGATGATGATGATACATACACAAACTCCAATAAGTAGTATTAAAAGTAGTTTGTCTTCCTCACCCAAGTAAACATATGTTTGTACTAAAGTTTGTTCTTTGGATACAACAGCTGTATATATGCTTGGATGAGTTCTCATTGATGAAATGAAAAACATCTGTCTGCCATTTCTGATTGGTTTTCTGTCAGACCATAATGTTGTGCTATGGTACGAGCTTCCAGATGTTCAGCATATGGCCACCAAGGTGCATATGTAGAGATAATCCCACATTATAGAGCACAAGTGATCAGACTTCAGTCCAAACGCCACTCAGCTCTCCAAGCAGATCCCAAACTTTTAATTGAGTTGGTCTGTTTTAGATAGTTAGTGTTCAGTTTTGTTGGTCGATGTTGTAACTACATGATATTTTAGTTTTTCATGTCTGCAGCCTTTGAACTGTATATATTTGTATGATGCCATCAAGCAGTCAGAGCTATCATGATGTAATTCATCACATGACATTTACAGCTCAGGTGATCCAGGACTTATATACCAAGAAATGTGCCATGTTATAGATATAAAATTGTTTGTAAATTGGTTCCAGAGTGACTTCACTTTTTTCAGAATTATATTTTATAATATTTAACAATTCTCATTGTATGTGTATTTAAAATTTAATTCTTTGTTATTGTTTAAATACATGTATTTTAATAATAAATGTAACGTAATAAAAAAACGTAATATTAATATGTAATTTAAAGCAAATAGTTTAATTTAGCTCAAAGGGAATCATTTATGATTTCATAGGGAATTTGAACAGAATCACTGTTTTACAGCTGATCACTGAACGAGCCGTATAACAAACTCTGCACTGGATATTAAAATCCAAAATATAGTGAAAACACTATTTAATAGCACAGTAACAAGATCGGCAGATTAAGACATTAACTTGTGAGCACAAAACACAAAATACTTCTCTTTTCAATATAAATCAGATTTTATTTATATAAATCTAAGACATAAACTAATCTAACACATGAACACAAGCATTCACACATTGCAGAAAGAGAGAAAGAAAGGAAAGGATGAGTTTAAGAGAATGAAAATGTGAAATCCCAAGTTTAAAGCAATATGTTCAATTGCATAGACCTGAACAACCATCAATCACTTATTTAACCCTCGCTTTGAGTTTCTCAATGAGGCTAAAATTTACATTAAATACACCTGATTCAGTTAGAACCTGGAGGTGTTACTTGCTTGCTTTGCCTGTGTTAAGGGGTTTCCTTTGTGTCTCGTCGTCGTTGCAGACAGCCCCCTGCCCCCGATGTTGCTGATTGGTTGAGAGTTGGTTCAGTAGTCTTTGAAGTGACGTCTTGGGCGTTGGCTGAGGATGCGGAGTTGGTCTGGTTGAAGTTTGAAGCAAGTGCAGTCGGAGCTGGACTTTACAGAAAACTTACATTATAACACGAAACTCCACGGAAAGAAAAGGAACTAAAGTAAAAGAATAAGAATAAAAGGATGTAACGAGACTAGGTGGTTTTCTTCTCATTGTGGAAGCAGCTGGCACGTGGGCCAGAGCACACTCAAAGAGAAGCGTCAAAACGCGGTGGCAAAAGAGAGCAAGAGGAGAGAGAGCATTTTTAAGAAGATGAGGACCAAGAGGTTGTAAGAGAGCATTTTTAAGAAGAAGAAGAAGAAGAGAGAGTTTGATGGTGTCCTGAGTTTTTAAACTCGGCTTTCAGACCGTCCCATCTGGACGTCTTGACCAATTAGATACTGTCCTTGCTCGGGGTATTGCTTTGTTTCTCCACCCCACTAATAAATCAACATGTTATCTGTTCAGTCAGAAGTCTGAACTTTACAGGCTCTTGCAAAGTATACTTTTGAACATGATTTCTATAACAAGACTATGATGCATTTGACAAAGAATTAATTGGAAGAAACATTTAAAGCATGATTTTTCAATACAATACAATAAGGGGGAAGTCGTGGCCTAATGGTTAGAGAGTCGGACTTGTAATCCAAAGGTTGCGGGTTCGAGTTTCGGGCCGGCAGGGATTGTAGGTGGGGGGAGTGAATGTCCAGCGCTCTCTCCACCCTTAATACCACGACTGAGGTGCCCTTGAGCAAGGCACCGAACCCCCCCAGGCACCGCAGCATAAATGGCTGCCCACTGCTCCGGGTGTGTGTTCACGGTGTGTGTGTGTTCACTGCTGTGTGTGTGCACGTTGGATGGGTTAAATGCAGAGCACGAATTCCGAGTATGGGTCACCATACTTGGCAGTATGTCACTTCATAAGTGTTCGTTTGTTTCAAGGTTGTAAGCTGTTCTGTGAAAGATTTGGTTAGTTTGCTTGCTTCAGACTAGTTGGAGCTAGGAATCTGATTTACGGCATCCTGTTTCCTTGGTGCTTCTCTGAATTCCAGCTCCTCAGGTTTCAATGTTCTGATGCATCTTAAATTTGTCTGATTCTGTCTCTGATATTCTACATAAATAATAATAGTAATTTTATTCTGCATATTTAGGCCACTTTCACACAGCAGCAGAATACGGTTGTCAATCCTGAATTTGAGTCCTTAATACGGTTACGTTCACAAAGAGTTCTATTATTTACAGGCGTGACAACTGCATTCTGTAAAGAACTCACACCTGTAAGGCTATGTGCACACTGTCAGTTATTGGGATTGACAACTGCATTTACTTACAGGTGTGAGTCTCGAAATGTACCGTTCACACAGCGACTTGCAGTAACGTCTCGAATACTGTCTGTATGAACGTGCAATGGGAGTCAAGCCCGTATTCCCTACCAGTGACCATAGCGACAGTGACTGAAGTAATATCAAAGATGGCGATGTGCGACGTCCATAAAACTGAAAGATTTTTCACTTTCTGACCAATCGAGCTGTGAGTTCATCCGTTAAATCTTCATTAACCAACAGCAGCTTTTAAATTTGGGTGGAGAGCGGAGTATTTGAGTCGCGCGCAGAACACTATACTGACAGAAGAGCGGCTCCGGTGGAGAAAAAACTGACTATAACTTTCAGACAACCGCATTCTGTAACCGAACTCACACCTGTACATTTTCAGGACTCACAACCGCATTCTCGGAACACACGCGCTGTGTGAACGGAACAGGACTGGACTACTAGTTGTCTGTCACATCATACAGTGTGAGAGAGAGCCGCTCTGTTGCACAAACGTGCGTCTACCGTGTGTTGCGTGTTTTCACGTGTGTTTACGGAAACTTACAGTGATGGAGAAATAAGCTGCATGTCATCTGAAATTTTTAGATCCTGTCAATTTTCCACCGAAGCCGATGGCGTCAGTTTTGTGTTCTGCGCGCGTCTGCGCAATTCAAATACTCTGCTCTCCACCAAAATTTAAAAGCTACCGTCGGTTAATGAAGATTTGACGAAAGAACTTGCGGCTCGATTGGACTCTTGTCGTGTCAGAAAGTGATAAGACTTTCAGTTTTATGGACGGCTCCATCTTTGGTCACTGTCGCTATGGTTACTGGTGTGGAATACAGGCTTGACTCCCATTGCATGTTCATACAAACAGTATTCTAAACACAACTGTAAGCTGCTGTGTGAACGGGACATTTCGAGACTCACACCAGTAAAGAAAATGCGGTTGTCAATCCCAAAAACTGACTGTGTGTGAGCGTAACCATATTAAGGACTCAAATACAGTACTGACAACCGTATTCTGCTGCTGTGTGAACGTGGTCTAAATTTTCAGGTCTCACAACTACATTCTCGGAACACACGCACTGTGTGAACAGAACAGGACTGGACTACTAGTTGTCTGTCACGTCATACAGGAGAGAGCTGCTCTGCCGCACAAACGCGCATCTACTGTGTGTTACATGTTTTCGGTAACTTACAGTGACGGAGGAATGAGCTGTGTGTCATCTGAAAGTTTTAGATCCCGTCAGTTTTCCACTGGAGCCGCTCGTGTCAGTTCTGACTCAAATGCTCCGCTCTCTACCCAAATATAAAAGCTTCTGTCGGTTAATGAAGATTTGACGAAATAACTCGTGGCTCAACTGGACTCATGTCGTGTCAGAAAGTAATAAGTATTTCAGTTTATTGGACTTTGATTTTATCTTTGATTTTACTTTGGTCACTGTCGTTATGGTTAATGATAAGGAATACAGGCTTGTCTCTCGTTGCATGTTCATACACTCATGCAACTGTAAGCTGCTGTGTGAACGGGACATTTTGAGACTCACACTCATAAATAAAACATGCGGTTGTCAATCCCAAAAACTGACAGTGTGAATGTAGCCTTAGTCTGTACTCTGCCCATTGATTTTTCTTTTTATAAATATTTAAATAAATTAATCTAAATAATTTAAACGAGTAGGCTGCATTTAATTTTCATTAATTAAATTTACATTTTAATGAAATTCTCAGTCTTAATTTTAAATATAATATAATGTAATATAATATCATATATAATATAATGTCTGTACATTTTCATCTGTACTCTGCACACTGTTCTTTCTCTTTCTAACACTTATTTTGTAAATACATTAAAAATATATATTTAAATAATCGAAAGAATACATTTAAATATCATTAATTAAATAAAAATTTTAATGAAGTTCTCAGTCTTTCATGTTATATTCATTTTTATTTTATACAGCATCTCTGAATAAATTTTCATACTGTATGAATGTACAGTTTCTTTCTAGCTACTCTCATTTTGCTCCTTCCCTTCCCTTCTCAGAAATGAGGCAAAATTTCAGTCCTGCAGTCCCCACTGCTCAGGTTTGTGTTGCTAAGGGACTCACTGCATATGCTGAAATTGTCCTGACAGCCCAAGGTCATTTTATTATTATTAGATTTTTTTTTTCTACCTTCTCTCTCTCCTCAGGAACAGCTGCAATGAAACTGTCCCCATTACAGGGCTCTTTTATGGGCCTAAAATGGGAATATTGCCAACGTCGGCCTGGTGATGGTCTTGTCAGGCCCAGTGTGTGCTGGTGTGTGTTTCACTAAGAACACCGCAGAGTGATCATTTTTAATGGGAGTGCAATAGTCCACACCTCATCTGTGAGCAGGGGAGAGGTGACAAGACAGATTATGGGAGAGAGAGAGATAAAGAAACAAGGCGAGAGAGGATGTATAAAAGGCATATAAATGATAATATATATATATATATATATATATATATATATATATATATATATATATATATATATATTATTATCACTATCTCTAGAGTTGGAAATGGGAATTGTAGGAATATTGTGCATTTACCTTCTTTTGATTAGTTCTCCTGAGAATATCTGTGCCAGAAGCAATCGGCCCTGTTCCAGTATTTGCTACAATGGCATTTTCAAGCAAAATACATTGTTTAGATCTGAATGACTGCAGCTTTACACCTTTGCTAACCAGACAGGATGAGACAAGTTTCCAGCAACAAACAATTTGCCTTTCCACACTGACCGAGAAACTGCTGTGTGACATGACACAATGAGAGCCAAATATATTTGAGCCTTTATCACAGTTTAATCACAGGTACTGCTGACCAATGAGATTTCAGTGTGGGCAGAGACAAAACAGTTGACAAAATGTCTGTCTGTAGTTGGTCAAGGACATTTTTTACTCTCTTCAGGTACAATGTAAGCCGAGACCCAGAACCAGACCAGAAATAAAAGCCACAAGGTAATGAGAGAAATGAAGGCCAAATGAATGGAGTTAATCCTGTAAGGGAATTTTATATTGACATTTATCTCTAAACAGGCATGAATGAAAATGTGTTCTCTCTCTGTTTTAATAAATATTCAAACTTCTCTCAAATAGCTGGTTATAAATACAGCTGGGCAAAAAAGTATTTAGTCAGCCACCAATTGTGCAAGTTCTCCCACTTAAAAAGACGAGAGAGGCCTGTAATTTTCATCATCGGTACACTTCAACTATGAGAGACAGAATGGGGGGAAAGAATCCAGGAAATCACATTGTAGGATTTTTAATGAATTAATTGGCAAATTCCTCTGTAACATCACATCAATTGGTAATATAAACATCACTGCTCTAGAGGAGATCTGCATGGAGGAATGGGCCAAAATACCAGCAACAGTGTGTGAAAACCTTGTGAAGACTTACAGAAAACGTTTGACCTCTGTCATTGCAAGTATTGAGATTAACTTTTGTTATTGACCAAATACTTATTTTCCACCATAATTTGCAAATAAATTCTTTAAAAATCAGACAATGTGATTTCCTGGATTCTTTCCCCCCATTCTGCCTCTCATCGTTGAAGTGTACCTATGATGAAAATTACATGCCTCTCTCATCTTTTTAAGTGGGAGAATGTGCACAATTGGTGGCTGACTAAATACTTTTTTGCTCAGCTGTACATAGTGACAGGGCACCACTTAGCACCACGTGGGCATTAGCAATAAATGGATTAGGTAATTGGATTTGTCCTTCACTCTGCTAATTATTTTGCAGATTATACAAGACAACCGGTTTGTTTATTAAAACAGAAAGACAGTGGAAGTGATTTTGCCGCTTATAGTGAGCTAAACACACGTCCCCCTGAGCTCTCAGTAGATCCAGGCGAGCTTTTGAACGGATTTGTCTGAAGCCTCACACTCCTAATTGGTTTTGAAAGTTTTGAGGGCTAATGTCTGTTCTTGAACTTCCTGTCACCGTGGTTTCTGACAGAGCAGCAGCAATCAGCTTCTTTCCATAGGATGGCTAACATTAAAGTCCTGCCCTCGTTACTCCCATCATGCTTTAAAATTGACCCCATTTATATTCTTAAAGGGACAGTTCACCCAAAAATTACTGTTGTCATCATTTAAACACTCTTATATCAGCCCAAACCTTTTATTTTTATTTATTTTTTATTTTTATTTTGTTTTTCTGTGAAACAGAAACATTTTGAGAACATATTGTTTTACTGTATTATGCCACTGTCTTCACAAAGAGGTGTCTAGAGTCATGAAATGATTATGTCTAGTCATCAACTTTATTTTGTTTTATGTTCAAGGCTTTTTTTTATGCAGGCCACTAATTATTTTTTCATAATGGTCAATATAAGCTAAACAAGTATGCACTGACAACGAGAATTAGATGGAAGTAAATACATATTTGGGTGGTGTAATATTATCCTAAAATAAAAGTACATTTTTTCTTGTAACTTATTTCAAAAATTGAAACTTTCATATATTTTAGATTCATTACATGTAAAGTAAAACATTTCAAAAGCTTTTTTGTTTTAATTTTGATGATTAGAGCTTACAGCTCATGAAAGTCAAAAATCAGTATCTCAAAATATTAGAATATTTACATTTGAGTTTCAATTAATGACCATCTCTACAGTATAAATTCCGGCTATCTCTTGTTCTTTGAAACCACAATAATGGGGAAGACTGCTGACTTGGCAATGATCCAGAAGACGAACATTGACGCCCTCCACAAAGAGGGTAAGTCATAGAGGGTCATTACTGAAAGGTGTGGCTGTTTACAGAGTGCTGTATCAAAGCATATTAAATGCAAAATTGACTAGAAGGAAGAATTTGGTTAGGAAAAGGTGCACAAGCAACAGGGATGACCGCAAGCTTGAGAATATTGTCAAGCAAAGCTGATTCAAACACTTGGGAGAGCTTCACAAGGAGTGGATTAAAGCTGGAGTCAGTGCATCAAGAGTCACCACGCTCAGATGTCTTCAGGAAAAGGGCTACCAAGCCACTTCTGAAACAGAGACAACGTCAGAAGCGTCTTACCTGGGGTGTGGAGAAAAAGAACTGGACTGTTGCTCAGTGGTTCAAAGTCCTCTTTTCAGATGAAAGTAAATTTTGCATTCCATTTGGAAATCAAGGTCCCAGAGTCTGGAGGAAGAGTGGAGAGGCACAGAATCCATGTTGCTTGAAGTCCAGTGTGAAGTTTCCACAGTCAGTGATGATTTGGGCTGCCATGTCATCTGCGGGTGTTGGTTCACTGTTTTTTCTGAAGTCCACAGTCAATGCAGCCATCTACCAGGAAATTTTAGAGCACTTCATGCTTCCTTCTGCTGACAAGCTTTATGGAGATGCTGATTTCATTTTCCAGCAGGACTTGGCACCTGCCCACACTGCCAAAGGTACCAAAAGCTGGTTCAATGACCATGGTGTTACTGTGCTTGATTGGCCAGCAAACTCGCTTGACCTGAAAAAGAGGAAGATGACCTTGTCAAGAGGAAGATGAGAGACACCAGACCCAACAATGCAGATGACCTGAAGGCAGCTATCAAAGCAACCTGGGTTTCCATTACACCTGAGCAGTGCCACAGGCTGATTGCCTCCATGCCACGCCGCATTGATGCAGTAATTCATGCAAAAGAAGGCCCGACCAAGTATTGAGTGCATAGAAATGAACATACTTTTCAGAAGCCTGACATTTCTGTTTAAAGTGTCCTTTTTTTTATTGATCTTATTTAATATTCTAATTTTCTGAGACACTGAATTTTGGGTTTTCATTATTTGTAAGCCATAATCATCAACATTAAGAAATAAAGGCTTGAAATATTTCACTCTATGTGTAATGAATCTATATAATATATGGGTTTCACTTTCTGAAATGAGTGACAAAAAATATTGACCATTTTCATGATATTAAATTTTTTTTAGATGTACCTGTAATTTATTAAAATTAATATATATATACACGATAGAAATGGCAAAAGAAAAATTAAATAATGAATCCAAATTTTGAACAATTATGAGTAACATTAGGCTAAAACAAAAATATGATATCTTGATCGCTGTCAGATGAGCCTTTAGACGCTGAGTGAGTTGACCCAGGACGCTTTACTTAGGCCTATCTCCCCACCATCAGACTCTCCATTACTCATGGTACTTAGTGCTTTTATACCTGTTCAGCATCCATAAATCACCTTCTTTTACTCATTTTGTCTTTATTTATGAAACAGATAACCGCTAATGTACCTAGCAATGTACAATATTAAAACATAAGCGGCAAGAAAATGACAGTGCGAAAATACAGGCAATATAGTGGGTAAATTTGACCCATGGGGCGCTTATAGGTCTAAATGCCCTGTTTTTTATCTGGATTTATCGAAACAATTTTTAACAACAGGGGATTGTAAATCACACAATTTTAGTAAAAGTCAGTGACCGGGAGACTTGAATGTTTAATTGAAAATCTGTTATGTACATGTAAAATTACCCCGTGGCGGTTCTAGTATTAAGCTAAATGTTACTAAACTAACCCAAGCAAGCCTTTCTGTTGTGTCTTCTATGAATAAAGCAATGAGTGCACTGTTCATTCTTCAGAGCGAACTTGAGGACATTTTGATAGCAAAATCATAATGTGATGTCAACACTAATTATTGAGCACTATATTAACCTCGTATGGACATTTAAAACTGTACTTCTTTCCCTCTTTTTCTCAGGACTCAATCTTAATTTCCCCATACTGTCAGAATATCATTGGAGAAAAATGGCATTCAAGACAATTAATTTGCCACTAATGAGCATGTTAAGATTTTGGCCTACAATTAAATAAATTTGGTCTAGGTAATATTTAATGCAGCAATGCTCCACTTCTAAAATGACTTTATCTGCACACGTCACCAAACACGTATAAATTAATAATCTTATAAAATGTAACATTATAAATGTCACTATTGATCAATTTAACACATCCTCGCTGAATAAAAGTATCAATTTCTTAAAAAAAGAAAAAGTATGGCAAGTTAAAGCATTTTGGTTGTATTTCCTCTACTAAACTTAGTTGTTTCGTCTCTCAGGATCCGTTGTTAGGAAAACAAAGTTTTTCAGGGTGCTCTTTGTTTAGGGCATTCAATAAAGATAGAAATGAATGTTTAATCTGCAGTCTTATGTTACTGTCTTTGAAGCGGTTGACCAGTTTTCATTGCGTTTCAGATATCAGATTGCTCTCGTTGAGGCGAGTGAGACATTGAAATAATTGCTCAGTTTTGTTCCTATGAATTAATACAGACCGGGGTGGATTCCTGACTGAATAGACAATGCTACAGCTCAATGTCTTCACCTTCACCCTCAGGCTTATGTTCACATAAAATCAAAACCATAGCACAAACTGTAAATATTGGGAACGCACACACACACGTACAGAGAAACAGGCAGACGCTATGTGACATGTTTTATTCATTTGCCAAATCGTCTATGGCTCAACACTGCAGAGGCCTCAAAGCAACAGAGATTTCAATAAATGAGAACAACAAAAACAAACACAGGGAAAAATAATACACTGAAGTAAAAAAAAAAAAAAAAAGTTTCATGAGATAAAGGTAGGCAAACCGGAGGCGAGGCAGGAGGGCTGAGCGGAAGAAGAAAGCAAAATAGTCGGCTCCTCGATTCAGCCGTCGACGCCATTATCACAGAACAGCGCCGTGGATGTCACACCCCGCTGCGACTGTGAACATGACACCTTCTCTCTCCTCTCCTAATCTCTTTCTCTCTCCCTCGCACACACGTACTCTATATTTAGTTTTGCCTTCATTCCCCATTCACTCTCATATTGGCTTTCTCTTATTTGTCTCTGTCATTCTCTAGTGCTTGTCTCACACCGACTCGTTCCCACACTTCCCCTTACCTTTCCTCATCTTGCACCGCAATGGAATATTAATACTGTTTTTTCATCTCGTTTCCTACAGCTTTGTGGACTTGACATTTCTTCCACATTTTTATGCATTATCACCGAGCTACGTTCTTCTCTAGGGTCCCGGCAGGCGGGGCGTCAAACATTCTTTTTTCCTCCTGTATGACTTCAGTGGTCTGACTGGGATCCAGCAAGTTTTTATTTATTTATTTTATGATATGCAGACATGACTTCTGCCAGAGAATGATCTGTTTGGGGTCATTTACATGCTTGTAAACAAAAAAAAAGGAGAGGAAATTCAGCGGCTTGTAAAGAAACTTTGAGCTGCATGGAAGGGAAACTGCTTCCTAAAATAAAAATAAAAATAATAATAATTGTATTTTACAACACTGCAGTTTGGTTCTTAGTTAGGTAAGATTTAAAATAAATGTTCTAGCAACCTTATCTAAAGTCCAAACCGTGCTGCAACATTTACGGGATTTTTTTGTTGTTGTTGTTGGTTTTCCTACTTAATTTACCTGAAATATTAAATCATTTGTACACTACTGTTCAAACATTTGAAGTCTGTAAGTTTTTTTTTATTTAAAGAAGTCTCTTATGCTCACCAAGACTGCATTTATTTGATCAAAAAAGTTAAAACAGAAATATTGTGAAATATTATATTAGTAGTAATGGTATAATATGATATAATGTAATATAATATAAAATTTAATTGAATATTTAAAAAAAAAAACGTATTTACTTTCAGCAGTCATCACTCCAGTATTCAGTTTTGTAGGATTCTTTAATTAATATAAATATTGTTTAATATTAAAATTAGTTTGATGATCTAAATCATTCAAGTGTGACAAATATGAAATAAAAATAAATAAAAAACAGGAAAGGAACAAAACAATTTGCACATATATTATTTATTTATTTAGAAATGTATTTATTTGTTTGAATCGGCACATGAGATTTCCTGGACCATACAGTAGTAGTGTGAATGCTGAACACACACCTCATGGGAAGAAGAAAAATAGTCGCAAAAAAATGTTGAGAATTCACCCTAGGTCTCGAATAAGATGAGTTTAGAGTACAAAAACCAGGTGGCTGCCAGACAGATGTCCTTTTTTTGTTGTATATCAGTCATTAAACAATTCATGGCATGAGATACAGCTCATTATAGTGAACATTTTTATTTCAAACATTCGTTAGTCCTGTCTCAAGGTCAGCTGATTTAAACAGTAGTTTACGCAGTAGGTTGAAACTGCTGTTCATCGGTTGTAAGGTAGGATGTATAATTCACATTCAGCTCAGCCTTGCCTGCCTTTTAAGCTTCAATAGCTTTGTCCCCTTCAGATCTTTTTAATACCCTGCACAGAGGGTCTGATGAAAAGGTCAGGCTAGCTGAATTAGAGGGCCAGCTGTCTTCGGTTAGGGTTTGTTTAGCAATCATTTCCATATCTGGTTAACTTGGTCATTCTTCTCTCAGGTGAATGCCTTGTCAGAGAATGAAAGCTGTAAATCTAGAATGAATTCTCACAGGGACAGGCAAGGCATGCTGGGATACTGTAACCTTGACGATGAAAAGCTACGCATAAAAACGGTGCAGTTTTTGTATCATTTATGCAGATATAAAAAAAAAAAAAAACTGTATTTTGAAACCTAGACATTATGTGGTGTAAATATTAGAAAGTTCCCAAGAAGATCTTTCCCTTTCATCTTTTTGAAAAAATGTGGAGTGAACTTAAATGAACTGCGGAGTTATCACAACAAAAGCTAACCTTACTTGCCACGGTAACTGACAGGAGTTTGCAGCAGCCTGTGAATGAACTAGATGATCTCCGAAACACAACTTTGACAGTTGGAAATAAAAGTTCCCCCAAAACAGTTTTAAGCATTAATCTTTAAAAAAAAATAAAGCTAATACTCTAGAAATGTGTTTTCTCTAATATTGGTTTTGCATGTTGGTCTTAGTTAAACATGCTAATTGTGTGTCTTTTTATTATTTTATATTTAATATTTGCCATTCAAAATGTTTTAATGTTTTTAATGTGTTTTAAAGGCTGTATTTGTTTTTGTATTTGTAAATAATAATAATAATAATAATCTGAAATATTATTGCAAATTAAATTAGTTTTTCTGTTTTAATGTGCTTTAAAATATGATTTATTCCTGTGATGCAAAGCTAAATTTTCATAATGCATTACTGTAATTTTCAAATGATCCTTCAGAAATCATTGAAATATGCTGATTTTTTATTTGTGTTGGGAACAGTTGTTTTGACTAAATGCTGTTCCAATATCTATCTATCTATCTATCTATCTATCTATCTATCTATCTATCTATCTATCTATCTATCTATCTATACACTGTATATATATGTACATTGAACCTGTGATTTTTTTTTATTCTTTGAGTAAAAAGTTAAAAAGAACAGTATTTATTTAATATGTATATGTGTGTGTGTGTGTGTGTGTGTGTGTGTATATATATATATATATATATATATATATATATGTATGTATGTATGTATATATATATATATATAAATATATGTATATATATATATATATATATATATATATATATATATATATATATATATATATATATATGTTTTAGAGTATTAATTGTTATATATCAATTGTTTTATATATATTATTGTTGGAAATATAGAAATTGTGTGAATCTTAATGTTCCACCCATTAAGGAAGAGCAGGTGTGAGTCTAAAGTTAAATAATGCGGTAGTCAAGGTTGAACTGAAGCTTTCAGGGCCTTGCAGGATGTTAATTCATTTCCCTTGCGACATTCAGGCCTTAACTGTTTAACATTTATTTTCAAGCATCCGTTTTTGTATGCAGTCCAAAGGGTGGAGATACAGTGCTAAATCTTCAGCAAATGCCTCCAAATCCATTCTGAGACACTGTCAGGCTGATGCAAGAAGAGATGAAATAATAATAATAATAATAAAAAATGAACACAAAATGGTTTAATTGGAAAGAAAATCTCAGCACTGTCTTTTGAGAGCAGTCTCATGGTCACAATTAGAGTTTTATCTTGTGAGATTCAATGTAGAGGAGAGTGACAGGGCTCTTTTGGGTTCTCCCATTCCAATTAACCATCCAGTTAATGACGCAACCACTTTTTAGATGTGCATATACAGTATTTATATTCATATAAATTATATATTATATGTAAATATATTTAATACATTAACATACAATTTTTCTTAAATGTATGCATGCATGTATCTTTATATATACATAATAAATATACACAGTACACAAACATATGTAAACAAAAACTTTATTTTGGATGTGATTAATCACGATTACTCATTTGACACCACTAATATATATATATATATATATATATATATATACACATACATACAGTCATGGCCAAAAATATCGGCACCCTTGGTAAATATGATCAAAAAAGGCTGTGAAAATTAATCTGCATTGTTAATCCTTTTGATCTTTCATTTTAAAAAAATTCACAAAAATCTAACCTTTCATTGGAGAATAAGAATTTAAAATGGGGAAAATATCATTATGAAATAAATGTTTTTCTCTAATACACATTGGCCACAATTAACGGCACCCTTTTATTCAATACTTTTTGAAACCTCCATTTGCCAGTTTAACAGCTCTAAATGTTCTCCTATAATGCCTGATGAGGTTAGAGAACACCTGACAAGAGATCAGAGACCCTTGCTTCATCCAGAATCACTCCAGACCCTTTAGATCCATGTTGGTGTTTCTTCTCTTCAGATCACCTCACTCATTTTCTACAGGGTTCAGGTCAGAAGACTGAAATGCCATAGCAGAAGCTTGGTTTTGTGCTCAGTGACCCATTTTTGTGTTGTTTTTGAGGTTTGTGTTTGGATTATTGTCCGGTTGGAAGATCCAAACATGGCCCATTAAAAGATTTCTAACAGAGTCAGTCACTTGTAGATTTTTTATCTGTTGGTATTTGATAGAATTCATGATGCCATGTGTCTAAACAAGATGTCCAGGACCTCCAGCAGAAATATAGGCCCACAACATCAAACATATAGCAGTATATTTCATTGTACACATGGGGTACTTTTTATCCCTGTGTTCACCAAACCCATCTTGAGTGTTTGCTGCTAAAAAGCTATTTTTTTAGTTTAATCTGACCATAGAAGCCAGTCCCATTTGAAGTTCCAGTCGTGTCTGATAACTGAATATGCTGGAGATTGTTTTTGGATGAGCTAGGATAATTTTTCTTGAAACCCTCCCAAACAACATGTGGTGATGTAGGTGCTGTTTGACTATTTTTTTTTAAGGATTACTGACCCCGAGACTCAACTATTTTCTGCAATTCTCCAGCTGTGGTCCTTTGAGAATCTTTAGCCACTCAAACTCTCCTCTTCACCGTGCATTAGGACGATATAATCACACGTCCTCTTCCAGGCAGATTCATAACATTTTATGTTGACTGGAAATTGTTTATCTCTAAATTATTTGGAAATAGGAGCTTTCACTGCTGTAGCTCTTTTCTTAAAGCCACTTCACTAATTTGTGAAGCTCAATTATCTTTTGCTGCACATCAGAAATATATTCTTTGTTTTTTCTCATTGTGATGGATGATTAAGGGAATTTGGGCTTTGTTTTCCCTCCTATTTACATTTCTGTGAAACAGGAAGCCATGGCTGGATAATTTCATGTTCATAATCATCCTGGAGTGCTCAAAATTGTGAATATGAATGGGAATATACTTCAGAGATATTTTACACATAATAATTTCTAGAGGTGCCAATAACTGTGTCCAACACATGTTGAGAAAAACATTTGTTTCATAATGAGATTTTCCCCCATTTTAAATTCTTATTATCCAGTGAAAAGTTAGATTTTTGTGATTTTTTTAAGTGAAATATCAAAAGGATTAACAATGCAGATTCATTTTCACAGCCTTCTTTGATCATATTTACCAAGGGTGCCAATATTTTTGGCCATGACTGTACATACATACATACACACACACACAAACTTTTTTTTTTTTGTTGATCTTTAAAAGCAGACATTTACGTATGCAGTGACTTTTACCTTTTTTAAATGTCATCCTCATCACTATTCCTGCTAACTGATGTGGCAAACAGAATGTAGACCTACACAATAAAACCTTAAGAGGTCAACTGAGTTCTTCAGTCATCAAAACAGGACAGGCAATCAGTTGACAGCTGGCAGTGTTTGATGATGTAATTTCCTGCACCTGTCACGCTCACAGGAAGGTGCCACTTCTACATTTCATTATGATGGCTTGCTTCATTCGGATTGCGAGTTCGGGTATTAAGTCCATGTGACGCATCTTAAATGAAGCGCTTAAATTTGCAGAGTTTGCCATCAGACCTGGTAATTCAATCGTTCACAGTCCAAACTAGGGCTGTTTTTTCCTCAAATACTTCATCTAACCTCGTACATTCCTCTATGACTAATGAGCCGTATGCAGAAATGTGGAAACAGAACAAGAACATAGCATCCTGTGTTGCAGGGGGAGATTTATCAGAGGGCATTTTAAGCACAGGAAGTAAATGATTCAACAAAATACATTAACTTTATTTACTAGATAGAGAGGCTTATTAGATCGCTCACCACAATGAGCTCAGCTTGGTGTCTGTCATTTCCAGCACATTAAGAAACACACAAATCAGGCGTTTGCTAAAGTTTATTACATTATTTAGCCGAGAGAATGACCTTGGTGTTTCCTTGGAACATTTAACCAACCCCAAGGTAGACATTATAGTGATGAATACACAGGAACACTGACAGCAGCCAAATCTTCTCTATTTACAGAGCATGAGGAAGAATATCTCTCTCTCTCTCCGTTTGCTCATTTGGACCTCATGCTGTGGCCTCTTCACTCATTTGTCATTACACCCTGCTCTTCCACTGTCAGCTCAGCAGTGAGTGTCGAAACCCGCCAAGGCTGCTCATTCTCTCCATCTCTTTTTTTCTCTCTCACACACAGGCCCTTGCTTCATCTTTTGCCCCTCCTTTTCCTCTATCAATAACCAGCTCCCAGGGTCATCAGGATAATATTTAACGCATTCAATCGGAGTCGGCGTGTTTATTAGTCTCTGGTTGGTGGGCCAGCATGCATCCGTAAGCCTGATAATTAAATTCTAGGTATGAGTTCGGTTACACCTCTACAAAATCCTGACTAATATCACAAGGTCTGCGGCGTTGTGTTTTGACTGTGTTTGTACTTGTAAAACCACCAAACAGCAAGGTATCATGATGTCTGTAAATCTGTAAGTGGACTGAAAAAGTTGAGGTTGTTATTGTAAATTTATGGAGCTGTAATCAAGCTTAAGTCTGTGTCGTTGGTATTGTTGTAAACTTGACCTGTTGAAAACACCAATTTAGCAGCTGGACAAACATAACCATGATGTTCATGAACAAAACAAACATAAGAACACTCTATAGCAACCAATAGCATTGTGCTAAAAAAAACACTCTGAACACCTTAGCAACCACACAGCAAGAGCATAGCATTTTGATGGTACATTTTGCACATTTTCTTACAAAAAAAATGTAAATTTACTGCTACTATGCTGATTTGCAAGAAACATTTCAGATTATCAATGTTGAAAACAGTTGTGCTGCTTTTGATAAGTGCTGTGTATACACCAAATAGCACATCACAGTCATTTTGCATTAAGGGAAAGTCCTTGACATTGTTAGATCATCAGTCTAACAAATATTTTTGTAGCATTTGGAAGCATTTGGTATTTGTCATTATTCATGATTTTCGAATAAAGTATTCAAACAACACTACTAGCTGTGTAGGTCAGAACAGCATTACATTACAATATTATTTTTGTGTTTCTCACAGGTGGAGTGGCACTCATTTTCTGTTCAATTAAAACATTAACTCCTGCTCTCAAAAGGTCAAATTAGTATTGACATTTGTCGCAGTTTTTTTTTAGCGTTTTCCCATATTCAATACCGCATTTGTAACCCAGCATAACATATCTACATAACTATTAACTCTTCCTCATGGGTAGGTCAGGAAGGCAAAAGCTTGTTTATTTACAGAGAACCATCGAGTCACACTCACAGGGATGGAGTAAAACCCTCTGCAAATACACAGTCTCTTCATCATCTCAGCTACGCTTTTTGTTCACCACCCTTGCTTGAACTCACACTGGGATGCAGAACAAGTCTCTGACCTCCTTCACCTTGTGAGAGGGAGCCCCCGTCTGACCCGTTACCTCCATCCCGACTGCAGCGCACACCTTCTTCTGATCAATACGCAATCAGCCGTTCTGATCCTCAGCTACCCGGTCATCAAAATGGTTTACAAAGCTAACAATTACTTTCTGAGATAGCGCTCTAAATTATTGGCACAAACCGCAATGCTACTTCCAAAGTGCATGAGGATTAAAAATAAAACGTGTCCAGTCTCTACGATTTGGTTATCGGGTTATTTGCTTATTTGTGTATATTAAAATGAGATTATCCTGCTTTTACATATTACTGAGAACTACCATTCAAAGGAATGGCTCTCATAAAATTCAGTCTTTCATAGAGGTCACGGAATGCTCACACAAATGATCCATTTGCAGTTTTATTCTCAGAGTCCAAAAAAAAATCCACATGAGCAAAAACAGGAAACAAAGATAGCAACACAGGAACAGAATGCAATACTGACGCAACTAAAGACAAAATGAACGAACAAACACACACACACACGTTGGTTTTTGTGGTTTATGGGGACTCTCCATAGGCGTAATGGTTTTTATACTGAACAAACTGTGTGTGCTATTGCCCTACACCAACCCTACACCTGAACTTAGCCCTCACAGGAGACTTTGTGCATTTTTAGGTTTAAAAAAAAAAAAAAAAACACCATTTAGTATGTTTTTTTTAAGCCTTTTGAATTACGGGGACGCAGGCAGTGTCCTCATAAACCACCTTCATATTGTAATACCTCTGTCATACCCATGTCATTATACAAATTTGTGTCCTCATAAACCACATAAACATGCACACACACACACACACACACACAGGGTGAGGCTAATGAGTCAATGATAAACAGCTGGCAGTAATGAACCAATAATGAGGGCAAAGGGTGATGGGAAACGCAGTCCAAAACACAAATGATGACTCAATGAGAGTGCCCTCTAGTGGCTAACCTGGGCACTCCAACAACTGACTGTGACCTCTAAAGAGCGGCTTGACGCTCCATAAAAAGTCAAGAAAGTTTAGGAGGGAGGTGGAACGGAGGTGGATCAGGGGGGAGGGATGGTGGGCCAGGTCCATGTAATTGAAGAGGGATTAGATATGGTGGCAGAGTAGAGTGCCAGGAAGGGGCCGGCAGAGCAGGCAGCAAAGGTGAGACCGATAACCACCTTAACGGGACTAACACACAACCAATAGATCTCCAAACGACACCATGACTGCAAAGAAAAGCACAAAGAGTTTAATAACAGCCTCAACGGCTGCAACAGAACGGACAGATAAGTCTGCTATGGCCTCCTTGACCAAAACAGGACAGGCAGAGTTTAGTCTCTTTAGCAGTGTTACGTGCTATGTGCATAGGTGGGTGTGCTTGTTTTCTTTCTCATCCCTCCCTCTTTTGTTATTGCTCTGCTGCTTGCTCTCAGGTTCCTTATTGGATGTCTTTTGTCTTTTGTATCCTATTCTTTGATGCGATGCGTTTAATACTTAGTCGGCTGTGTATTTGAGTCACGTTTCGTTTTCTCCTTGATTAGGGAAAAGAGAACAGGCAAGCATATCGCGCGATATACACTTTGCACGTAGTAATGATGAGTGTTTAGATACATTAGGGAAGTGGTGTGTGCCATCCTTGTACTTTGGTTATTATTGGCGAGAATAGGAAGTTTATAGAGTGTCGATATGCTGAAGATCTCAGTTTCTTTTCTAGATTTTCCTTTTGTTAGCTTAGGGGACTTGGGGAGCTTTATTTTTTTTAGGAATTTAATTTTGTTTTGTTTTTTTTCTGTTTTGGGCGCCACTCAAGTTATTTTTCCCTTATATTACTGGTAATTTTGTTTTGGCATTTTTTCGTTGATTCCAGTTCTAAATAATTATTATATGCATTCCAGCAATTGTAAATAGTGCATTCCAATCATATTTTCTTGTGGCTTTGGCTTCATTTAATAAATTAGTCACAATCTAGCTTTATCCTCGTGTTTTTGGTCATTTCTCTGCCTTGTTCAATCCATCAAGCAATAATAATTTTTTTCTAAGTGTTACGAACTAACTCCTAGATTAAGGATCGTAACAAGCCATAACAGGGCAGACAGAGTTCAGGAGTGGGCGTCACCGCCCAGAGAGGAGCTGAAGTGGACACCTCTGCCTCAGGAGGTTCTGCAGCAGAAACCGCCACCTCGGGAGGGACTGGAGCGGGCTCAGGAGTGGACTCCTGGATTAGAACGAGCTCTGGAGTGAACTCGTAGACTGGAGCGGGCTCTGGAGTAAACTTGTGTGGCAAAAGCAGTGAGAGCGATTCACGAGTGGACTCCTGGACTGAACACTCGAGTGGACTCTGATCTCTCCTGGATCGGAGCGGGCTCTGGAGAGGATTCTGAGAACTCCTGAACCGGAGTGGGCTCTGCAGTGGTCTCTGATCGCTCCTCGACTGCAGTAGACTCTGGAGTGGAGTCTGAAGACTCACAGACTGGAGCGGGCCCTGAAGTGGACTGCAAGAACTCCTCGACTGGAGCAGACTCTATAGTGGATTCCAACCACTCCATGACTAAAGTGGTTTCTGGGACAACCTCTGGGACCACCCACATTGGGTCCTCCAGGACCACTGTTCTTGAGACCACCAGAGTCAGGTCTTCCAGCACCACCAGGCTTGAGACCACCAGAGCAGACTTACCTGCCTTCCTTCTACCTTTGCCTGCGGGTCAGTGATAGGGAAGCTTTACTATCCTCTGGAGATGTTATGGTGGATTCAGGCATCTCCAGGATCACTGCAGTGGGCTCAGATCGACATGACATCACTAAACTGCGGTAACAGAGATGGTTAATATAACTCCAAGGCCCGGTTTCAAAGACAGGGCTTAAACTAAACCAGGATTAGGCCATAGTTCAATTAGGACATTTAAGTAATTTTTATAAACGTACTTAAAAAGAAAAAAAAAATACTGGTGTGCATCTTGAGGCAAAACAAAGGCACTGTTATATTTTAAGATCAGTCAAAGCAAGTTTTTCAGTTGAAACAGCTCAAACTTAGATTTTACTCTAAAACTAGGCTTAAGCCTCGTCTGTGAAACCGGGGGCAGAAGTCAAGAGTTTTAAGCCCCTCCATCTCAAAAGGAGGCAAGGGATTGTCTAGGCACTCATTTAAAATTTTGCTGAGCTCAGAATTACAAAGTTCCAATCCTACTGCCTATGTCCAAAAGGTCTGTGCCTATCCACCCACTTGCATCCCCTGTTGCCAAAGATCCACCAACATCCTAAACCGAGATTTCCTCTCCTTCTTCGAAGCAGGAGGAAGCATTCAAATGCCCATGGTCCACATGTTGATAGCTCAGTCTAGCTGCTGGATCTGTAAATGGTGCCAGTATTCTGTCACAGAGTGCTCACACAAAAGATCCATTTGCAGTTTTATTTTCAGAGTCCAACAAAAAAACATAAGCCACATAAGCCACAAAAACAAAGATAGGAACAGAATGCAACTAAAGACTAAGACCCCGTCCACACGAAGACGCGTTTCGCTGTATACGCATAAATTTTTTACCGTATAGACCTTTCGTCCACACGAATCCGGCGTTTTCGAAGAGAGAAACCGATCATTTTTGAAACCGGGTCCCAGGGTGGATAAATTTGAAAACGCCGTTTTCACGTTTTCGTGTGGACGGCGAATCCGTATATTTTCTGAAACGATGACGTCATCAGCCCACGTCTCGCCCCTAATCAGACACCGCTACGTCACATAACAGCGACAACAACAACAACAATGTCAGACTACGTGCCTGTGTTCGTGCTGCAGAACCTACTGAGCTCATTAGCTTTATTAAAGTAAAATCTTCTGCTTTGTGTGTTAGTTTGTATTCAGCGCGCAAGGTTTACGCACATGGTCCAAGTCTTCTTCTCTGTTTTTTTGTGTATCTCTGTGGCAGAATTACATCGCCACATATTGGACTGGCATGTGTACTACATCGTTTTCAGTCGGTTTCAGTGATTCCGTGTGGACGCAGATATTTCCTGAGACGACTACGTGTTTACGGAATTTGAGGCAAAAAAAAAGATCGGATAGGGAGAAATCTGGCTTCGTGTGGACGTAGTGTAAATGAACAAGGTATATATAGGGTGAGGCTAATGAGTCAATGATAAACTGCTGGCAGTAATGAACCAATAATGAGTGCAAACGGTAATGGGAAACGCAGTCCAGAACACACAAACAATGACTCAAAGAGAGTGCCCTCTGGTGGCTAAACTGGGCACTCCAACAACTGACTGTGACACATATCATTCATAACTTGAAAATTACTTACTTAGGTGGAATACAAAATAAGAACATTTTTGTGAAATTACAACATATGAGAATTGAAGCAAATTTCTCCAGAACCGACGTTTGCCACCCCTGGTTTAGAGCATTGGGAATCTAAAAGTGGCCCATAATATTTGTGCTATATTACAGGTTTTCTGAATCATAAGATAGACCAGTGTAATTAAGATTCACTCAAATAAATCTTATTTTATGGTATTTTTTATTTAAGTAAATTGAAAGGTTGGCTACAAGGTAAGGTTTACACCATGCAGGGGTACTCAAGTTCGGAGGCTAAGGGGGCCACATTTAAACCATATGAAATGTGAAGGGCTACAAATTACAGTTCGAATCACGTTATTTAAGACTTTATTTAAGACAAATAGCAGTTTTACCATAGGTGTAGCTTGACATTTGAGCTTGGGGGCCAAACCAATCCAGTCGGTTTGGTCAGTCGGACTTTAAAAAACATTTTAGCTTTTCTCTAGTAAACTTACAAATTCACAGTTTTTACAGTGATTACACAGAGCAGCAGCATACGTGTGATGTTTTGCAATGCAACCAGATACATCCCATGTAAATTACATACGCTGTCTATTAGTGCTGCACTAGCAATAAACACTTTGAAAATAATGGACTATAAACATATTTGTTAACAGAATATCAAAGTAGGCTTTTATTAAACAAATCAATGAACAATTTTTTCAGCCGCTGCTTTAAAACTGATATCTGTTGGACATGATTCAAGTTCAACACACAATATAGCCTTTTTAGTAAATCTTACTAAAAATGGCTGATTAAGCAGTTTATATTATAAAATCTATGTATAGGTTTTGTTCTGTGTAAATCAAGTACCATTTGAATGTAAATAGTCCTCCTCCTGACATAAATGTAGAACACAGAGCCGCTACAATTACATGCATTACTGAGCACTATAGACACATATAATGTTTGTTTCATTCATACTGGAAGCCAGAGGGCGCCCTCATGCAGTGACAAATAATATATTCATCAAAGTTGTAATAGAACTCATTACATTTTAGGAAATGCCTAATATGGTCAAAGGCATGGTTGGGGCTACAAGGAGACAGCTAAAGCTGGGCATGCGCACATCAATATTGCGCCATTTTTTGTCATGCTGAACAACAATTCGACACTGTATTTGCATTATTATAAGGGTAGCTTTAGGGTTGATAGTAGTAGATGTTTATAAAACACAATCTGATAGGTAACAAATTTAATTTATTGTTATTTTATGGTGAGATTTTGCGTCACTTCCGGCCATAGCTGTATCCCTTCTAGCCACAACCCAAAGGCATCCAGCTATCGCTATGGCTGAAAAAAAAAAAAGAGAAAAACTTTGAATTCTTGCTTTATAAGACCTTGCCTGGAAGTTACAGCAGCTTGGAGGTCATACAGACAGGCAGAAAGTGATGGATTAATAGATTCAAGTTCAAATTTTTGTTTGTCAGTTGTTGATATTAACTTACTGTCTGTTATTAAGACATGCATGGTTGGAATACCACAGTGAATGAAAGCTACCCAAATGTCATAAATAAAAGAAAAGGTGTTAACAATATAAACAAGCTAGATACTGAAGCAGTAATACCCTTAAAGAGCTAAACTTTATACAATGAAGTATAGGATGTATTCTATGTTTTAAAGCAAAGGTATATGAATTGCTGGTCATTTCAGAAAGTTTACATTGGTTTTAAACGTCTGAGTGGAGGCTAATGCAGCCTCTTTTCACTGACCTGTCCTCGTGCACATTTTTGCTGGCTTTACTGTCTGAGTTTGTGTTTACCACTCTCTCTGCTTTAAATGAAGGACCATTTCTTAAAAGACTGAGTCACAATACCACACAATAATAATGGATGACATCTCCTAATGCCTAATAATCTCAAATGAGGCAGTTCTATGCAAATTATTTTCGTTGGTGGCAATTTGTGCATGGTTAATTGCCCATTAATATCCATTAGTTGGGTTGCTTATATAATTCATTATGTGTTGGGTATTCTCTTAGTGGATGCATGCAATTCCCTTCAGACCGACTTTATATAATCCATTTGTATGAGTCCAGCGTTTCTTATTCTTAAAGCTATTTTCATTGAAGAGTAAACCTTTACAATCAGCCTCATTGCATGATTGCACACTATAGCTGCACAACACTCTGCTAATAATACGAGAGGGCTTTTTTATGTGCATGGAATGTACTTCAACATTCTAAATCATCTAGAAACATGCAGCTGTTAAACAGGATGTTTTCTGCAATAGTCACAAGGCTCTAAAGGGCTGTGTTTTGGAAGCACACTTCAAAGATAATATTCTTTGAAATATATCTTATTTTCTGATGTTCTGGGAATGGCTGAGAAAAGGGTAAGGGTATGAATTTCTTGTTTCTCAGTTGATTAAAGCCCATATGTGAAATAAATGTAATGGGTTTGTTTGAGAAGGAACCTGAGTCTGAAAGATGAATCCTTTTCTCCTCGTTTTAAAACTCTTCTAAAGGAGTGGTGTTGGGCTCTTATTTACCCTTCATTTTTTTATTGAGGTGTACATATCTAACAGAGAAAGAAAGATACATTTTTAAATCAGATGAGCGAAAAGTGGAAAATACATTTCTATAATTCCTCTCCCCAGATCTCACTGTTCAGAATGAAGTAATTGCAATTCCACTTCATGTAAATGCCAGTTTTTACATTTTATGCACTACAGAATGGATGTAGGTTTGGATTCCAACTGTAATAGGGACATTTTATAAAATATACACTCACCTAAAGGATTATTAGGAACACCTGTTCAATTTCTCATTAATGCAATTATCTAATCAACCAATCACATGGCAGTTGCTTCAATGCATTTAGGGGTGTGGTCCTGGTCAAGATAATCTCCTGAACTCCAAACTGAATGTCAGAATGGGAAAGAAAGGTGATTTAAGCAATTTTGAGAGCGGCATGGTTGTTGGTGCCAGACAGGCCGGTCTGAGTATTTCACAATCTGCTCAGTTACTGGGATTTTCACGCACAACCATTTCTAGGGTTTACAAAGAATGGTGTGAAAAGGGAAAAACATCCAGTATGCGGCAGTCCTGTGGGCGAAAATGCCTTGTTGATGCTAGAGGTCAGAGGAGAATGGGCCGACTGATTCAAGCTGATAGAAGAGCAACTTTGACTGAAATAACCACTCGTTACAACCGAGGTATGCAGCAAAGCATTTGTGAAGCCACAACACGCACAACCTTGAGGCGGATGGGCTACAACAGCAGAAGACCCCACCGGGTACCACTCATCTCCACTACAAATAGGAAAAAGAGGCTACAATTTGCACGAGCTCACCAAAATTGGACGGTTGAAGACTGGAAAAATGTTGCCTGGTCTGATGAGTCTCGATTTCTGTTGAGACATTCATATGGTAGAGTCAGAATTTGGCGTAAACAGAATGAGAACATGGATCCATCATGCCTTGTTACCACTGTGCAGGCTGGTGGTGGTGGTGTAATGGTGTGGGGGATGTTTTCTTGGCACACTTTAGGCCCCTTAGTGCCAATTGGGCATCGTTTAAATGTCACGGCCCTGGATGTGCATCCCACAAATCTCCATCAACTGCAAGATTCTATCCTATCAATATGGGCCAACATTTCTAAAGAATGCTTTCAGCACCTTGTTTCATCAATGCCACGTAGAATTAAGGCAGTTCTGAAGGCGAAAGGGGGTCAAACACAGTATTAGTATGGTGTTCCTAATAATCCTTTAGGTGAGTGTATAACTACACTGAAGTTCATAAATGCCATTCTTAAACATAATCCTGTATCATACTGTATTGTACAATGTCCGCATGGGTTAATAAATAAATTTTGTTTCTGTGATTTAACATTATACATCCATAAACCCTACATTTCCATTTATGAGCTCATTGATAGCTGGTTTGCAATTGCGTGATTCTGATGACACATGAAATTCAGAGGGCAGGAAGTGAAAAGCATAATGGATGAGATCATGTACTGTACTGGTTTAGACACTATTACAAGAGAAAGGTAAAAACTGAAAATCACAAAATGTGTTGGATGTAACTCTTATGTTATGAAGAGGAGCTACTGAATTGAAATACTTGCCTGCAATCAAGGTGGTAGACATAAGCAATCTTGTCCTCCACACATCCTTCTACTCCAGAAAACAAATGAACGCATACAAAAGTATGGAGACATACAGCTTATTAGTTAGTGGTTGTGTCAGTGACCTTGGTACCAAAGTGCTCCACAACGATTATAATCTGATTTTCATCTGGGTGAGTGGCATTTGTTTTTATCCTGTAGATTAACCTAGCAACAATCATTTAATTCTGCTGCACCTCTCAATGTGAGCATTACAGTCTTTACTTTACATTATTAGGTTAACCACTCTCAAAGCTCTTCTGAAATGCCACTAAAGGCGTGGTCATCACAAAACATGACGGAGAAGTCTATGCAGCTCATAGCAATTGCATAGCAGGTTATTTATGTTCACCTGTATTTTGTACATCTGTCAAGTGTCAAGTGGTGTTGCTTGTACTATCTATTGCTTATATATATATATATATATATATATGCACATATATATCTTAATCGGACATTTAAGGGATACAGTGCAGTCATACAACTTATTACACAACATTTTGCCAAATACATAATTAAGGCGATAAACAATATTGATTTAAGACGAAACTGTAATAAAATCTTAACAGTTTGATTTTTACTCATATAATCCATTACAGAATACAAAACAATCATCACAAAATGGCAGCAGCGAATGAATGATGAAACGAGAGAGAGCACAAATCTGTAATACCAGGATGACATAATTACATAATTTTACAGATAATATTGAATTGAGTTGTAATATTTTATTAGCTCTCCAAATGCAAAGCTTCTACCAAGAAAACAGCTTCTAGCAAATGCATAGCGCCAACTTCAGTTGCCCGGATGAGCCTGTGTTATTAGCTTTTACCAGTTTTTATCGTGGAATAACATACCTCAGAATGTTGCGACTGACCAATAAGAATCAAGGATTCCACAGAGCCGAGTAATAATATATTATTAATATATTACTATATCAAGCATTTGTGTTTAATAAAGAAATGTCTATTCTATTATTTCCTCAGATTGTCAGACACCGCAGACACTTTTTCTTGTATTTTTACCCATTATGAGCAACAGCATTTGGTACAAGATAAAAGCTCCTTGTGGTTTCTCAATTTTATCGATTTATGCAACCATAAATGACACAACCTAGGCATTTTAAGTTTGTGATAGTGCTTTCGATATAGAAAATCGTCTAGAAAATAGAAAATAGAATGTTAGAAATCAACCAGCTGACGGTAGCCACTGACTTTCATGGTTTGTTTGTTTGTTTGTTTGTTTTTTTGAATGATTGATTGATTGCATACTTATGGAAGTCAACGGCTACCGTCTAATGTTTAGTTACCTATACCAAAGTGCTTTCATAATTGTTTTTTGTATTATTATTATTATTTATTTATTTTTTTTAGTTAGTGTGTTAGTTAGTTAGTTAGTTAGTTAGTTAGTTAGTTAGTAAGTTATAATAATAACAAAGAAAACCAGGGGCCCGTTCTTCATGCGTCGCTAACTCAGTTAGCTGGGTTTATTGTTGAGGATTTCACTTGATCTTGGATCATTTGGTTCATCTTATCCTGGAGTTGCTGTCATAGCAACAGGGAAGTCGTGGCCTAATGGTTAGAGAGTCGGACTTGTAATCCAAAGGTTGCGGGTTCGAGTCTCCGACGAGCAGGAATTGTAGGTGGGGGGAGTGAATGTCCAGCGCTCTCTCTCCACCCTCAATACCACGACTGAGGTGCCCTTGAGCAAGGCACCGAACCCCCAACTGCTCCCCGGGCGCTGCAGCATAAAATGGCTGCCCACTGCTCTGGGTGTATGTTCACGGTGTGTGTGTGTTCACTGCTGTGTGTGTGCACATTGGATGGGTTAAATGCAGAGCACGAATTCCGAGTATGGGTCACCATACTTGGCTGAATGTCACTTCACTTCACTTCATAAGCTTAAACCTGCTCAGGAGCAGGCTTATTTCATGTAAACGGGATTAGATTGCATCTTTTTAAGCAGAACTGATACTTAAAATCTGTCCAAGTCACTGCTACTTTATTAGAAGAGTACCTTACTGATCCAGGGACAGTAATTTAAAATAATAATAATTTAAAAATGAATTTGAAAATCATATAATAATGTTGTGTACTCATAATACTGACACAGCCAGTTTTACTCACTGAAAGATTTACAACCCGAATTCTGGAAATGTTGGGAAGATTTTTAAAATTTGAATAAAATTAAAACTAAAAGAATTTCAAATCACATGAGCCAATATTTTGTTCACAATAGAGCATAGAGAACATACCAAATGTTGAAATGGAGAAATGTATTAATATAATAAATTAGAATAAATTACAGTTTTAAAATACATTTGCATAAAAAAAAATACAATATTACTGTAATTTTGATCAAATAAATGTAGCTTGGTAACCATAAGATAAATATTACTGTATTTGTTTAACCATAATGTGTGTTTGTTTATTTGTTTATTTATTTTGTGCATATTGATTGACAGAATGATGATGAATGATGATATAATTACATTTTGTGGCTGAATTATTCCTTTAAAACAGTCATGCACAGAACCTTTTACAATTGGAAAAAGAAAATGTAAAGACATAGTCATGAAAAGACAAGCAAACCAAAGTGAAATCCTTCATGAACCTATTTTTACTTAACCAGCCCACTGAATTTACAACCCGAACTCCGGAAATGTTGGGACGTTTTTTTAAATTTGAATAAAATGAAAACTAAAAGACTTTCACTATATGAGCTCATTTCAAATTTGATGCCTGCTACAGGTCTCAGAAAAGTTGGCAAAGGGGCATCAAAGGGCTGAAAAAACAACACATTTTGAAAAGATTCAGCTGGGAGAACATCTAGCAACTAATTAAGTTAATTAATGACATCAGGTCTGTAACATGATTAGCTATAAAAGGGATGTCTTAGAGAGGCAAAATCTCTCAGAAGTAAAGATGGGCAGAGGCTCTCCAATCTGTGAAAGAGTGTGTAAAAAGATTGTGGAATACTTTAAAAACAATGCTCCTCAACGTCAAATTGCAAAGGCTTTGCAAATCTCATAATCTACAGTGCATAACATCATCAAAAGATTCAGAGAAACTGGAGAAATCTCTGTGCGCAAGGGACAAGGCCGAAGACCTCTGTTGGATGCCCGTGGTCTTCGGGCCCTCAGACGACACTGCACCAGTCATCGGCATGATTCAGTCATTGACATAACTAAATGGGGCCCAGGAATAATTCCAGAAACCACTGTCGGTAAACACAATCCACCGTGCCATCTGCAGGTGCCAACTAAAGCTCTATCATGTAAAAAGGAAGCCATATGTGAACAAGGTCCAGAAGCTCAGTCGTTACCTGTGGGTCAAGGCTCATTTAAAATGGACTGTTTCAAAGTGGAAAAGTGTTCTATGGCCATACGAGTGTAAATTTGACATTCTTGTTGGAAATCATAGGTGCTGTGTCCTCCGGGCTAAAGAGGAGGGAGACCTTCCAGTGTGTTATCAGTGTTCAGTTCAAAAGCCAGCATCTCTGATGTATTGGGGTGCAGAAGTGTATACGGTAAGGGCAGCTTGCATGTTTTGGAAGGCACTATGAATGCTTAAAGGTATATAAAGGTTTTAGAGCAACATATGCTCCCCTCCAGATGACGTATATTTCAGGGAAGGCCTCGTGTATTTCAGCAGGACAATGCAAAACCACATACTGCAGCTATTACAACGGCATGGCTTCGTAGTAGAAGAGTCCGGGTGCTGAATTGGCCAAATTCCAACACCAAAACTCCAGAAACTCATAACCTCAATGTCCAGACATCTTCAAACTGTTTTGAAAAGAATAAGAGATGCTACACCATCGTAAACATGCCCCCGTCCCAACTATTTTGAGACCTCTAGAAGGCATCAAATTTGAAATTACCTAATTTTGTGCATAAAATTGTAAAATTTCTCAGTTCAAACATTTATTATGTTATCTATTTTCTATTGTTAATAAAATATTGGCTCATGTGATTTGAAATTATTTTAGTTTTAATTGTATTCAGATTTAAAAATCGTCCCAACATTTCCGGAATTCGGGTTGTATGAGTGATGAAATAATTACTTTAATAATCTGACAGTACAGTTACAGTACAGTACAGTTAATCTGAGCCGTGCATTAATTTGAGTGGTGACAGCTATTATGGGAGTGGCTTAATTGAGAGCAGGAGATGCAGATAACATGATCATGACCCTTTAATTAATGCTGTCCCATAACAAATTTGCTTCAAAGATAAAATTAAATGAATTGCTAATTACAACATTGAAATAAAAATGTAAAGCCATGTACAAATACTAGAAATCTTGAATATAAATAATTGGGAATCATGTAAAAAAAAAAAATAATAATAATAAAAACAGTGCACATTTAATTTATCTGTTATAACATTTATGCAGTTTTGTTCGCTTGGCTGTTTCCTTATAAAGGTCCAGAAATTTGTCCATTTTTCCGTAAGGTGTTTTTTTTTAATTATATAATGTCATTACATTGCTGTTTGCCACCAGCTAATCACTGCATTGCTGATCGTGGTTTCGAGTATCAATACATCTGCCCTTTTCGGGGAACACGAGAACGCACAGTAATCTTAGACTACTTAATCCAGATATTTTAATCAAATACGCAAATTCGTTTGAAGAACCAAATTAGCCAGAGATCAGTTATCAGGAATAGAAGATCTGGAATTTTTCAAATCATCTCAGATGTAATAAGTGATGTATGAAGAACGGGCCCCAGCTCTTGTTTACTCCAACGAACAGGCTAACTCTGAATCTTTACAAAGCACATGAATATTTAATCACGTATGATAATTCCATGCCACTCACTGTACGTGATAAGATCATAGGACTTTGTTGTGGCATAGCTACTCATTTTTTTTCCTAAATGTATACTGCACTGTATTATAATGTTAGTCAATGGAACTAAATGGGACTACAGGCGCAGTTTCCCGCATTTTATATTGTTGTTCAACAATGTTTTTTTTTGCTTTGCCCCGAAATGCAACACAAGTCTTCGGATGGAAGATGCTCCTTTCATCGCTTAACGTTAACGTCACTAATGCGGAGACTCTGGGTTCGTACCGTACGGTAAACTCATATTACGATTATTACATGTAAACACCACATTTGCCAGCTTTACTTGGTGAAAGTGAAACTTTAATGATGCATAGTGCTTAAAGCCACGTTAAAATTAAATGTTCGTTTATAGCCTAAGTTTAGCTTTTCAGTTCTGGCACTATAATTTAGTATAATTTAGTATAATTTAACTTCACAATTCATACAAAGTTATATTATTTTGTGAAGATTATCTTGATGGACAAAACGTGTAAGTTTCATGAACTATGCTTGAACACAGATCTTATTTTTTTGCGAGAATCTAAAAGCCTATGGAAAAATCCTATTGGCTTTTTGTCGAGGGAACCAGTTTCATGCTAACAGACGATCCGCCTACAAAGTGACGTCATAGTTCCCCCACTCTATTCGAGTAAACTGTTGCGGTAAGATGTAAACACTTTCCGATTAAAGGACTGTTGTAGAAAGGTGTTTCACCTTAGTAAATGTTTAATTTCGCTTATTCAATGTATTTTCTCCTTAAAATGTTAAACACCATATTGTTGTTATTTTGGAGAGAATTGTTTGTGGAGTATGTATCTCAGATATTGGAAAATAAGTCTATTGATTTAGTCCCTCGTAGGAATGTGATTTACGAGCATTGCAACAGGTGTTTTGTAGATAGCCCTTGTCTACAGAGAGCATGAAATCCATTTAAGCAGGACAACTTTTTGAAAGTCCATATTTTAAGCCCTGAGGCAGGGTAACTTTAGCCTGCCTGTCTGCAATGCTGAAGCAGCTCTGGACTGTTTCTAATGCTTCCCTCACTCCATCCTCAATTCTGTAAACAATCACATTCCCCAGACCCAATTCACAAACAGAACACAAAGGTTGATCACACTGAATGGCAAGATAAAGTGAACAAAACAGAAAAATGCTCTGTTCCAAAAACTAGTGAGCTGCCTGGCAAGGTAGTTTCCAACAGGTATGCAATCTAATTATGGTGCCTCCTTAGTTACTTTGTTTCATTCAATACTAAGTAGCAATGCTTGTATCATTGTTTGTAGAGAACAGAATGCATTACAATATGCAATGGGGGAAAAAAAATTCAAGATGATGGACAAGGTGAGAATTGTGTAATATATACACTCAAAAAATGCTGGGTTAAATACAACACACTGCTGGGTTGTCCATATTTAAAGCAGAACACATGCTGGGTTGTTTTCTTTTTACATATTTTATGCATTTGGCAAACTTGCTCGTGCCCTGCTTTCCTGTACACTACTGTTCAAAACTTTAGGTTCAGTAAGATTGATTGATTGATTTAAACTAATACAGTTATTCAACAAGGATGCAGTAATTGATCAAAGTGTACAAGACATTTATAATTTTTTGAGATTTCGGTAACACTTTACAATAAGGTTAATTAGTTAACATTATTAACATTGTTCATTGTTTATTGATGTTAGTTAATACATTAACTAATGTTAACAAATTACACCTTTTACACCATTACACCATTTGTAAAGTGTTACCAAAATTTCTATTTCAATTGAATGCTTTAGAACATTCTATTAATTAAAGAATCCTGAACAAATGCATCATAATTTCCACACACACACAAATAAAGCAGCTGTTTTCAATGTTGATAATAATAAGAACTGTTTTTAGAGCACCAAATATGTAAATTAGAATGATTTCTGAAGGGTCATGTGACACTGAAGGTTGGAGTAATTGTATGTAATATTTTTGCCATGACCGCAAATGTATTGAGATATAACAGCTATTTTAAATGTTAAATGTGCGTGTGTGTGTGTGTGTGTGTGTGTGCGCGTGTCTATATATATATATATATATATATATATATATATATATATATATATATATATATATATATATATATATACACACACACAAACACACACACACACACACACACACATATCAACAACAACAATCTCATTTGAAATCTATTGTATGTCACTTCTCCAATGCACTTTGCGTGAGGTTTCTTCCTACAGAAATTGTCCAAAATCAGTGATGGTTGGAATGATACCTTAGTAGGCAATTGGCAGTGAGGCAGGTTTTGGTACGAAGCTAAAATCAGAGATGAAAAGACATGGCCAAGGGTGTATTTATCCAAGTAGAAAGAACGTGTCACTCCATTGAGAGCAGATGGCGTAATCCCCTTCGAACTCAGCAGAAAATATGACGGAATTAAAACCTGTCCGTGTGCTCTTACAGAACAGCAGAGTTGGGGGATTTATGAACTAAACATCACCTAGAGTAAGATCGACAGAGCTTGTGTAGGGCGATTGGTAGGATTGTGAGCGTCTGCTCCTGTCACATGTTTAGGAATGTATTGGGTTTATTCACCAATGGTGGTTTATTCACTCAAGAGTCTGCGGTGCTTCAAGCCCTGCCGTTGCACTGTAAATCATCCTTTATTTCTCTAGGCCCCTCCAGTGCGCTTCTGCTATTTACCGTCCTGTTCAGTAGCCATCCAATCTCTGCAGCATAGCAAATAATGTGGAAAAAGGGATATGGGGAGAGATTTTGACGTAAAATCGTGGGGGCTGTTTTTTTATGAGATTTTGTATAAATCTAATTCATACATAGCGGAGGTAATGGAAGGTAGAAGAGACACCTGCTCGGATTCAGAGCTGTCATCTCCCCATCTCCCAGAACAGATTGGATGATGGCATGGAAATGTTTGCCACAATTTTCCTTCGCCGTACCACTCCCTCTCTCTCTTTCTCTCTTATCTGTCTCTCTCCCACTCGTCCTACCCAGCGCTCGCTCTCCCTCTTTTTTGATAACAGTTCTGTGGGACTTGTACCATTTATCAAAATGCCTTGCAGAGCTGCAGAAACTCAATAAAATATTCTGACAAATTACGGCATCAACGGAGATGTGTCTCTGCTGTTTTCTGACTTTGCAAAGACCTGTGGTCAATATCTAGAAACCTGGATAATATTGTTTAGCTGCCGGATCTGTTGAATTGTAAAAAGCAGCATTGTGGAGAAACTAACTAAAATAGCAATGTTACTAACTACTCTAATTCACCCTGTTTTCTAAATACATGTTATTGATTCATTAATAATATCAACTCAACAATGTATATGTTTCACTTTCTTTTTTTTTCTTGTAATCTTTAAAAATAAATTTTAAACGTCATAACTGGATCTTCTGGTGAAGTAACATACTTCTTACTGGTGATGCATGCAGATCTTCGCCAATCATTTCATCCATATAAACTCTACCCCTTTCTTACAATTAACTGCAAGTTCAAACAAAAAATACTTTTTTTTTTTCATTTTCAATAATCTCCTTCACTTGGATGTACGCCACAAAACCAAAGAAAGGATCTGTCATTACTTCCAAAATAAAAAATACAAAAAAAAGGCCTCCAACACTAGGTTGCTCTATTCTGTTTCTATCTGTTTTCTTTTTATTTATTTTATAATTAAAAAAAAAACAACAACAACATTGCTATGTGTAAAGCAAACTGAGGCTTGTCATTGCTCTTTTGCTGATCATTGTCCTCATTTTTATTTATTTATTTATTTTGTCATTTTGCAGACACTTTTATCCAAAGCGACTTACAAATGAGGACATTAGAAGCAATCAAAACCAACAAAAAGAGCAACAACATACAAGTGCTATTACAATTCTTGGTTAGCCTAACGCAGCACACAAAGCAAGTTTTTTTTTTTTAAGAAAACAAGTAGATAGTATAGAAAAAAAGAAAGCTAGTGTTAGTTTTACAAGAAAAGCTAACAGTTAGATAATAAATATGCAGTTGATAGAAGGTCAAGTGTGTGTTTTTTTTATAATAAAAAGAAGACATAGATAAAATAGAATTAGAATAGAGAGTGCTAGAGTTAGAGGGTCAAATAAAGATAGAAGAGATGTGTTTTTAGCTATTCCTTGAAGATGGCTAAGGATTCAACTGCTCGGATTGAGTTGGGCAGGTCATTCCACCAGGTAGGAACAGTTAATGAAAAAAGTCTGTGAAGGTGATTTTGTGCATCTTTGGGATGGCACAATAATGCGTCATTCACTTGCAGAACGTAAGCTTCTAGAAGGCACATAGGTCTGAAGTACTGAACTTAGGTAAAGGGGTGCAGAACCAGAGGTGGTTTTTGTATGCAAACATTAAAGCCTTGAATTTTATGCGAGCAGATAAATATTAATCTTGTAGCGGCATTTTGGATTAATTGTAGAGGTTTGATGGAATTGACTGGAAGACCTGCCAAGAGAGCATTGCAATAGTCAAGTCTGGACAGAACAAGAGCTTGAACAAGGAGCTGTGTTGCATGTGCCGAAAGAAAGGGCTTGATTTTCCTAATATTGTATAAAGCAAATCTGCAGGACTGATTAGTTTTAGCAATGTGGTCTGAGAAATTCAGCTTATCATCAATCACAACTCCAAGGTTTCTGGCTGTTTTTGAAGAAGTTATGGTTGATGAGCCTAACTGGAAGGTGAAATTGTGATGAAGTGATGGGTTTGCTGAAACTACAAGCAGTTCTGTCTTAGCTAGGTTGAGTTGAAGGTGATGGTCCTTCATCCAGCAAGAAATGTCTGTTAGACATGCTGAGATGCGAGCAGCTATCGTCAGATCATCAGGATGGAATGAGAGGTAGAGTTGAGTGTCATCAGCATAGCAGTGGTATGAAAAGCCATGTTTCTGAATGACAGAACCTAGTGATGCCATGTAGACAGAGAAGAGAAGTGATCCAAGAACTGAACCATGAGGCACCCCAGTAGCTAGATGTTGCGACTTGAATACCTCACCTCTCCAAGTTACTTTGAAGGACCTATCTGGACTCAAACCCCTGAAGTGCAGTTCCTGAGATGCCCTTTCTCAATAGGGTTGACAGGAGGATCTGGTGGTTGACCGTATCAAAAGCAGCGGACAGATCCAGCAAGATAAGTAATGGAGATTTGGAAGCCGCTCTTGCAAGTCTTAGGGCTTCAACAACTGAGAGCAAGGCAGTTTCGATCAAATGTCCGCTTCTGAAGCCAGATTGTTTGCTGTCCAGAAGGTTGTTCTGTGTCGCTTTGGGTTCACCAAAAAATGAATATTCTGTCAATAAATACTCACCCTCATGCCATTTCAAACCTGTAAGACCTTCATTCATCTGCGGTGCACATATAAAGATATTTTAATGAAATATGAGAGCTTTCTGACCCTGCATAGACAGCAATGCAACTGACATGTCCAAGGCCCAAAAAGGTTTAAGGACACCGATATTCGTAATACTACGAAGCTAGTAGAGTAACAATGTCCTTACTACCTTTCTGGGCCTTGAACCGGTCAGTTGCGTTGCAGGGTCAGAAAGCTGTCGGATTTCATCCAAAAATATCTTAATTTGTGTTCCGAAGATGAATGAAGGTAGTCCTTTTCATTTTAAAATGGTGTAACTTTCTACTAACTGCCAGAATATTGTGACTAAATACTGCATTACAGTGTTTTCCAGTTCTAACGCTGCTTGAACTGAGGCCATAATTAAACTCACTCTTTTAGAATTTCATATGTGTCGATACATTTTAGTGAAATGCTTTAGTCAGAAGGTTAATTTTCAGTAAATGAACCAATTCAAAAACAAACCATTCATTGATTCAAGTCATTTTACTCATTTTCATTCATTTTATTTTATTTATTTTATTAAAAGTAGGGTAGGTGATTTTGAAAAGGCTAGCAATAGCAAGTTAGCTTTGAAAGCAAGATCAAAGCAAGCTTTGAAAAAGCAAGATCTCCCTGCGTAATCACTCTGTAAAGCCAAGCCTCCTCCAAAACATATGAACACAAGGGGAGTTAAATGCAATGCTGTTAGATAACCTCATGTCTCATTCACGAGTGGCAAAACATTACAGTACAAAGTGCTTAATATTACAATAAAAGCACATTTCACTCTAACTGGAATGCGGTGATAACGTATCATGTCTGCACAAACAGGGTGTGCAGAGGTATGCAAATACATATTTTGACAGGCAGGTAGGACAGCCTATCGCAATGTTTGGACTGAACATATTGATTGGATGAGCATTTTTTGTTCTACGCCTTGTGCAAATGATATAAATACATACAAATAAATTTAGACAATTTAACTTAGTGATTGCTGTCGGGATGTGACTTTCAACCAACATAAAAAAAATAAAGAAAATTCTAACCAAATCACCTACCCTACCTTTAAGCAAAATATCTATTTAAAAACTGCTGTAAAAGGATTAGTTCACTTCCAGAATAAAAACAATTCCTGATGATTTACTCACCCCCACATCATCCAAGATGTCCATGCCTTTCCTTCATCAGTTAAAAAGAAATTAAAGGCTTAATTCACTCCAAAAATGAAATTTCTGTCATTAATCACTTTCAAATCCGAAAGACCTTTATTCATATTCAGAACACAAATTAAGATATTTTTGGGCCTGTTTACACCTGGTCATTTCATGTGTTTTCGCTGATCGGATATCTATCTGATTTGTTAAAACTTTTCCATTTACACTTGGCCACATAAATGTGTATATCGCAAAACGGATATAAATCCGATCTTCAATTTCAAAACCTTAATTTCTTTTCAACCGAAGAAAGAAAGACATGAACATCTTGGATGGCATGGGGGTGAGTAAATTATCAGGAAATTTTTATTCTGGAATTGAACTAATCATTTAGTCACTGTTTTTGACAGTTGTGTTATATCTTAGCTTTATCTGTTGATGTTTGATGCCGTCAAACCTCAACAGATTTGGATTAATTCACTCATTCATAATGTGCGTGCAGTCAATTGTAAGTAAAGGACTAAATGATTAGAGAAGTCCTATGTACATCACCAGAGAATATTTATTTATTTAAAAAACACACAAGGATGAATTGTTTACAATAAAATCAGTTACATGCATTTCCATTTCATGCTGACTTTAACTGCTAACCTAACCCTAATTAATGAATAGCTTGTTGCTTAGCAGGCAAATTTGAAAGTAGCCAGCACTAGTGAGTTATGCTTTAAGATGCTTTAATCGCCTCATTTAGCAGTCAATTACGTAGCCCATTAGCCTGGGTTGAAATGTGAAGATCTCTTTTCATTTGAAATCAGCTGTTTTGTTTGCCCAGTTATTGGGAGAAGGAGGGCCAGTGAGCAAATGGTGATGACAAATGAGCAAAAGTAGTGTGGGTGTACACACATTCAAACGCGATTTGGCGTAAGTGTTTTCAATCGCTTTTGGCTGGAAAATGTGCATGGAGCAGAGGCGTTGCAGCATGAACCCCTTGGAGTTACAGGAGAAATTGTATGAGGAGGGGATTGATATTGAGCAGAAAGGAAGTGACAGTCTCATCTTTGGGAAGAACGAGAGGGAAACGAAACGAATAACTGGAGTCATGTACACGGACAGCGAGAAACTGCGAGCGATCTCATCTTCTTTTTTTTTTAAATGGAAATGTTTTCATGCATACTGACAGCAGCAAAACTGTTAAGGGAGTTTTTAATTAGTGAGTCTTTCTCGCTCAGGTTGTCAATTTTTTATGCATTTATTTACTTATTTTTCATCTGTTGCCAACCTCGTGATATCGCTCAAATTTGTCGAATGTGTTTTGAGATAAGTGCATCCAAACACAGAAGTGAATTATGTGTTTAATTAATTAATTTACTCCAATACGAACTGAAACATCAAAGCGTGCATTTCAAATATTGCGTTGCATGGTGAAAAAGGTGTTTATCTTAATCATCTCCACTCTTGAAGGAATTGTCATTGTCATTCAGAGAAATTGGCGTCAATTAACATGCTAATGAGAGACATTTCAAGGACCCTTAAATGGTCAATTATCACATTTTCTAATACCTGAACATCCTCTAATGGATAAATAAGATAAACATAATATTGCACATATTTGTGTTTTTCTCAGGGAGCCTGGCATCAAAATTAACATCCATGGGAATAATTAAGCCTGTTTGTCAATCAGTTCTAATCCAGGCATTTGTCTGGTTTTGATGCAATGTATCTAACATTCATTTAATAGTTTTGCATTATATTAATGCAGTAATGAACCTAAAAATAGTACTTTAATTCAAGGGTATGCAAACAAAACATTTCTTATAGTTTCTACAGTAACTAAAGTAAATGATATTTTAGCATTTTCTGTTAGATCATACATTTGGAGGTTTGCTAAAGGTTTCCCAAATGGTTTATAGCTATGTTTTGTGGATGCTAGAGTATTACTTGGAGGTTTCAGTGGTCAAATGTTGGTTTGTAGCCACTGATAAAGTTTTATTTACCATAAATTCTATAAAAAAAATATTTGTTTGATCATGTCTTTTGTAGAATACCTTTTAAATGTTTCAGTTAGATGAATTGAGTCAACTCAAAAATACTGCATGCAGTATAATACATATAATCATTATAAATTCAAGAAATTCACGACCTGCAGAAAATTTAGTGCATTTAAAATTAGGGTTGCAAACAGGTGAAAAAAATTGGTCACACTTTATATTAGTCATAGTCTTGGCTTGCCTGTTTTCATTCTAGCCTGTGTATCTTGGTTTAACCCTTTGCCCTGCTGTTTCGGATTGTGTTTTCCCCTGCCCGGATTATTGCTCGTGTACCTGTATTATCTCCCTTTGCCTTGCCCTGTTGGATTCTGTTCGCCGATCATAGACCCACGCTTGCTCTAGGAATACTCTTTGTCTTGCCTCATCTATGTCTGTTTGCTGTGTATCGACTAATGCTTGTTTCATGACCACACCTTTTAATAAAGCTCTGCAGATGGATGCACACACCTCACGCTTCTGTTACTCCCTTACACAAATTATTAATTTAAATGTAAGTAGCTAATAGTAGTTAAGGCCACCTAATATAAAGTGGGACCAAAAATTCTTGAAAATTTTCAAAAATCTTCAGAAATTTTCCCCAAAATCCTGGAAAGTTTTCAAAAATTCTGGCTTTTTGGGGGGGGGGGGTTACCAGAAATGTTCCACCTCTTTGCAACCCTAGGTACTTATTTATGCTAGACCAATTTTGTGTTGTAAAATAGTTTAAGAGATCGAACAGATTTTACATTAGAAAAACCTTGGATTTGTGAAATCCACAGACCTTTGTGTGTGTGTGTAAGGGGCTATATGTAGATAAACTCACATGTCGTGTTTGTGAGACAAAAATCCCATATGCTGGATAAAGTATAGTATGTTTTTTGACACGTTAAAATCAAATAGGTTTTTTGGCAGTGTAAAAAAAGTTATTTTTTCATATTTTATTACATGTATATTTCATGCTAATTTCCTTCTTGATTTTCCACTGTTCTTTAATATTGCTGTGAGCAGCTTAACCTACCTGCGGCTGCTTTGGGTATACAAATGTAGCGTAATTTGTCATTCCAATAAAGCAGAGTGAAAGTGAGAGAAGGGGTGGGGGTTGGGGGGGATGAAGTGTAGCGAGTAGTGATATTACTGCAGTAATCAGTAAGCCTCTCTGTCCTGTGGGATAAGGCTGCTGAGAGAGGGAATGAGAGGAAAGGAGAGCAAGAGGAGACGCTTGTAGTGGGAAGTGAAGGAGGGGAGGAGTCTGAGAGGAGGAGAAGGGCTCGGCATAATTCATGCTCTGCATCTCAAGTGGGGCGGCGGAGAGAGTATAAGCGCTGAATAATGAAACCTAGATGAGGTATTAAGTATGCTGTGGAGGCCTTTGTCGGAAAGCTCTCAGAATTATTTAAAAAGGTTAGTCTATGAATAAACATGGCTTATCAAGGTTCTATACATGGCAGAAGAAACAGACACTAATGCCTAATAAGGAGAGGGATGTGGTCATGTATAAAAAGCAAGTGTTGATCCTTTTTCACGCCCTGTGTGCTGGCTGATGGTGTAATGCGTCCAGGAGGGCTTTCCAAGGCAGGAGGACAAGGACAAAACAATGAGAGTCAGCACAACACAACATTCAAAATACATTTTACTTCCTTAATGTGACACATTTATGAGCAAAATGGCTAAATATGTAGACGGGGCTTGGTTTATTCCATCGAAAATTGATTGGATCGTGAAAAGTGTCCATAATGGAGACAGGTGGTGCACAATAAAACAATAAATAGTGTCAGTTTTGAGCACATGTTGACTTTAAAAGGAGAACGGTGGCTATTGAGTTGTTCTCAGATGGTTTTCTGGGACATGATGTTTGCATCATTGGTCTGCTGACAGCTGCTCTCCCATGCTATCCTTTTTCTGCTTTGCCCTGCACTTCTAAATTTGTTTGTGTTTGTTTCAAATGTAGGGTGAGTTGAGTCATCTAGAGTCACTTTTCTTGTGTTCTGATGCATTTTATTGATGTTTTCTTTTATTTTTAGATCTGCATGCATATAGTACCAGTCAAAACTTTGACACACATGCGCATACACACACAGTACGCACATATTATATATATATTAGTATTGTATATACATGTAAAAATATGGCCCCAATGTCACCCAAAAATGCTGTCTAAATTGTAAGACACAACCTTAGTGTGTATTGTTTATTCTGCATTCATAGTGCAGTTATTAATTATTTTTTTGTGTGTGTTCTGGATTATTGTGGCAAATCAACAATGTGGATTGCTTCTGATTTGTGTTTGGAGGTCATTGCCAGAAATTTCTCAAGAGACAGGTCTATACTTCTGTCAGATAATCAGCTCACAGTTCAGTGTTTTTTCTTCCATTTTGTCTGAGCATACATTTCAAACCACTTCTCTCCTGCTCTCTCTCTCTCTGTCTTTTCACTAAAGATATATTCCCCTTGCGCATTAGACCCTGACAGGTCAGCCTGGTTTCTCATTCAGCACAGTGTTGTTTGTTGCGCAAACTGGTTGGATCGCGTACCACAAAACAAGCTTTGCATTCAGCGCGTGTTCATGCGTTCCCCACTCGCTTGAGCCTGTCACGCGTGGTGCGTCACATCACCGGTGTCTTTACCTTACCAATATTAATGCAATAACACCCCTCAGCCCGAGTCTCACGCCTAGGAGAGAGGTAGATATAAGGAGGGAGAGAGGTGTATTGCATTTTGGAGTGCTGTGTCACAAAGGGCAGGTGCACATGCTTGCATTTGGGGATTTGTTTGTGTTTTTGTGCTGTAGTGTTGTTTATAGACTAGCGATATGAGAGCTGTTGTTTTTTAACAACAACAACCCTGGTAATTGAATGCCCTGGATACTGAGTGCAGACTGTGTTGTTTGATTTTCAGATGGGCCAGGTGTCATTGTGAATAAAGCACCACTGTAGAAAAGGTTCATCACCAGCCCTGGAGAGGAGAGAGAGAAGGGGGAGAAATTGTGGGAGAAAAAGAAAGGTACACAGGCAGATCAAGAGAGATTTATATTCTCAAATAAACCTAAAGACTCACCTAATTAATCAGCAGTATTCAGACACAGATGTACGAAAAGACAGAGAATATATTTATATATTTCAACCCAACAAGCATCCGACGATACATTTTGTCTTTCACTCGCTCACCACAAAAAAAAGTAATTATATTTTTTAGCACCATGTTTTTTATTATTATTTGTACATTTTCATAAGAATTTTATACAGTTTTGACAAAAATATTTATTCTATTTCCATATACTATTTTCTATATAATCTAAATCTATTTTCTAGTATTTTCTAGCAGCTGCGCTATATTATTTCTAGTTGTATATAAATATCCAGATTTATTTTTTTTTTTTTTCATTTTGTAGGAATCCTTTAATTTAAAGGAAAAACTTTTCATCTTTTCATAAAGTCTAAAATGACATTAGTTGTATGGTCAAAGCATTTTTAAACATGACTGGCAAATAAATTATACATGCTATTTCTTAAGTTGCACAAAATATTTGTGTGCCCCCCCCAGCATAATTAACAGATATATTTGGCTTGAGGCAATTGGGCAAAATTTGAAAGAACCGCTAAAGAGATTAAACACAGCTAACACTTTCTTCTTTGTTTTCTAGTAATAGATCTATGCCCACCCTGACAGACTAGATAAGACCACTTCTAGTGTATGTGAACACACTTACGGTTTTATCACCATGCATTAAGACGTCGGTTTAAAGCATAAAGTGTATGAAACCGGTAAACATTTTTTAGAAGGCATTTGTTTAGTGGAGAGAAAACACATGTGATTTCCACATGTCTCATCATGCCAGGCGTCCATCACTTTAATTAAGCCTCCTCATCAATCCATGAAACACACAATCCGTGTTCCAGAGCCTGAAGGAACTGATGAGCCAGTGTCCCCTCTGAATGTACTTGAGCTTGATGTTTTTGCCAGATGGACCACTCTGTCTGTCCGCCCGTGAGGGATTGATGCGTGTCTTTGTCCTTCATATGGATTTACGGCCATGTAACTGCCTTCACTGCTCTTACAGGAAACATCCACAAAGTAATGGCAATGACAATGCCTGCTTAACTCCGTTCGCCTCTGATAGATGCAAGTTACCAAGGTGTTGCATCAGAGAATCACTATGTACATGAAGTAGCATTGGAGGAAAACAGGGAGGGGTGTGTGTTGTCGGTGTGAGCCCAATCTACGGTAATGATACCTAACAGATAATGTGACTCATTAAAATATGAGTGTCACTCAGGGAAGTGACTGTTTTGACAGATGGCTAAGCACCTTAATTGGATCAGATTCATTTGAAGTTGAGACATTCCACCGTTTCCATGAGCCTTGTAATTCAATAAAAATGATAACGCAGTAAACACAGGTCATATCTGTCACTGTTCTGCTGTGTTCCTCAGAAAATAAAAGGAGAAAGGAATAAAAAGATGTCAGAAATAGCTTTGAGTGCAACGTCGTCCCTAATTGCTGTTGGCCCGTGCCGCTTGACGCCTTAATTCATCGCTTAAAACCTACTGATCGCTGATAAGACGGGAACTAAGAAGGAAAACATTAAAAAGTCATCAAGAAGGGTTGGTTTCTGATGTTAATTTTGTGATAATCGTCAAATAATGATCAGGCTAATGAATTAAAGAATTGGGACCAAAGAAATGTGTTACGTCTCATTACATCGCAACAGAAAAGATGGAAAAATGGAACTTTCTGAAGCAATATTCAAATAATTTTTCCATTTGAAGGGGAAACGTGATGAATGATGGCTGAGATTGAAGACCGAGGGATGGCTAACCTTGGCGTAATGGTCTGTGGCAGAGCCTTGACTCTCTGTGTTATTGGTGCTGTCAGTCATAACCAGGCAAGAAGCGAAGCTTAACTGCTTCGACGACCAGACTAGCGGAGAATTTCAAACATTCTGGGTGCTTTACATCTGTCCAGATCGTAATGTCATGTTTCAGGTCTACGAAGTGCACTCAGTAGTTTTTCCCTGGTTAAAATACCTTCATCCCTGAATAAATGAATACTACTTTTGAGAACTGTGTTTGAAACTATACTTTAATGAGCTCTTTTAAATTTTACGCAGAGCTGGTCCTTACATGATGGCTGACATGTTGAGATCACACGACACACTTTTTTTTACAACAACCCTATCATGGATACTTCCATCAGCATGAATAGTATAAGCAGCACATTTCTTTAGGAACTGAACACTGTTGCTTTTGCATTTAGCTGCATTTACACCCCTAGGTGTCAGTATGCATCCAAAACAACTTACACAACATAATAAATTATTCTTAAATTTTGCGAACAGTACCAAGGAATCATTGCCTAGTTAACTTCAACAGTTATAATGCTATATGTTGTAGATGCAGTGTTGGGGAGTAACTAGTTATATGTAACGTAATTGCGTAATTTAATTACAAAATAAATGTAATTGTAATTAGTTACAGTTGTGTGTAAATGTGTAATTAAATAACAGTTACTTATGAAAATGGTAACAATATTACTTATAAACGGCTTACATATGTATATTTTCACACACACATCTTTAAAATATGAGACACCAACTTTAGTTTCAGGAGTTTAGTACACAAAATAGGACACATGCCTATTTGATAATCGTTTTATTTCCTATTTGGGTTTATGTCTATGTGCTATTTTTGACAGAAAGATGAACTGTTTATTTTATTTATTTATCTATTTTTTTCAAGGCATTTTGGATGCTATTGTGTCCTGTCATAGCTATGCAAAGATTTGATTTCAAAAAAGTATTATAGCTATTAAACGATATCTCATTATGTTTTTAAATCTGAATTTAACCTCAGAATGATTTCAAAGTAAAAAGAGGTGCTAAAGTCTGATTTTGTGGTGGCTGTGCTCTAAAAATATTTTTTTTTATAATCATAATTCAAGTGATGAAGTATTACTAGAGTGAGGTTAACCCTGCCTGGTTTTAATGTTTGAAAATGTTTAAAAACATGAGACATTTAGAAAAGTATTCAAAGTATTCAAATGTAATCAGTTATATTACTTTAATAAAGTAATTGAAATAGCTACGTAACTTGAAATCTGAAAACTATTTCATTTCCAAAGTAACCTTCCCAACACTGTGTGGATGTCATAACTACACAAATACATAGCAAAAAAAGCATATTTCTTCTCACTTTGACTATTGTGCCATCATCCATCTGCATTTTCATGATTCTATTTTAATGCATCTCCTAAGTAATCAGTCACATAACATTTATCAATCAAGCAAGGTGCAAACTTGAGGTAATCTCTTCACATCTATTTGATCCTTTTTTATATAATGCTTCTGTCTTGTTTGTCTGTTTGTTTTTTCATCAGGTTTCGATAATATAAACCAATTGTATGAACAATCAATAGAGACTGCTGCACTGCTGACTTGTTTTCTCAAAAACGGAGTAAATAAGATTTGATCATCTGTTGAAGCAGGTTTAGCAGAGTGAAACCATACACAGCAGCTATCTATCATATTACATACTTTTAGACCAGCAGGATCCAGCTGCCAGGAGACGACTGCAATGACAACCAGCCTTGCTGTGGCGGGGTAACACATTGTCAGGATAGGCTAAAATGTTGTCACAGTGTTGCTATGCGAACACAGGCCAGCTGCTACTGGCAAGTCGGGACTGTTTTGTTGCAGGCTTGCCGTTGGCCTTGGCTGAGTCAAGCCATAAGGAGAGGGACGCAGGAACATGGCAAGCCCTGAGGGATTCTGGGAAGAGGACAATGTGAATTGAGGTCATGTGTGCACACACAGATATTCAGCAATAGCAATGATAAATAAGTAATGATTAAGGGCTGCAACTGTCAATATTGAAATCAGTGATGAAAATAGTTTATCAGATTTTACAGATAAACATTTATAGTAAATTATTTTAAAAAAGGTCACAGGCATATTAAATGTGGATTGGTTACATGCTGTTATATACAGTGTATGTATGTATATAATCAATTCATGTGACGGCAAAGCTGAAACATTATTATTATTATTATTATTATTTTTTTTTTATCAGTGTTGAAAACAATTGTGCTTAGTATTTTTGTGGAAACAGCTAATATTTTACAAACGTGAAACATGAAACTTTTTTTCAGTATTTTTTTATTTTATTTTATTTAATATAATGTATGTTTTATATGAAAATGAAATATTTTGTAACATCAAAAATTTACTGTCACTGTTGGGCAATTTAAAGCATTTTTACTGAATAGATGTATTTAAAAAAAAAATAGAAAAGTAAAACACTAGACTATGGATAGATCATTCTTGTGAGATGATGATTGAAAGGTTAACTTTTCTTCTAGATTTTCTACATTGTAAGGACAAGGGTCATTTCTGGCCAGAAAACACAGAGGCTTTAAAGGGGTCATCGGATGCCCATTTTCCACAAGTTGATATGATTCTTCAGGGTCTTAATGAAATGTCTATAACATACTTTGGTTAAAATTGCTCAATGATAGTGTAAAAAACACCCCTTTTACCCTGTTAAAATCAGCTCTGTTTTCAGCAAGGCTGATTTTTTTTTAGTCCATGTCGCTTTAAATGCTAATGAGCTCTGCTGACTCCGCCCCTCTCTTCAGTGGAGTGACGATCAGACTGTAAACTTCAGCTGTGAAACTGGCTAACCAGCACATTATTAGGAAAGGCTATTTGCAAAGATTCATAGAAAAAACCTTATACGCACTTCTTCTGTAGATGAAGCTGGATCACGAATGATTCGCGCGAACATATACATTTAGGCAGATTGGGATTGGCGCATTCCATTCAAAAACTAAAATAACGTTAATTCTCTGTGTTTTCAGCACCTCAGATGTCGAGAGTAAACTGCTATATTTATTATTACATCCAACAAAAAATATCTCAATCGCTTAATTGGAGACATTCTTGTCTTCCCCTGCACCCGAGTCGACACAGCTCACAGCTCACTCAGGGCGGTATAGGCAGAGCGTGTGGCCGTGGGGACTTGGGGCAAAAATGCACCTGCACAAACAATTGAAATCTATTACATTTGCTGCTAACAAAGTGAAAATGAATAAACAGTGTCGATTGTGGCATTAAATTAACATTTGCTCATATTTCATTTTAGGTGTTTTTAAAGTGTTGCGCGTTTTAACGAATCACACACAATTCTGTTAAGCTTAGGAATGCAATGGCCAATCAGAGGCGTTCAGATGAGTCATCGCTGAAACTCATCAGTTTTGAGTGTGCGCGCATACTCTGACTGAATTCCGGACTCTTGCGAATTCTCTCATCATAAACAATAAAGCATAGATGTATGTATAATGCAATTAAGAGATTCATTTCAGAGTGTATACAGCTTCAGTGATTATAACGATAGTATTTTATAAATTGTTTTTGAGAGTGCTTAAACTTGCAATAGATCAAAGTTAGTGATAATGTCACTTTCTATATAGCCTACCTATAATTTATTCTATGTTTGAATAACTGTGGAAAGGAGACGTTATATAATTATCAATTTCTAATGTTTGTATTAAATTGTAATCATGTTAAATACAAATTCAGTCTCATTAAACATATTTTTTAGCCCACATGACACCCATGTCTGGTTCTTCCCAAAAAAGACAGGTTTATGATGTTTAATACTTTGCTGCTTATAGCCTTACCCTGGAGTTGGTTCACCCTTCGCCTATGCAGGGCGGGTCTAAGGTAAGACGGCCTTGTCAATCAACTATCGTGGGAGGGGCCTGTGCAGAACTACATCATTCTGACAGGAATCTCAGAACAGCCTGATTTGAGAAAGGGGGTTTTAAAATAGAGATTTAAAAAAAAAAAATGGGTGGATTTTTATCATTAGGGTGGATGTGTACACACACGTTCAACACATATTTATGTTCAAATAACTTGTAAAGTGAATTTTGCATCCGATGACCCCTTTAAAATGCTTGTGACTGACATCTGTCAGTTCATTGATTTAGAACTTTGTTAACTAGCGCTGCATGTGTAACACCTCAAACTTACACTGCCACCCCTATCCCTGGCGGCAGGGCGCGTTTTGCCTAAACTTGGCTCACATCCCAGACTGCTTCCTTGAAAAAGAAGACAAGTGGAAAATATCCTCCACCTCCCGCACAATCACACCATCTGCTGCTGTCGCTGATCCCTCGTTACACTGGGGAACTGACACAGCATCCTCTGTTTTTGTCCCCCTTAAACAAACCCACAAGCCCTGACGTGCTGCTCGTCAGAGGATATAATGTTTGTGTTCATTGTGATTTCATTTTTTTTATTTTTTAGTTGTGATGGTGTTGTTTTTGTAAGTGGTGACAGGGTGGAGCTACTGACGGGACCATATGTAGGCTAATGTTGCTGTTGGCAGTCATGTGGCGGTAACAAGCTTGTTGACTTCCTAATGGACTCACCTGGACCAAAGCCCTGCTGCTTCTATACAACAAGACAACACAGTTAGATATTTAATATTTATTTTCTTTATTAGTAATACCATAAACTATGGAATTGTTTTACATTACTTTCTTTTTTTTAAACTCCATATTTTATTTCTTCAAAAAGAAAAAGAAAACAAATGTTTCAACAATTAAAGTGTGACGTTGGTAAGATTTATTTCATTTTTTTAAAGATGTCTTTTATCCTCACAGGCTGCATTTGTTTGATCAAAAATACAGTAAACACAGCAATATTGTGCAATACCATTACAATTAAAATTAAGTGTTTACTATTTGAATATATTTTAAAATGAAATCTATTTCTGTGATGGCAAAGCTGAAATTTCAGCATAATTACTCCAGTCTTCAGTGTCACATGATCCTTCAGAAATCCTTCTAATATGCTGGATTGCTGCTCAAGAAGCTTTTCATCTTATTATTATCAATGCTGAAAATGATTATTTTGCTTAATATTTTTGTGGTAGCCCTGATACATTTTTTATTTTATTATTATTTTTTATTTCATCAATGGAATGTTCAAAAGCATTTATTTGACAAAATGTGTAACATTATACATGTCTTTTGATCAATTTAATGTATCCTTGATAAATAAAAGTACTTTAGTTTGACTCCAAACTTCTGAACTGTACTATAAATCACGTGACACTTCCAATATGATGGACATACAATAGTATGAATACAATTCAGACATGCACGCATACAATATATGCAGCTAATGACTGTTTTCAAAGTGTCAGATGTTCAATTGGTTGGACAAACAGGCAGTTACACACCAAACTCATGCCATTAGTTGAATTCTTGATGATTCGAGGCTAGTTGGGTTGCACAGACAAATAGAATGCAGTTCCATTACAGAAATGACATACTTCACCTTTAAGGAAGAATGTACTGTAGCATAACAATAGGTATCAATACATTAAAAGTTTTTATTTGTATTTGACTCACAATGCAAATCTAGTTATTGCACAGTGTAATTATTTGAATCTAATTATTTCCATCAGATATATTCTCTCAAACAGGCAATTTGTTTGGATAGTCCCTTGATGGTTGTAGTAGATTATGCTCATTGTTTTTTGATCACAATTACATGTGTGAGTGACTTGGATATTATTAATTAATCTCTTTAAGATAATTGCATGAAAGCACTTGGGGTGAAAAAAATAAAAAATCCCGTATTGCGTTTCACATTATTCTGTTACACTGAAGTCACAGACGTACAGACTATAAACCTCGAGCGAGTGCATTTATCAATGCGTGTGTGTCGAGGATGACACCGTTCATGTACGTGTGTTTGAAAATAGAGTCTCGCAAACAATTACCCCCTAATTTAGATGCAAATTAAGCAAGTTATTACTTTTTGGTGATAATAAACTATTACTCGTCGGAAGCAATTAGTCATAAGACTCTTACACTTTGTATCTCTGTCTGTTTTATCCTTTCTTCTTTGCTCAATTAGCTCACTTCTCTATATGGATGCGATAATTGAGACAACATCTGGTGAGACATGCATGCTCATAAACATACATGCACTGTTTCATTACCCACAATGCCACAGGTGCGATAAGGGTCCATTTCTGTTTGATTATTTGATATGCTTTAGTTGGCAGGTACAATTGGCCAGAATATTAATAGAACACACATAGATGTCTTGTTCAATTTTTCAAGAGAGAAACGTCGCAAATATGTCTCAGAAATGTATTCTCGTAGAGGCTTTTGTTCAGCCGCGGATTTGAAGAAGCAAGACGAAGCGTTTCATCAAATGCCATCAAAACCCAAGCTCAAGTTATTTTGTTATTCAGACAAGTATTACTATCATCAAGTATAACGCTTCCCCACTCTGACCAGTCTATTTCTATCAGTTGCACAAAGCTAATTAAGAGCTTGTTCTCTGAGCCATAAAATGAAGCACACAGCAGGTTCCCCCTCTCTGCCACTAATGTTGCTATGATAGCATAGCTTTATATTTAGAAAAGTGTATTTGTCTCAGCAGGCTATTAGATTGATGCCCGCACACGCGTTCATACACATGCAAGTGTGTTCTTGTGGGAGATGAGACGTCTCCTCCCTCCTCCCCAGGTGATATTAAACAGTAACAGGTAGACAACACCTGTTTTCTCACCCCTGTAGAGACAGAAAACATCATAAAAATAATGTGTAAAAATGTATAAACAAATAAGAGCCTATCCAGTCTCGTTTTCAAAGTGCTTATTAAATACGGTCTCTTTTTTTGCGTGCGTATGCGAATGTTGCCAAGTAAATGCTGAGCTGTTGTTTTTCGTATCATTTAGTGGCTTGTCATATTTCCTTTGTAATGTATGTAATAGTCACAAAATGCTATAGGAAATGTTAGGAGAGAGGTTTTTTTTGTTTGGCATCAGCCAGTTTTTAAAATAGTTGTCATCAATGATTTAGAGAAATGAGGTATCAAAATGTGAAGAGTATTCAGAGGATTTAGCATAAGTTCTGCATCAAAGATGCATAACACAGCTTTGTTTTTTGGATAATGCTGAGTAAGTGTACAGAAAAGAACATTGTTAAACAATAGTTTGTTTGTTGTAGTCAATAAATACTTTCTAAATGCTTGAGGAATGAGACTTTAGAGTTATCCAGACGTGCCCAAGTTGTTTCAAAATAATATGTTTGACGCAGCAGCAGTGGGGTGTAGATAAACTGCACTGGCAACAGTTTTATAATCAATACTTTTTCTTTGTCACCAAAACTTGTCAGAGGTTTAGAGACTAATATTGCAGCAATTCAGGTTTTAGATGGAAACTACAGGAGACTGAAGTCTGATTCAGATTCTCTTGTATTAATTGTCAGTTTCAGTGAGGAACTATCTGCTTGCGAGTATATCGAGGGCTCATTATTGACACAACAAGTTTATAATGGGCTAACCCAGGTGCTTGAAGAGTCTGTTGAAGCTCTTTGTCTTCAAAAGAGCCACTCATACTACAACAAAGCTAGAAAAAAAATGGCAGGGTACCAGGAATTGATGGGCTTTCCATTGATTTCTATGAGGTCTTTTGGGAGAGTCTGGGGGAGGGCTTGCTGGCAGTTCTGAATGATAGTTTGGCCAGAGGTGAGCTGCAGAAGGGCCGTCTAAAGAAAGCCCATCGAAACGAGGTCAAAAACTAGAGGCCCTTGGCATTATCATGCACTTGCTATGAAGTTCTGTCAAAAGCTTGCTAAAGGAGATAGAGTTCAAGTGTGTCTCTAACAGGTCTAAAGTGGATAATATATTCTTAATAAATGATATTTTGGATGCCTCTACACTTTTCAGCTCATAGTTTGGTGTTGTTTTTAAGGTTGACTAGCTTATCTAGAATTTTTTCTTCAGCGGTCCTAATTTATCCACTTTAAAGTGGATAAATTAAGAGATGCATCTTATTTTTGAGGATTTTAGCATGCTTCAGTGTGCTGATCAGTGTGTTTTAGTGTGCTAAAACCCTCTTAGAGATGTTGTGTATCTTAAGCACCAACATTACAACTATCAAAGCTCTACTTTTGGAATAAATTCAAAACCAAAGAAAAAAAAGAGGCAAAATCAGACTTCAGATTTGCCGTTTGTATGACAAAGTTTAATTGTTCATAAAATATTTGAAGGAAAGTTTAGTACTATTTATTAACCGAGTTTTACTATATCACTTTTACAGCCTTGACATGTAAAAGACACTGTGAGTGATATGTTGAACCACTTGTCATTAAATCCCATTCATACTTGATGCACTTGAAGACTTTTTATACAGTATGTATAAATATTGTTAGATGATTCTTTATATTGCATTATTCAGTATTCAGTTCAAGTATGTGACAGTTCAAGTATGTTCAATATGTGACAAATAAATCTTGAATCTTGAGTTCAGTGGTAACAGTCGGGTTCTTCTCTGATTTATCTCTGCTGTATAGCACTCATCTCTTCTCAGCATCTTGCAGTAAAGATACATCAGCAAGGTCAATGATTGGAACTACTGAAGAATCACAAATTAACACAAATATGCTGCGTTTCAAAACCTTTTGAGCTATACCTACAGAAGCAGAATTTTAATGCATCATATGAGTGTGTTGCAAAGTCTCTTCCAGGAATCTTAATTGTACTGCATCCTAAGAGACCTATATTGGTCAAATTCAAAGCCAGCATCGCATGAATCCTCCATGGAATGCATTGTGATTATAAAAAAGTAAATGCAAGATGACCGATGACGAAAAGTGGATTAAGAGTATACTTATTCATTAAATTCTGAAACATATCAAATATACCATTTGGTGTCAGTGTGATAGATAGATAGATAGATAGATAGATAGATAGATAGATAGATAGATAGATAGATAGATAGATAGATAGATAGATAGATGAGCATAAAAAACTTCTTTCAAAAACTTAAAAAAAAAAGCTTACCAACTCCAAACTTTTGAACAATAGTATATAAATGATGATGAATTATATATATTTTTTTACACCCAAATTTTTGTGTACCATATTATCTTACTTTTTTAAGATAAATTGAAATTGTATTGAAATTGTGCTTATATCAAAATCAACTGGGAGTTGAGCCATTCTGAATGATTAATTACTGAATTGTTCTGAATAGCACAATAGAATCACAATGTAAAGGTTATTTATTAGCAGAAAATGTATAGAGTGAATGCAGTAAGCAACAAATGAGAGTAACATAGTGAGGTAGAAATCCACTTGAATAAAATAAATAAATTTTTTTCCTAAATGGGTCCATGTGTTCCTTTAATATTGACAACATCCATTTCAGATCTGCCATACTTAGAGAAGCACTAGTACTGTGTTTTAGACACATGCTGACGTGTCTAACCTGACATCGTTGTTTCAAATCAAAGAGAGACTGTTTCCAGTCTTTATCTCACAGCGACTATGCCTCTAATTTACGGATGGTAAAAACATCTTTGCCACTTCAGAGGCTGCCACTTTTCAAAACTGACAACGCTGGGTTTAAAAGAAGCTTAAGACCAGCAAAGAGAGCTCTTAAGTGCACAGAGATTCAATAAATTCAGCCAAAATGATAGAGCCCTTCACACCCTGTTGTCACTGTCTGACTGGAGACTTCCGGGAAGCTGTGGAAAAGCCAACTCTTGTCAAGGCACATTTACAGCTACATTTCTGTTATATTTAGAAGGAATTGTTGTATTAATTTAGAGCCTAAAGGCCACAGCACACTAGTATATTTTCAAGGCAGTGCATGCTGGTAATTTTATAACTATGGAGCTACAGGTACATCTCCAAAAATTAGAATATCATGAAAAAGTTAATTTTTTCTGAACCCCATAGAAAATCTATGGGGTATTGTCAAGAGGAAGATGAGAGACACCAGACCCAACAATGCAGATAACCTGAAGGCCGCTATCAAAGCAACCTGGGCTTCCATTACACCAGTGCCACAGGCTGATTGCCTCCATGCCACACCACATTGATGCAGTAATTCATGTAAAAGGAGGCCCGAGTGCATAGAAATTAACATAGTTTTCAGAAGCCTGACATTTCTGTTTAAAATATCCTTTTTTTATTGATCTTATGTAATATTCAAATTTTCTGAGACACTGAATTCTGTAAGCCATAATCATCGGAATTTCAAGAAATAAAGGCTTGAAATATTTCACTGTATGTGTAATGAATCTATATAATATATGGGTTTTACTTTCTGAAATGAGTGACAAAAAATATTGACCTTTTTCATGATATTCAAATTTTTTGACATGTACCTGTATATAGAATTTATATTCCATCTCCACAGTTGCACACCCTAGTTTTGGCATAAGCATGCTGGAGACTAAACTTTCAGAAATGTTTACAAAATAGTATTTTGCAAAGTTTATTTATCTCATTTACTCCCTAAACTGACATACAAATGTCCTCTGACAAACTCACCTTAGCTAGTGTTTTAGGGGAACAAACCAGGGATGAGAAGCTTGTGTTCAGTATAAAAAACTCAGTATAAGGTTTATATGATTTTTCAAGGGGTAGTTTTCCCAAAAATAAAAGCCATATGGACTAATTTTATGATTTTGTCTCAGTCGGATGTGATTACTTGCGGATTTCTCTCATAATATTTCCAAATGTGAACACATTTTATTGTTTTTTCTTTTTCTTTTTCTTTTTTTCTCTCAGTCTTCTAAAACTTTACTGTTTTTTTTAGCTCATGCTCCTGCAAACATTTTATGCTGTAATGGACATTAATGACGCCATTGGACACCCTTAATTCCACTGTAAATCAGCTCTCCACCTTCTTATGGGTCACTCTTCACCTGAAAACATCCTCTAACTGGTCCCAAGAAGACCTTAAACCTCTCACTGCATTCAGACTGTCTCACCCTACTGCAGAAACTGCTTTGGTATGTAATTTCCAGCATTGTTACTCTTCATTTAAAATGTGGTGGCACAAATTATCTGAACTAATAACAGCCCAGTGCTATTATGATTGTAAACGTATAAACTCATAGTCATTTACATCTTACTGTGATATTGGAAACTCAACTCAAAACTGAAATTAATTTAGAACAATGCTATTTCCCGCGCTGTATGATTTACATTGTGCTGTCAGTCTGGTAGGAAATATACAGACTGATGAACAAGATCGAGAATAAGCTTTGCTATGGTTATATCCAGTTCCGCTAATGGAATATGTCTTTCTTGCAGCTCACAAAGCCTTGGCCAAGATTGATGCGTTCTGTTTAATTAACAGGAATTATTTACTGAGCGCAGCTAGCCATCTGCAGCCCAACTCAAGTAATGGATATATTAGCTAAAGACTCAATGGATTAGAGGCTGCACATTTAGTGAACTGGGAGCAGTCCATCATTGGGGAAAAGTCACGTAAAGCTGCATGCTGGTATGTCACTGAAGTTGTAATGAGTGTGAGTGTAGTGTATGTATGTGCTGGACTCTTAGCGTCAGATGATGATCTATAGTCATATCTAACATGTTGCCTTGTGCTAGAATTGGGCAAATGCAATTTGATGTATCAAGTCTGCACTTGCTCAAGCCAAGGAAAAAAAAAGAAAAGAAAAAAAAAAAAACTGGAAAAATGGAAGGTTAGGTATAATCAGATTTTATTACAGCACAAACTCTGCACAGAAGCCATGTAAACCAAGGATTGTAACATTACGTAAATTGTATAAATGTCAGGTGGTTACTAAATGCAACAAGCAATTTCTCCAGCTGTGAAAAAATATAGAATAATACAAAACATTGTAGCTGGAAGCCTGCCAATAGCTTGAGGACAATAACATATGAATATGGATAGAAAAGACATACGTTTAAATTTTGAATACAAGGCTAATCGTGCGGGTCTATCCAAATTTTCAAGAAATGGTAAATCAGCTCACCACCTTGTTATGTGTCACTCTTCACCTGAAAATGCCCCAAAAAAAAAATATATATATATATATTATTTTTACTAGCAATAAAAAAAAAATGCTTTATGTTCCTGAAACACATACTCTGTATGTGTGTTGCTCAGGTGTCATGCCTGAAAAACAGTCATGCCTTTTAGCGATCTGAGGATGGATATGTGTTGCCCAAATAATGTTTTCTGCTATTTGCAAGCATTTACTGGCCTGCATCTACACTTCTGCATTTTTCATCCCAGTAAACTTTTTTCAACTCCATGCTGACTGAGGCAAAGATTGCTCTTAGTGCTTAAAAGAAACCACATGGTGGTTCCTTTGAATATGATATGTCAACAATGCCTTTTTCTTACTTGAGTGAAAACGCTTGAATCTTGCTTTCATATTCCAACAATGTAGTGAAAAAGCCTTTCCCAGGACACCAAAAACATACATCCTCATTTATTTTTTCCTATCACGTATTTGTTTCCCTTCCTTCTTTAACCTTGGAAAACGGTATATTCTCAGAGGGTTTCAAAGCAATACTTATGTGTATTTAATATCGAACATTTAACTCATCGTAAGCATTTTTTTCTCTCTGTTTAACCTTGCTACTCTGTTGGTCGACTAGTGGCTCCAGTCAGCCATTTAACGCTATGCTCTTGGTACATAATTCACATGCAGCAGGATATTAAGCAAATCCCAGCGGTGAGGGAGGTGTGGGTCGTGGACAGTTGTGGAGGGGGGGCATTGATGAAATGACCAGCAAAACCTAATTAAAGTTGATGAGCTCAAACGCATTGATGTATTGCATCCATTATGGCCCAGTTCGATAGGTCTGGCCCCCAGCACTGCTACAGACACTCACTCCACACCAAACACTCTGAATAACTAACAGCAGTGCATGAGGAGAGAGGTGGCGCTGCTGCTGCCTGATACCGAAAGATTGTGCTGTCTCAAGTGGTTGGAGAGATTTATGAGCCTGTGTGTGCATCCGTTTATTCATAGGTGTGGATTTTAAGGGGATTTAGAAGGAGTCTCTTGCTCATCATGTGTTTATCTTTTGTTGTTTTTAACATGGCAATGGATAGTGTTTAAAATGCAAGGCTGCAGCATTTAATTCTAAGGGTTATCATTAGGACATTGTTAAAGTAGTCCATGTGAAATCAGTGATTCAGCCATTATTTTATGAAGCTATGAGAATACAAATATAATAATGACTTTATTCAGCAAATTCGTCTTTTCCCTGTCAGTCTTCGATGCACACTCATGAGAGGACCATGACGCATGAGTGTGCTTGAGTGAGCATTGAGTGAGCATTCTAATGTAGAACGTCCATCTCTCTTTGTTCATCGTCTGTATATTCTGGTTCAAATAACACTGGGCAAAAAATTGCAAGCCATCCTCTCTGTCGAAACTTTCAGACATGTTTGCAAAGACTGTTTTATGTACAGAGTGAATCTTCCTCTGCTTGCAAACAAGGCACAGCGCATCAAGGTTCTACGTCAGAACACTGGGCTCCTGCGTCAGCAGCATCACACGCATGTGTCATGGTACTCTCATGAACACGTATCGAAGACTGACACGGAAAAGAAGAAATTGTAGAATAAAGTCACTATTTTTGTGTTCTTTGCTATTAAAAATTATTATTGTAGCTTGAACCACTGATGTCACTATTTTAACAATGTCCTTACTACCTTTCTGGGCCTTGAACATAGTATTTGCGTTGCTGTCTATGCAGAGTCAGAGAGCTCTTGAATTTCATCAAAAAAATCTTAATTTGTGTTCCAAAGATAACAGCTCTTACGGGGTTTTGAGCGACATATGGGTGAGTTATTAATGACAAAATTGTCATTTTTGGACTACCTGATCTCATGAAGAAAACACACCTGTTGGAACTTTTTCGCAAAACTCAAAATACATACCAATAAGTACATATTTAGGTTTAGTGCAGATTGTACGTTATTTTAAAATACGTACTCCCCTCAACAGACATTTCAAGTCAGTACTGCAATGACACTTACAAAACCCGACTATATGTACATTCATCTGTTCCAGGGCAAAAAAAAACAACAACAACAAAAAAACAAACAAACACTTTTTTAGCACCACTCAGTGGACATTTCACATCGAATGTGTCATGAAACGTACATTACACTACGTATTTCGCATCTTGCAAAAAAGTCAAGTATCTGTAGTGAGAGTGCAGTTTGTTTCAAACCCTGCTCCACTATTTTCAATTAATTTGAAATTTAATTTGTGTGTGTGTGTGGGGGGGAGGGCATTGATTTAAAAATAAATAAAAAATCTGTCCAATTAAATAAAATGTATGCTTATTCAATTTCATTAGATCAACTTAGTTAAATTAGTTTTCATTAGATTATGATGGTAAGTGTACTGGCACAGTATTTACTTCCTGCAAATGCAAATAGTGTTCTGTTCAGAATAGGATTAGAGTTAAAAAATCAGTTTACCCAAAAAATGAAACATTTGACAGCACTATTATTAATATTATTAAAATAACAGAATGACTATTCTTTTTATTATTAATGACTATTATTAATGACTATTATAATTTACACAAAACAGCGGTATTAGTAGTGGTATGTCTTCTTTTAGATGCTAAATAAACATACAGGCAGATATGTGTCTCCAAGTAAGCATGATCATTTCTTTCACTGCATAATGTTTGCCATGACAGAAGGCGAAAAAGAAGGATTTTTATGGACCAAAAGAGAGAGATAAAAGAACATTTTGTTTGACCGTTCGTCTTTCTGGTTCTTTGGCTAACCCTCCACACCTTACAAACTACAGCTCATTCTTCAAGTCTACATGTGAAGTGAAGTGACATTCAGCCAAGTATGGTGACCCATACTCGGAATTCGTGCTCTGCATTTAACCCATCCAACGTGCACACACACAGCAGTGAACACACACACACCGTGAACATACACCCGGAGCAGTGGGCAGCCATTATATGCTGCAGCGCCCGGGGACCTTGCTCAAGGGCACCTCAGTCGTGGTATTGAGGGTGGAGAGAGCGCTGGACATTCACTCCCCCCACCTACAATTCCTGCCGGCCGGAGACTCGAACCCGCAAACTTCGGATTACAAGTCCGACTCTCTAACCATTAGGCCACGACTTCCCCTACATAGTGGGTATGACTCTGAATTAAAGATGAGAATGTAAGAGAATTGAGAGAGATTTTGTTAGTTTAAATTTATGAACATATTGTACACTTTCACCTCTCGCCTTGCTTTTTTATTTGTTTTGCTTTGCCAAAAACAGAGCACAACAAACCATAGGGATTAACCACGCTAGCCCATGGGCTAGCATTACCAGCGCCGTCTCACACTGCGCTTCATCAGCGTCCATCATAGGCCTATGTAAAGCATGTGGGGTGAATTATGGCAGCTGTAACAGGCAGGCACGGGTGTTTATAATGTGTGTTATGGTGCCAGGCCTCCGGGGGAGAGAATAAAACACTGACTAATGGAGGCAGAAACAGGAAGGAGAGACAGCAGCAGCAGATTGTGAAGGTCATTGCTCTGAGTGCTGCGCTCGAATGAAGAAGGACTTGGTTTTATGTGAAGATTTACTAGCTCTTTTACAATCGTTGTTAAAGGTGATGTAATGTTGCGTATATTCTGTATCCGAATAGGTCATAGATAAGGTTCCACTTTGTTCATAAGAGAACTTTTAAATATGATCAAAGGATGTAATGTCATTTACACAACCCTTTATGGCTTTGTCAGTATGTGTGTGGAAGTATAGCTGCATATTAAAGCTAGCATGTATAATATATAATATAAATGTTAAATGTCCCAGTATTTTTGGACATAATATATTATAGTATGTCCAAAAATACTGGAACATTTAACGCTTGTCTGTGTTTGTTCCAGACAGACAGTCTATCTATAAGTGGGATTTTTCAATGACTCTTTCTGCAGGTTAGTTGGTGGCAACAAAGTAACAAAGTCTTTATGAATAAATTATATGAATCATTCACTCAACAGCCGCGAATCATTTATTAATTGAGGAATTAATAAAGCTACTGTTCTTATGAGTGAGTCATTTGAATCTGATTTGTTCAAAATATGGATTCATTTAGGAAGGAAACAAATGACTATTGTTTTTTGTGAATCATTGAATCCTTTGTTCATATGTTTCATTCAAAACACTTACTGTTTTGGGAACGAAACAGCTGACTATGTCCTTAATTTATGTTTATTTGTATAGTGCTTTTCACAGTACACATCATTGCAAAGCAGCTTCACAGAAAATGAATGTTTCTATATTACAATTAGTGTAATTCATCAGTGGTTGTCATGTCAAGGTGATGTCCCTTTGGCAGAAATGTTGCAGGATAATGAAAATCAAGCAGTTAGTAAATGACATGTATTCAAAAAGAAATGGCAAACATTATTAAGAGAAAATGATTATATGAAGTGATTAAAATGACAGTAATGTACAGTAAGGAAAATAAGTCATTTTAATCTTTGGTTCATCTGATTTATTCAAAATATTCATTCGTTTAGGAACAAAACAAGTGATTGTTCTTACAAGTGAGTCATTTGAATAGTTCTTTCATCTGATTTGCTAAAAATATTGATTCATTCAGCAACAAAACAAGTGACTGTCCTTATGATTGAATAAACTGATTCAATAAGGAATTAAACAATTGAAATCATTTATGTATGTGTGTACAGTATGTATTAATTCATTTATTTATTTATTCATTCATTCATTTACTCACTCAGTGATTCAGTAACTCAACAGATAATTCCACTGTGAAACATTGTTTCTCAAATGTAAATTACTCAGTATTAACAGTTGTTTAAGGAAAGGAAAAGGAAAGGAAATAAAATGTTAAGTAACGTTTTTAGAACATGAACAATCTTGCATTTGCTTAGTCATAGCAGGCTTTGCTGTCTGAATTCATGTAATGACATATTGTAAATGAATTATTCAATAATTTTTGGGACCAATTTATTGAAGTGAGAAAAAAACAGACTGCAGACTTCCCAACACTACACACTAAGTACTGTTGGATGACAACGTTTTATGAACAGGATGCAGTCTAGAGGACTGGGATGGTTTTCAAAAAATATAAATTGTGTGCGCGTAGCAATGAAAGATCTGAGAGATATGAGTGGCACGCAAGAATAGAACTCAAAAGATCCGCCTACCCATTGGGAATACCTACACCTGTCACTATCACACACACACACACAGTGCACTCCGTCTGCCAGTGCTTCGCTCTGCTAGAGTGAGCGACATGGTGGATGATCTGCCACTAATTGCTGCAGTTAAGACAGCGGAACTTACCTGCGCAGAAGAGCTACCTGGTCTAATGTGCTATAAAATCATTATGCTGATTGTGGAGATCCTTATTCGATAGTTTTCTCTTTTTTACATGGGACAGGACTGTTGACATGGATGCCTGGCTTGCACTGGAGTGGCTCGGCTTTGCATAGTGTACATCACCCTTAATCAGCCCCTGGAGAGTATTCCCGAGTACTGTTCCTGAGCACTCCTAGATACCTGTAAACACTTTCAAACTATTTGCAAGTTCCAGGGATAGCTGTCACTTCGTTTATTTGGCAGGGAAAAAAAATGTTCAGGTATCTCAAGAGCCTGGTTAAAAGCTACCAGCATCGCTTTCCCGCTGTCAGTTTTTTTTTTTTTTGTTCCGCAAACACAGGACTTGGAAGGCAAACGCGGGAAGTGGCAATAACAAGCCAAAACCGAGGTTGGTTCGTGCCCTGCTTGTTTCAAGTGCTTGCGTATGCATGCGTGAGTCTGTATGAATGTGCGACAAAGCTGAAAGGAACACTTGGAAGTGCGAGAGAGCACAAGTGGTTCACATCCCGTCTTTGGAAAGATGCCTCCCAATAAAAAACAGTCCCCTGAAGAGGAAGCCACTCTGTCGGATGCTTTCTTTCAAAGCTGTCTTGCCATTCTCTTTTCAACCCAGTCTCTGGGGTCTGTGCGAGGGCGTAGGCTGTGGATTTGTTAGTCCACAGTAATGGCCAATCACCAAAGCAATTAGCATGCGGCAATAAAATACTCCCCGAGTTTTAAAAGCGAGCTTAGGGCAACATACTGTTCCCCGGGCAGCCAAGTTCTCCCCCAGAGGCCAATTCAGCCAGGCTAATCCTGCCTCTAATTAAGCCAATTGATGGAGGACAGTTGTTGTGTACAGTTTATTTGGATGTTAAAATGCCACACCACAAAATAGCTTTTGGAGCAGGGTTTGTTTCTCTCCAGAGTAATTAAAAAAAATAACCACCGCAAAGTCTTTTGCTGCATTACCAGATGACGATGTGAGCTGATTTTGACGGTTCTGTATTCGGATGATGTAGATGTGTTTGCAACTGGCTTTAATTGCCACTCCATGTATTTTTCATAAGCGCGAATCCAACTGTGACAAATGAAATGGGCAATTCTTAAAAATCACACACATACATGGGCTCTTTTGTGTCATGTTTGCATGGGCGGCAAACAAGGTCAGTCTACCCGTTGATTTTGTGCAGCTGACAGAAGCAGAGTTGTTGATATACAGAGTTAGAGATTTTTAATAATGTTTCCCAGGCAGGACCTTTCATTCCCCAGTGATCCTCAGGAGGGAGCTTTGCTCAAGGTTGAGGATCTTATCTATTCATGCTGCGCACCCTAGCAGCTCTGACTGAAGTGCTCCCTTGACTCGTGCTAGGACTTCTGATGCTATTCTGGCCAGAGTGCATTCTGGGAACAGAGAGAAAGTGAGAGAGAGGGAAAAATGTTTCTAGTGTCATTCTCTAGCTTTAAACGAATTGGAAAGGAACATGCAATGCATTGTGAGATTGTGTCATTTGACTTTTCGCCCCTTCAATTTATGTTAAATTGCTTTTTAGCATTGGTGCTTTGTCTTCTCCCTATGATATACGTAATGGTAGATTTTTTTATTCATTTTTTGATTCGAATGAGCTGCTTGATATTTTTATGGAAACCATGGTACTATTGTTTTAGGATTTTTCAATTAATAGAAAGGTCAAAAGTACATATTTGAAATAGAACTAATTTGTAATATTATAAATGTCTTCACTGTCACTTTTCTTATCAGTTTAGTGCACTCTTGCTTATAATTTCTTAAAAACTAATAAAAAAAACCTGACTTTAACCCATCCAAGTGTACACACAGTGGTGAACATACACCTGGAGCAGTGGGCAGCCATTGCTGCGGCGCCCGGGGAGCAGTTGGGGGTTCGGTGCCTTGCTCAAGGGTCTCACCTCAGTTGTGATATTGAGGGTGGAGAGAGTGTTGGTTATTCACTCCCCCCACCTACAATCCCTGCAGGACCTGAGACTCGAACCCACGACCTTCGGGTTGCAAGTCCAACTCTCTATCCATTAGGCCACGACTGCCCTTAACTAGCAACTGTAACTAGCAACTATATAGCAACTCCCTGGCAATATACCAGATATTATATATATTATATTATTTTTATTATTATATTAGTACCCAGAATTGAATTGAAATTTTTCAGAAAATGTAAAATCTAGTTTTTATTGTTATCCACAGACATCTTTTCTTTTAGCTTTATTATCTAAAAAGAATATTATCACATTGATCGACTTGCAATACATAAAATTCCCTTGGATCTATGGTCAGGAGTCAATATTCTTAAAAACGTTGATTATTTAAGAAGCATTGAATTTCACTCCTGTATGTCTTTCAGAGACATGATACATTCAGGCTATCAATGCACAAACCATAACCTCTGACCTCTTCCATCACGGCTGTCAATACACAACAAGGGATAATTTACAGGGAAAACGCAGAGTTCCAATATGTTCTCTGCTCATATAAATATATGTGTGCGACAAATCAGTCACCTCTACAAAGCGGAAATGTGATTTACTTCCCAGAAGCACTTAAGACATTGTGTGGAGAGAGAGCATGTCTTTCCAGTAGGTGCTTATCTATTAAAAGCATAGGAGCCTCATACGGACTGATCAGTCTGCCATGGGGGTTCTAGATCATGTTGATTAAGGTGTTTAAGAGTGGTGTGTGTGACCAGTCAGACTACCATACAACTAACGTCACTTATTGATTATGCTTTGATCAAACTATGTCAATAAAATCACCAAGACGGGGTGAGACTGATTGACTAAACTGGCTGCTTCAGAAATGGAGCATTTGTAAAGGGTAAAAAATCAGAATCAAAGACATGAAACGAATATGAAAAAATATGAATTGATTTGCTTTTAGATGTTTACTCTGAATTCAACAGTTTGTCTTTCAGAAATATGGTATATTTCTCAGGGAAACAAGAAACTCAAAGAAAAATATGGTTATTCTTTATTTTATGGTATCAGTACAATGTATCTAAACATTTGAGTACTGAGTAAAAATAATTAACAAGAATTTACTATAAGGTTAGGGCAGGGGTGCCCAAACTCGGTCCTTGAGGGCCGGTGTCCTGCAGACTTTAGCTCCAACTTGCCTCAGCACACCTGCTGGGAAGTTTCTGTATGCCTAGTAAGAGCTTGATTAGCTGGTTCAAGTGTATTTAATTGGGGTTGGAGCTAAACTCTGCAGGGCACCGGCCCTCCAGGACCGAGTTTGGGCACCCCTGGGTTAGGGTTTCATTTAACATTATTTGCATATGATTAATTTCATGTTTTTACAATAGTCAGTACATGTAACGTGTAACAAGGAAACTGTAAAATAAATTGTTACCAAAAATATGTAGGATGGGACATTGTTGTTGTTGTTGTTTTTATGGATTTAAAAGGCTTTGATATGCAATACAGGATATGACAGGAAACTCTTAAAACTACATTCTGTGACACAAAAATTTAAATATTATTTCTAAAATTATAATGGATTTGGGCATCCGCCATGACACTCGCTGTGAGAAATATTACAAGTGGAGTGATACAAACAGTGAAACGGTTGGAATTATGTTATCACTAGAATATCACACTCCTTTCAGCCAATCAGATTCAAGGACCAGAAAGAACTGTTGTATAAATATATTTAGTATAACTAATAAAAATGACAAAAACGCCTAAATTACTAAAACTTTAACTGAATTTAAAATGAAATAAAGCTAATTCAATTTTTTTATAAAAACTATAAGAGCATCTCAGTGATAAAGATATAACACTGGCAGAGGTCAGTTTGTTACATTTATATATATCCTCCAGTTCTCAGATATCTTTTGGCTATGCAAATTAGAGCAGGCTGCATAAACAGCAAGATGTCAGTCTCTAGCAGATAAAATTCACTGTCTCTTTTACAAATTGATCTGTGATTGGTTTTTCAGCATGTTACAAATATGGTGAAAATGTTTTGGAAGACAACAAGAGATCCTACATCAGTACTGGCTCACTTCTAAGGAGTGTGTTCCAGACAGAGGGGGTAAAGAAGAGCCAAGGCTGAACAACACACCTGCATTCAGATTAATGCCCAGCGCCTGCCGGGGAGCTGCTGGAAATGAGTGGGCCGGTATTTTTATTGACCCACGATTGACAAAAAAGAGAGTGCGAGCAAGTGAAGGAAAGAGAAGAAAGGGAGAGAGGAACACAGAGAGAGGATCGTGGTGATTTCTGCCGGTTGTGAGCTAGCTTGCCTTCAGGGCACATAGCAGGGCCTGCAAAAATTATTCATATTTCACCACTGGATTTTGCCGCGTCGTCAATCTCTTCCAACAACAAAACTCTCGCCTTCAGATGACAGTGAATGCAGGTGCCATTCCTTCTCCTAATGCGATCACGCCTCAATGATGGCGACAAGTCAATCATCTTCAAATCAATAGAGCTTCAGGGGGCAACAAGAGTGGGTATTTACCAAAAAAAGACAAGGAAATCATGAGGACCCTACCTGTATTAAATCATATACTGACAACACAGGAAACTTTCAGTGTTATGAGACATTTTGATGGAAATTCATAAAAAATATATTTTTAAAAAAATCTCAATATATGTATTGCATATTACTGTAAATATATGGATAATTATTTCATAATGAAAATAATTTTTAAAAAACATTGAATATATATACGATTTTGTAAGATTTTACATATAAAAACTAATTAAAATGTACATTTATATATATATATATATATATATATATATATATATATATATATATATGTGTGTGTGTGTGTGTGTGTGTGTGTGTGTGTGTATATTTATGTATATGTATAATTATATGTATGTGTGTGTGTGTGTGTGTGTGTGTGTGTGTGTGTGTGTGTGTGTGTGTTCTTCGACAGCAACCAGTCTGTTTTCAGAAGTGGACATTCAACCGAGACTGTCTTGCTCTCAGTTGTTGAAGCCCTAAGACTGGCAAGAGCGGATTCCAAATCTTCAATACTTATCTTGCTGGATCTGTCCGCTGCTTCTGACACGGCTAACCACCAGATCCTCCTGTCAACCCTGTTGGCAAAGGGCACCTCAGGAACCACACTCCAGTGATTTGAGTCTTATCTCTCAGATAGGTCCTTCAAGGTATCTTGGAGAGGTGAGGTGTCCAAGTCGCAACATCTAACTTGGACCACTTATCTTCTCTGTCTACATGGCATAACTAGACTCTGTCCTTCAGAAACATGGCTTTTCATATCACTGCTATGCTGATGATACTCAACTCTACCTCTCATTACATCTTGATGATCTGACAATAGCTGCTCGCATCTCAGCATGTCTAACAGACATTTCTTCCTGGATGAAGAACCATCACCTTCAAGTCAACCTTGCCAAGACAGAACTGCTTGTGGTTACTGTATATACACACACACACACACACGCACACACACACACACACACACACACACACCCACACGTATATATATGTATATACATACACACACACATATACATATATATATATATATATATATATATATATATATATATATATATATACTGTATATATATACATACATATATATACTGCCAAATCTTTGCATTTAAATGCTGATATGAACTGATATGAAAAGAAAAAAAGGTTATGCCATCCACTTCTGAGAAAATATCTAATTCTAAACAGGATATTTTAAATATTACACCCTTTGGGGCAAATATTATTTATAAATGGATATTACCCTGAGACTTAATGGCAGAGCTCTTTGAACCTGCTTGGAGGTATACACTGGGCTCTTTTCTTCACATAAGAGGAAAAGCTATCATACAAAACACATTCCCCACCAGAGGAGAATATGTTGTCTCTGCTGAGAAAATTGAAAGCTATTTTTGAATAGAATTACAGTAGATTTATTGTACGTGTCAGGTTAGAGTAAACCACAGGTCACAGCTAGAGGAACTGGACCCCCTTTTGCCTTCAGAACTGCCCTAATTCTTCGTGGCATAGATTCAACAAGGTGTTGGAGACATTCCTCAGAGATTTTGGTCCATATTGACATGATTGATTTGCTGCACATCCATGATGCTAATCTCCCATTCCACCACATCCCAAAGGTGCTCTGTTGGATTGAGATCTGTTGACTGTGGAGGCCATTTGAGTAAAGTGAACTCATTGTCATGTTCAAGAAACCAGTCTGAGATGATTTGAGCTTTGTGACATGGTGCATTATCCTGCTGGAAGTAGCCATCAGAAGATGGGTACACTGTAGTCATAAAGGGATGGAGATGGTCAGCAACAATACTCAGGTGGCGTTTAAACGATGCTCAGTTGGCACTAAGCAGTGTGCCAAGAAAATATCCCCCACACCATTACACCACCACCACCAGCCTGAACCGTTGAGACAAGGCAGGATGGATCCATGCTTTCATGTTCTTTACGCCAAATTCTGACCCTATCATCTGAATGTCGCAGCAGAAATCGAGACTCATCAGACCAGGCAACATTTTTCCTCTGCGAACTGTAGCCTCCGTTTCCTGTTCTTAGCTGACAGGAGTGGCACCCGGTGTGGTCTTCTGCTGCTGTAGCCCATATGCTTCAGGGTTCGACGTGTTGTGCATTCAGAGATGGTATTCTGCATACCTTGGTTGTAGCAAGTGGTTATTTGAGTTACTGTTGTCTTTCTATCATCTCTAACCAGTCTGCCCATTCTCCTCTGACCTCTGACATCAACAAGACATTTTCGTCCACACAACTGCCACTCACTGGATATTTTCTCTTTTTCGGACCATTCTCTGTAAACCCTAGAGATGTTTGTGCGTGAAAATCCCAGTAGATCAGCAGTTTTTGAAATACTCAGACCAGCCCGTCTGGCACCAACAACCATTCCACGTTCAAAGTCACTTAAATCCCCTTTCTTCCCCATTCTGATGCTCGGTTTGAACTTCAGCAAGTCGTCTTCTCCACATCTAGATGCCTAAATGCATTGAGTTGCTGCTTTGTGATTGGCTGATTAGCAATTTGTGTTACCAAGCAATTGAACAGGTGTACCTAATAAAGTGGCCGGTGAGTGTTATATATATATATATATATATATATATATATATATATATATATATACTGTATATAGGCATGCATCGTAATATATTTGTACTGTTCATGTAAACACCGTTTCTCAGTGCGATTGCATCATGTTTGGTATGAATTTTAGCATCTGATTTTCATCTTTCATCTTTTATTTCAGTGTCTGTATACTTCTGCCATATCACGACTTTTTTAGACCCTGATGAAGAGTATGGATTTTCATCATGGAGAAGTGGATTATCGGTGTGCTCTAACTGGGTGGTGTGTCCACTTAGCATCGTTCTGCCATCCTATTGTCAATGCTGGTAAAACAGCCCTATCCCCTCAATGTGTTGCCATGGGCAACTTGAGCATAATGGCAGGCAGTCATCGAATGGAGAGCCCCAAGTAGGCGATTATTAGCTTCTAGGGCCTTTAATGTCAGTGCTCTGTTAATTACTAATTAGTAAATTACAGAGTTATTTCAGTGCACTGATGGAGCTGAAGTTACTGTAGGCGTGGTGGATGTTTGCTTTTCATCAAAGGTGAACCAGTAGACCTTAAAATCAAGTTGCAGCAGACTTCTCATTCACTTGTATGAATCAGAAGTTAATTGTTCTAACACATAGACAAAGCATTGATTCATATCTGTTTTTCTTTACATATGTAGATAAAATACTAACATCATGACTTTAGGTGCGTTCGACTTGAAGCAGCGCTGCACAGAACGATCAGAGTATGGCATAAAAGTACCATGAAAGTACCTCAATTCGAAAAGCAAAAGGAGCCGTCTGCTCTTTATAGACCGTTTCATCGGGAGCATGTGCCTGGCCCGAAGTTAACTTCAGGTCTGTGTTTGTTTATTGGTCTGGCTAGTGTCGCAGACTACAAACACAGTTAAAGTTAAGGTCATGAGTAGACTCATTGGCTCAGGTTGTTGTGCTGTGGGATGCAATGTTTTCCCATACATTGATTTATTTGTGGTGACTTGCCGCAATATCAAAACTGACCGCTGCAAATAGATTTCCCAAAAGGCTTTGACTTTGTTGAATAAACGTGAGCACTGCACGTTTCAAAAAAATAAAAAAATAAAAATTAAATAAATAAAAAGAATATATATATATATATATATATATGTAGGTATATATATATATATTCTCAGAAAATATATATCTCCGAAAATTAGACTATGGTGAAAAAGTTTTTTTTTTCTTGTAACTTATTTCAAAAAGTGAAATTTTCATATATTTTAGATTCATTACATGTAAAGTAAAAAACTTCAAAAGTTTTTGGTTTTAATTTTGATGATTATAGCTTACAGCTCATGAAAGTCAAAAGTCAGTATATCAAAATATTAGAATATTTACATTTGAGTTTCAATAAATGACCATCCATACAGTATAAATTCTGGGTATCTCTTGCTCTTTGAAACCACAATAATGGGGAAGACTGCTGACTTGGCGATGGTCCAGAAGACGATCATTGACGCCCTCCACAAAGAGGATAAGTCACAGAGGGTCATTACTGAAAGGGGTGGCTGGTCAAGGAGTGCTGTATCAAAGCATATTAAATGCAAAGTTGACTGGAAGGAAGAAATTGGGTAGGAAAATGTGCACAAGCAACAGGGATGACCTCATGCTTGAGAATACTGTCAAGCAAAGCCGATTCAAACACTTGGGAGAGCTTCACAATGAGTGAACTGAAGCTGGAGTCAGTGCATCAAGAGTCACCACGCTCAGACATCTTCAGGAACAGGAAACATCATCAGAAGCATCTTACCTGGGCTAAGGAGAAAAAGAACTGGACTGTTGCTCAGTGGTCCAAAGTCCTCTTTTCAGATAAAATTAAATTATGATTTTCATTTGGAAATCAAGGTCTGGAGTCTGGAGGAAGACTGGAGAGGCCCAGAATCAAAGCTGCTTGAAGTCCAGTTTGAAGTTTCCACAATCAGTGATGATTTGGTGTGCCGTGACGTCTGCTGGCGTTGGTCCATTGTGTTCAAAGTTCAAAAGTCAAAGTCAATGCAGCCGTCTACCAGGAGATTTTAGAGCACTTTATCAAAATCACTTCCAAGTGGTTTGCTGACCATGATATCACTGTGCTTGATTGGCCAGCCAACATGCCTGACTTTATCCCCATATGGAATCTATGGGATATTTTCAAGAGAAAGATGAGAAACAGTTGATCCAACAATACAGACGAGCTGAAGGCTCAATAGTGCCTCAGCAGAGCCACAGGCTGATCGCTTCCATGCCAGACCTCACTGATGCTGGAATTTATGCTAAATGAGCCCCGACCAAGTATTGAGTGCATAAATTAACATACTTTAAAGAACTTGAACGTTTCTGTTTTGAAAATCCTTTCTTTGATTGATCTTAGGAAATATTCTAATATTTTGAGATACTGATTTTTGACTTTCATGAGCTGTAAGCTCTAGTCATCAAAATTAAAACAAAGTGTATCTATCTATCTATCTATCTATCTATCTATCTATCTATCTATCTATCTATCTATCTATCTATCTATCTATCTATCTATCTATCTAATCTTCAGAAATGCAGTGAAAATTGTAATATTGTGAAATATTAATATTAATATGAACTGTTTTCTATTTTAATATATTTATTTATTTATTTTCTTGATGCTAAAGCTGAATTTTAAGCAGCTAGTCTTCAGTGTCACATGACTCAGAGTCGCATAATATATTTTTAATTGATTTAAATATATGTTATTCTCTTAATGACATATATAATGAATGAAGTTGTATCAAAAATTATTATAAATATCAAATAATATCAGTAACAATAAGATATTCAAAGATTTGAAAGGAAGCTACAATCTCTTCTCTGATCAGCTCAAAAAACACCTCTGTATATGTTTCCCATATCTCTCAGAAATTGACTGCATCAATGAAATTTTTCATCTCATTCTTGTCATGACATGGTTCACTTGTTTTGAACAGGCGTAAATGAAAAAGTGACATCTCTTTCAAACGCAAACGACAAAGCCGAGGGCCCCGCATCCTGTCCAACACCAATTCACATGATAAACAGGAGATGAAAATTACATCTTGGTTGAATTACACACGTTCGTCACAATCAATGATGTCAGTCCCTCGACTCCAGACCGGGGCTTAATGAAACCCTCACAGTGTCAGGCTAAATTTTTCCAACACAGACAAGGACACTTACTAAACACACTATTACTGCAGATGTTTTACTCTTTTTTCCCCTGCCTGTCACACACTATGAAAGAGATAATTTCTTTTAGCATCTTGGTTTATGGGGGAGGACAGGTTGATTTTGTAAAAAGGAAAAAAAAAAACTTGGCTCAGATTTAAGTAACTCTGGAACAGAAGGGATGGAGGGGTGACCTTGAGTGGAAAATGATGTGCCATCCAAGTTGAGATGTAAGCTCTTGCACGCTGTCCTCCATAAAACACATTTGTATATTTAATCCGTTTGGTCCAGGATATGTCGCTGGCTTTCTTGACACTGATATTTATGGTTGGCCCTCTGTGTTGTCAGTGAAGGTTGTGAAAATGGATGGTAGGCAGCAGATGTCAAAGATGGTTTATTTAAAGCAGAGAGGTTGAGTCTTGGTGCTGACCTATGCCATTCACTTTCTTGCAGCCGAATTAAAGAGCTCCTTCCTCCTGGGACCTGCACTCTCAGACAGACCCTTTGGTTTTACACACCAAACCTTTAATCCTAAAGTAAAGGTTCGTTTGATTGTTTGTCGATGCCTGTGGTGGTTTCTCTATAGTTTTGTTTAGCTGTTATCTGAATTCTCATTAAATAGTTTGGCTATGGGTCTCACTGACCCACCACTTCTCTAAGCCCTTTCCAAATAACTGCCAGTATTCAGTAAGTGCCTCTTGTACATCTCCTAATTGCTTAGACCCTTATTCGGGGTTTGGAATGATAAAAACATGCTTTTAACCCTTATGTACTGTTCCGGGTCAATTTGACCAGATTTGATTTTTGAGTTGTCGGAAATATTTAAATACTTATGTTAAAAATGAGCTTTTCCCCACTTATTTCAAGAAAAAATATTTTGTCAGCCAAAGATGGTAAAAATGAGCAATCATTTATTTTTTAAATCTATCTGAAATACTATTAAACCTACGTTATCATTTAGGGTCATGAACATACATATGCAGTTTCAACACACTGATGTGTTGTGAAATGTACATACAGAAATGTTTATACATTTGTGATGTTCACGGGTCAATTTGCATAGGCAGCCATTCAACATAGGTAAAATATGTTTCCTAGCAACTTTAATATTTGATTTGAATTCAATCTCTAAAACACATAAACACATTTATATAGCCATTGCTCTTTCAAATGATATATACTGTAGTTTGTCAAGATTACTTTAGGTTCAGACCAAGATATTATCGTTATAAAAATGTGTAATCTCAAACATCCCACATGTGTGGGGGAGGGGCAGTCAAAAATAGTGGTTAAAAACATTTTTATTAATCATAAATTCAGATATTCATTCTTTAATGTGTGAAAAGTATTAAAATTAAAATGTAATTGATTGTACTTGATTGTATGTTGTTGTTTTTTTTCATATCATAATTTTAATGGAATTACATTGAATCCAATACGGGTCAATTTGGAAAGTACTTCATATTGCCTCAGGACAATGACCCAAAACACCCTGCCAGTTCAGTCAAGGAGTTTATAAGGGCAAAGAAATGGAAAGTCTTAGATTGCCCAAGTCAATCTCCAGATTTAAACCCAATTGAACATGAATTTCATCAGCTGAAGAGGAGAGTAAAGGCAGAAACTCCCCAAAACAAGCAACAATTGGAATTGGCTGCATTAAAGGCTGGGAAAAGCATTTCAAAGGATGAGACCAAGGGTCTGGTGATGTCTATAGGTCACAGACTCACTGCTGTGATTGTGTGCAAGGGATCTGCAACTAAATAATAGCTTTTAATCTTTTATATCTGCCTTATATTCAACTGTCCCAATACTTATGCTCACATCAATGAGTGGGATGAACTCTAAAAGTGCTGTTCTTTTTATTTGGTAAAACATGTATGTGTTGAAACGGCTAATAATAAAATGTGACATTCTGCAGTTTTGTCTCATATTCATCTTTTAATCATATTTGCAAATGTCTTGACTCCACAGCCAACAGAGCAATTTTGTCTTTACTGTCCCGATACTTATGGAGGGCACTGTATATAAATACATTTAATTTATAAACATTACATTTTTCTCAAATATATACATGCATTTGTTTGTATATATGTATACATAATAAATACACACATGCTGTCACGGTTGCAAACTGTGGCAAAACAAAGATCACGAAGATGAGGATAAACTCTGAATAAACAGTCTTTTAATGATCCACAATCCAGCAGGGGTAACACAAGGCAGGGACAACACGCAGGGACACAACATCAACGTTAATACCGGACAATAGACACAGGAAAACACAGGGCTTATATACTCTGAACTAAATAAGATAATACAACACAGGTGGAACAGAATTAACTACTTGGGGACAGGAACAGGAAAGTAACCAAATATGGGCATACAAGAAGTGAAACTAGGACATGGGGGAGCACATGGACAGAAAACAAAACACAAATACAAGCCTGACACATACATTATTTAAACAAAAACTTTTATTTTGGATGTGATTAATAGTTTGACAGCACTAGTATTATCTGATTCTCGGCGAGCACTTATTCTTGTAGGTAGGCGAGGTTTTCGCTGGATGATGACCTAGGATACCTCATCAAATCCCCTGCCGAGCTTCATCAAGAACAATCTCATTTATGCTGTTTAACTTGTTTTTTATACATTAATTTTAATCAGGCTTAAAACCCGTGTGCGCTTACTCTGTTAGCCGTTCTCGATTTACTCATATCTCTCCTACTAGCATGATGGTAACCAAGGGTGGTAATGAGATAAGCACGAGAACATTTCCAGTCAACACCACATGGAGGTAGAGTTGGGACTTTTATTATTATTAGTAGTATTAGTAGTAGTAGTATTAGTCATTTTTTTGTGTGTTATTGTTGTTCATTACATTTACATTGAGTTGTTTTTTGTACTAAATTTAAATTGGTGATGATGATTGTTTTATTTATTGTTTTTTTTGTTTTGTTTTTTGTTATTGTTATTGTTGTTTGTTACATTTACACTGAGGTGTTTTTTGTCCTAAATTTAAATTGATGATGATGATGATGATGATTATTATTATTATTATTATTATTATTATTGTTGTTGTTATTATAACATCCTAAATTTAAGAAAATGTAAGTGATTTAATCAAGAATTCACATTTTTAAAAATGTATTATGATTTACATTTATTAAACATTTATTTGTGAATTCTCTATGAAAACATTTGCACATGGGTTTTACACATCTATTATTATTATTATTATTATTATTTTACTCAGTATGTTTGCGCTTACATGTTTTTAACCAAAATAATAGCAATAATAATAATAGATGTGTAAAACCCATGTGCAATTTGATTATATTTGATGCAAATTCAGCTAAATTTGCTAACTTAATAAATCATAAATTTTCACTGAAAGCATTTGCTCATGGGTTCATTTGAGCTGGCTGTGTAAAGCCATGATTCTACTTTGTAGCTGTCATTCCACATAATTATTATTCATGAACCAGGCTGATACATTTTTTAAATGTTTCCTCCTTTTTTAAATGGTCCTACACTCCTGGTTTTGTTTCAGTGATTTCTGTAATAATTTCCTAACAATAGCTACATTCAGTCAACATTAAGTGCCTCTCGCTCGTATATAATGCCTACCCTTCGTTTTCCAGCCCTTTGAACCAAGCTTGAGCAATAATATATGAGACAGCATGTTGTGTGCATATTACCGCAAGTCACTTTGGTAAGAAGGTGTCTTGTAAAGTCATAATGTACTGTATATGTTAATATTTAAACACTGGAAATTCATCCGAGTACAACGTCATTATCTGTCCCACCGGGAGGTGAATCACGGCCTGCGTTTAAGAAGGGGTGTGTTCAGAAGTGAAGCCACTTTATCATGCACTTAATGAGAATGTTAATAGCCAAGTTGGGTAGACTTGTCAGTGCATACTCTTGAAGGTGACCACTGGACTAATGTGTCATACAACAGAATAATGATCTCCAATTAGCTTAAGTCCATTTGTGAAATTAATAACAAGGGAGTGAGCGTTAGCATGACCTCTAAAGTGTTGGGGGTTGATGGAAAGCTGAAATATTGCAAGGAGGTTTAAGACCAAGATTGTGAGCTGCTGGAAGTGCTGTTTTGAGAGCTACCATTGAATTCACCTCCATGTTGAAACGACTTGTAATGTTATAATTGCATTCAATGAGAAAACTGTTTTGTTCATGTTTTGCTGTTCTGTGATCTTTCTTGTCTTCTCTTCTTGTTTGTTGTAGCATATGCAGATTCTCTTTAATGTACTTTTGCTCTGATATTCCCATGCTGGTTTTTCTTTTTTGCACTGTCGTATAATTGCTCTGCAATTAGATTAGCTTCACGGATAATTGCTTGAATGTTCTTTCTGTGATGTTTTCACTAGTTTTTCTTGTTTTTTGCAAGGTCATTTTGTTCATGCGCTACCATTTACTCTCAAGACTCATCAAGTGTGTGCATGGGTGTATGTATAATTTCTGTGAGCTTAAAAGAAGACCTGGCATACCTTTCTGTCTACATCGCCATAATTGCTTGTCTGCTATGTCCACTCAAGCAGATGATATTTGCTTTTGCATGTCAGGTCAAATTTGAGTCGAAGCTTGGCCTGTTTCAGATAATGTGAGAGTACAGATCAAAGCCGGACTGCTGGCCTGGTCAGCTGGTGTGTAAATATGTTAAAATAGTTTTTTTTTACCTTTAGCTTTTCACTTCTAAAAATTCTGTTCTTGTTAAGTTATAGATGAAACAGCATTCAGATCTAATTTGACATTGTGTTTTAGATGGTGTGATTCTGATAAACTGAATCTGCTTATTTTACAGTTTTTCTCGATTGCTAAAACACTATAACCAGCAGGGCCGTGCAGAGACCTTTACTGAATCTGCTTATTTTACAGTTTTTCGTGATTGCTAAAACACTATAACCAGCAGGGCCGTGCAGAGACCTTTGGAGGGGCAGGTGCTCAAAGTATAAAAGGGGCACATGGAACACAGCTTTTAATAGGGCTGTGCTCCTTGCTGATATGTGTATCGAAATGGATGCTTCTGTATTGATACAGCAGCAAATGCCATGACGCAGGTTTGAAATAGAAACACAGAACAGAAATGACCAAGTTTAAATGTTAAAGACATTTTTTGCACCTCTTAATTACTCTGGAATGATATTATTATTATTGTTGTTGTTATTGAGTTTACAGGGTATGGTGGTTTTGCTGTTGTAAACACTACTGTTGTTGTTGTAGAAAAAAATATTCCTGTCTTATTTAAAGTAGAATTCTATTCTAATCCTGTTCTGAATTTATTCATTTTTTGAATGATAATGATTATAAAAACAGGATTGATGAGTATAATTCGGAGGACGACAAAATAAGTATAAGCCTGTTTTACCAGTGTTGTGATAATTATTTTTAAGACACTCTAAGTTTTTTAAATAAATACTGTAATAATAATAGTTTAAAGTATTAATACTTTTTAGTCAGATAACATAAAAAAAGACAAGACACCTCGATGCGCTTTAAACTTTTCCCAATTAAACGAAAGAGAACAAGCTCCTTTGTTTTTTATTGCTGGGTGTAGAACTACATTAGCTGCCTTTTTTATATTTAATATTAATTTTAATAAAATGTAAATTTGTCACCCACACTTTATTCGAGCTCGAGCAGGTGTTTTCACATAGAGGTTTCTAGACGTAAATTAAAAGAGACATGACCTGACGTTTTATTCGTATCCAAAATGAGGAGATGTGAATATGAGGAGAGCTGAACACTCTCATGCAGTGCATGTTTCATTCATACTCGAAGTCAGAGGGCACTCTCGTGCAGAAACGGCTATCGCTGTAGCTGTGCTGAATAAAAAGCAGAAACATTTTTTCTGATGAAACGTGAAGAAAATAAACACGTTTGCGAAAATATATAGTTTATATGTTTTTCAAGTTATCTTCAGGTAATAAATAAATAAACTATATGAAAAATGCAGTACTGATTGACATATCATTTAGTGTAGAAACTATAAAATATATTTCCTGAATTATTCTGTGATAAAAAATAGGAAAAGGGTGTTCGTAGTAGCCTTTATAAACCAATCATAAAATTGTCATTAGGAAAACATTGAACAAAATGTAAGCCCCTTGTTGCAGCTAACTTTGTTTCCACAGGCTACACACAGCAATATAAACAACAGCTGTGCATGATCTCTTCACTCCGTTCTCATAAAATAATAATAATTCAATAATATACGTTTACAAGCACACCTCTCCGCTGAGAACTCCACTTACAGGCAGCCGCGGACATTATTGAAGGGCATCCTAAAGGTGTGTCTGAACGTGGGGGATCGTCCCGGATGAGATCGTCAGGTGAAAGGTCTTCATGTGGATCATTTAATTTACGGCTAAACTATTATTAATTAATTTTACCAATAGTTAGATTGGGCAGGGCTTCACAAAAGGGTGTTTAATTACAAAAAAATTGCCTTGACAAAAGGGCACTTTGGGCATCAAGGGGAAAAGGGGTAGGTGCTCAAGCACCCACCCCCCACCCCCGTCTGCACGTGCCTGATAACCAGGCTTTTGAACTAAAATTTCAAAAGCATAACGCCATTTTTCAAAAAGCACACCCATTTTACTGATCCATAAACACTATTGCCCTGCTTTAACGCATGAGTCAGATTTGGTGAACTGTTACTGCAAAACTCTACACACAAAATCCTACATTTCTCAGTGCTTACACCATGTGGTCATTTAGAAAGCACTAGCATTCAATATTGTTCACTCAAGTCTGCACAGTTTGAGCTCAATTAGCACACAATTACCCAAGTAGAAACACCAGGAGTCAAAATTTAGCACACACCAATCAGAACCTTCGATGAATAAAGGGCCAAAGTCAGCTTACAGTTTTTCTCAGTCGCTTTGGTGCATTTCTCGAATTAGAAATGAAATTCTCAAAACTACTTGTTCAACATCCACATCATCTAGTCACTTGTGCATCATAAAAAGAGATCTTACAGTAGATGAAAAGCACTACCAGAGAAAAGTTCAAAGACCAAACAACTGAACATACAGTAAATACACATTGGAATATACTGTGTGTTACTTTACATAAATAAATAAATAATGAATTAAAGAATAAATAAATAAATTCATTCAGCATCCTCTGCCAAATTGCATAACAGTATTGGCAGTATCTTTATTTGTTATAGGACTACTTGGCTACAAATCAATTCAACAGTAATGAGTTTGAGGGTGTACAACATATACTACAGTATTTAATGTATACAGAATAATGAAAGTTCTCTCATCTGAAGTACTGCTGCTATGTACTGTAATTATATTGTATGTGTCTGTAGTATTGAAACCTTGTAGATGAGCCTGTAGGCCAACTTCCCTCATGGTCAGTCCATGCAGAAGAACATGGTCAACCATAGTGTTTGTATTTCATCAGGAACAAATGACTTTGACCTCATCCCCTTCATTTGTCTTTTCTCCTCCTATTCCTCTTTGTCTCCCACAACCAGGATTCATTTTCCAAATCACATGTGCTCTTGTTCATATCATCCTGAGATTCTGACCTCTGTGTCATCAGTTTTGCTATTGAATGTTCACACATGGATAAATGTGTGCTGAGTTCATTTTTTGATGATTGAGTTAATTATATTGTGTGTGTGTGTGTGTGTGTGTTTGTGTTTTCTGAATAAGAACATGGTTAAACCTGTGCAAAATGATGGCGTTTTTGTGTAGAGTTTTTTTGAGCAAATTGAAACGTGTGTGCAAACAGGTGAAATGTGTTAAAGTTTTTGAGAAACATATGAATGGTTTGGAAAATTGGGCCAAATTAATCAGCTATAGTGTGTTAGCAATCTAGAAAAACTGTAAACAAGTTGTGATTGCTTTGGTACATTCATTCAACTGATTATGTACAGTTTATTATGTGTCAGTTGCACAAAATGTATTACATAGTTCTCTGTGCTCTAGTCTTACCCCTCAAAACCTCAAATCATTAGTTCATCGTATAAGTCATTGCAGTAAAGTCAGTAAATGAAAAATGGTTGATCTAGTTGTCATAAACTGTCAGGCATATTTTCTACACATTTCCATTAGACTTTTTATAAATTTGCCATGACTTGTTCAAGTGAATCTTGACTTTCACTAATGAAAAGAATAGATCAACCAATTATAAACCAATTCACTGAAATAGCTCAAAGGAGCATTTCATAAACCTTCAATTTGAAAGCATATATAGACAAAGGACAACACAAAAGTTACAAATTCTGACGATGGATGAACATCCAGAAAACGATCAGGGACAACAGACGAGAGGAAGAAGAGGAGTAAAGATGCATGGAGGTGTACAGAGGCAAAACAGAGGAAGAGGCAGAAGAGGCCAAGGACAGAGATGCATATCAGATTAAATTAGGGCCACTATTGTGTACCATGTTGTCAATCATGGCCTTACAATGGCTGAAGGGTGCAGCTAAATATTGGGAGATCGACCATATACTCAATAACTCAAACTATTTGAAACCGTCTCATTCAATCAATATCCCACATACAGTAATGTGTAAATTTGTACTTTTGAAAGGATATATGGCATTCATAAGAAGTACAGCCTTCTGCATTTCAGTACAGTAACTGTCATCCAAACTGTTTACATCAACTGCCATAGTTTACATCAGATAATACTACAGTTTTTCTCAAATGCTTTGGCACATTTTTCGAAACAGTCTTAACATTCTCCAAATTGTGAGTGCAAATGTCACAACTGTTTGCTGGAACTTCAGAACTTTATTGCATGTCTGCAAAATGTAGTTACTCACCCAACACATTTCATTCATGCTTCAAAACCTAGTTATCGTGTCAGTAATTTGGCCAAGGCCACCAAAATATAAGTATTTTTGTCATCATGTGAGCCACACTGGTCACAATGTTTAGTTGTTTTTTCACCATGACAGTCAACCATGGAAATTCAAGTTTTATAAAAAAAAAAATCTGATATTTGTTGAGGAGTCAATAGTACATAAAAAAAGTATATGAACATTTGTATTTATACAGTATATTTATTTTTGTATGAATATATTACATTCATGGCAAACTATGGCAACAGTTTGGATGACAGTTACTGTACTGAAATGCAGAAGACTGTACTTCTTATGTATGCCATATTTCCTTTCAAAAGTACAAATTTACACATTACTGTATGTGGGATATTGATTGAAAGAGACTGTTTCAAAATGTTTGAATTATTGAGGATTGTTGATCTCCCAATTTTTAGCTGCACCCTTCAGCCATTGTAAGGCCATGACTGACAACATTGTTTCATCTGATATGCACCTCTGTCCTTGGCCTCTTCTTCTTCTTCCTCTGTTTTGACTCTGTACACTTCCATGCATCTTTACTCCTCTTCTTCCTGTCGGCTGTTGTCCCTGATCGTTTTCTGGATGTTCATCCATTGTCAGAATTTGTAACTTTTGTGTTGTCCTCTGTCTATATATGGGGGGAAGTCGTGGCCTAATGGTTAGAGAGTCAGACTCGTAATCCAAAGGTTGCGGGTTCGAGTGTCGGGCCGGCAGGGATTGTAGGTGGGGGGAGTGAATATCCAGCGCTCTCTCCACCCTCAATACCACGACTGAGGTGCCCTTGAGCAAGGCACCGAACCCCCAACTGCTCCCCGGGCGCGCAACATAAATGGCTGCACACTGCTCCGGGTGTGTGTTCACGGTGTGTGTGTGTTCTTCACTGCTGTGTGTGTGCACGTTGGATGGGTTAAATGCAGAGCACGAATTCCGAGTATGGGTCACCATACTTGGCAGTATGTCACTTCACTTCACTTCACTTCACTTCACTATATGCTTTCCAATTGAAGGGTCATGAAATGTACCTTTGAGCTATTTCAGAGAATTGGTTTATAATTGGTTGATCTATATTCTCTTTATTAGTGAGAGTCAATATTCACTTGCATAATTCATGGCAAATGTACAAAAAGTCTAATAGAGATGTGTAGAAAATATGCTTGACAGTTTATAACAACTAGATCAACCATTTTGCATTTAATGACTTATACGATGAACTAATGACTAGATGTTTTGAGTGGTAAGACAATAGCACAGATAACTATATAACACATTTTGAGCAACATGACAATAGCAACTGATAATGTAGGAAACAGCAGACAAATGTACATAATCAGTTGCATGAATGTACCAAAGCAATCGCAACTTGTTCAAAAGAATGAGAACCTGCTTTTATGATGTGCACAAGTGACTAGATGATGTGGAGGTTGAACAAGTAGTTTTGAAAATTTCATTTATTTTCTGAGAAATGCACCAAAGCAACTGAGAAAGAGTGCACTGTTATATTGACAACATGACTAAGCATTTTGACTATCTTGTTTGTTAACAATGACAGAAGGACTTTTCATTCTGATGGCACTGATATGTTCATTGACATAAACACTTACTTTTGAGAAATGAACTAAAGATTTTGAGTAAGTTACAGGCTTTTGCAGGTAATCTAGTGTCTGGTGCTATTTGTACAAATTGTTTTGAGAAATGCACATATACTTTCAAATATTAAGGATGATTCGAGAAATGCACCAAAGCGAATGAGAAAAACTGTAAGTTGAGGAATAAAACATTTGGGGAGTACCACACTTTTTACCGTTTTTTTTAGTTTTGAATTTATCTCTTCAGTGTGTAAAACTGTGTTGCAGTGTGAGTGTGTGTGTGTGTGTGTGTGTTTGTGTGTCAGGTCTGAGAGCAAAGTTTGTTTTTTCAGCAAGATTGAGTTGTTTTGAGAGGCGAGCTTAATTTTGACCTGAATATAGGAAGTCTGGGGAATTGAGTTAGAAGTTATGGATTCATGTTTAGAGTTTCAGAAAAAAAGAGGCTTAATTTCAAGAAATGTGTTTAAGCAATCGAGAAAAACTGTATTACTTGATTCTTAGCAACTTGTTATTATAACAAGTTATTATAATTAAACAATATGAAATATGTATTTAAATATTCAAATGATATAGTTAATTATATTAAAACATTAACGTGTATATAAAATATCATTATATGATATATATTTACAGCATATGAGTACATTAAAATTATTACTTACAATCATTTTTTTTATTTTTTTTTATTTTTACATTTTTGGGGTCTGTTGTGGAGAGGAACCTTGGTTCATGCTGCTCTTCTCTTTGATCCATCTGGAGAGAAATGGAAAAAAAAATAATGAACACCGGAAACACCGTGGACTTATGGTTAGAATATCTGTTTTATGTTATGTTCTAGTGAACTCATGCAATCCGAGTGAAATCACACACAGGCCACGGAGGCCAAGATCTGTGAATAGAATACCAAGACATAAAGAGCCTTCCACTCTCTATGTCCTTTTCTTCATTTTAGTATGTTCACAAAGCACAAGAGAATGGCAGGAAGGTCTTGCAATAAGGGCAGATTAATGTGGCGTGAGCCCTTGGCTTGCAGACATTCAAATATGTGAAACACATTCAACATTCAAATGAAAAAGAATTGCTTTCTAGCAATAAAAGCCCCTTGCTCACCCGCATCTCAGCCAGACAGTGCGGTCAAGTCCGAGTGCAAGTCATGCTTAGACAGTTTGATTATTTATTTAATTGTTTGTTTATTAATGTATTTTCTCATCATGTTATTTTTTTTATGCTGTTTTACAATTCTCCTCTGAGAAAGTGGAATATCCTTGCTTCGTTGAGTGTTGCAGTGCACCTTGTGAGTTACTTGGCAGGTCACTGAGACTTCAACACAATATGGAAATGGAGTATACAACAAGAACCTGGACTTATGCAAGCACTCCCACTCTTTTTTTAAAGTCAACTATATGATCACTATATATATCTGATCATTATATATCACTATCTGATATATATAGTGTCATCTGATCACTTTATAATGGCACTGCAAAATTAAAGGATTTGATTAAATCTTAAAGCTGCTCACTGAACAATTAATGCCTGTCTGTATTTTATAGAAATGCTGTATTGTCCAGCCTAGTAGCTAAATGGGAATATTACAGCTTTGCAGCTGAAGATTAAAATGTGTGTCCATCTGAAGCTCATTTATAGACTTTCTTCCATTATGCCTGCATTAAATCTGCAGAAAGAAAGACTTCAAGGGCACAGTAGAACCACCCTTCAAAATATTAAATATGGTTGTCACGGGGAAAGTATATTGCCAGCAGACTTAGGAATTGGCCCTATGTAAATTTCAACAGTCTCTGGTTGGAGACAAATAAGTTGGATAGCATAGCAACAGGAGGGCTTTATTACCAAAAAATGCATTAAATAGCAGTTTAATTTGTACAGATGTATGCACTTTCAGGTCAAATGAAATGGTAACTTTTCTGAGAGAAAAAAACTGTCTAGTTTTTGCCTTTAAATCTAGAGGGGAAAAAAATGAAATTAAAATGTATGCACAATTGTAAATCTAGGAAAATTGATTGGAAATGGTTAAACCTTTAAAAAGCATAATGAACATTTACGTCAGTACCCCCCCCCCCCCCCCCCCCCCCCCCTCTAAAAAATCATTTTAAAGTTCTTCAATGGAATCTCTTGCTCATTGAGCCTGTATTTATTAGATTTTTATTTATTTGACTATATTACAGAAAAAAAAACTGTAAAATTGTGAAATGATATTGGAATATCTAATACTGTGTAAGGTAATATGTAATGTAAAGGGAAACTTGAACAGACTCACTGTTTCACGGCTGATCACTGAGTCGGCCAGCGATTCACTGAGCAAGCCTTATAACATCAACTCTGCACTGGATATTACAATCCAAAATATAGTGAAAACACTATTAAATAGCACAGTAACAAGATTGGCAGTTTAAGACATTAACTTGTAAGCACAAAACACAAGATACTTCCCTTTTCAAGATAAATAAGGCTTTATTTGATAAATCTAAGACATGTAAACTAATCTAACACAGTGTAGTGCCTAGTAGGCCAGGACATACACACAAACTAATTTCAAGACAGCACAGGAGTTAAGACTTCCACTCCCAGCATCTGCATTTGACTGGCTGGTCGATTTTCTGCCCTAAATCTCCTTATCTCAGGAGACCTCTAAAACCCAGGATAAATTTGAGGGAACTTCTGAAATGGATTTAGAACAGAACTTTCAATGATGTTCATGACTGGTTTACCATAAATAAAAGTCGTATAATCAACAGTACAAAGCATGTGGCATCTGGAAAGGCTCCAGCACAGACCCTCCCTGATATCTCCTGATCGTTTAATGCAGTAATTCAATGATGGTATCAACAAAGATGATGGTTTTACAACAGACATCCGAGCTAAGAAAATCACTAGATCTCCATCCGGAGTGACATTCCCATGACCTCCCGTTTCTCCCCAGCAGAGAAACGCGCCTTTTCTTCTTACTGGCAGAACAAAGAAGATCGGACCTTTATAAATGTTCCCAAAAGGACAAATAATAATCGCTGCTGCTATTAAAGCAATATGCTCAAAAGCAATATATACAATATATTTACAATATATATTCATGTTGTATTTTATGAAATTAAATTAAGCTTGCTGTGTTATTGGAATCTATGTTATTGATGTAATCTCTTGATGTCTAATTTTTGCCGATCACTATTATTTAGTTTCACATGCTTGGTGTGATTATTTAGAATTTAGGATCATTTAATCTATGCCTTAACCGCGTAATAGATCAAATTGATATATGTACTTTGGGTATGCAAAATACTTGGTGTTTGATTTTGAATGAAAGCTAGTTGCGTCAGCAATAATTTGGTGTGGATGAAAGTTGACTTTTCTCTTCGTAATGTATGATTAAAACACTTATAGGAATCTGCTAGGATATGTTCTTCATTTTATGAAATAACTCAGCAAAGGATTTACGCACAGAAAACTGAGCCATGCGGGGCGGGGCTCCACCCTACAGGAACACTTGTGATTGGATCAAACAGAAAAAGTGGCAGACTGAAATCAGCACAATAAAGACAGACACTCAACTTCGGTGTGCTGTTGCTTGCTGCTTGCTCGCGCACTGTTTGAAACTTCGACTCCTCAGCTGATCGCGCTGTTAAGCGCTCTCAGCCATATACCATCTGGCGAGGATCCACACATGCCTTCAACGTTCTGACCAAAGAAACTTTAAAGAACTCTAAACCTAACCTCTAAACTTCCTAAGAGCGTCATCACGTCACAGAGAAACCAACCAATTGCAAGAGGGCATCCCCAGTGACATCACGCAACGACGACTTCAGCAGCCAATCCGTACCCGGGGTTCCCTCAACCAGGAAAGGAACGAAACAACTCAGAGCAAGTAATCAAATAATTCTCCATAATTCTGCTGGAAACTGGTTGCATTCATCTTTAAGAGTAAAGATAGTAAAGTTCCGTGCTTGTCACTCCCTCAGGTTGAAGTTAGAGCATTCTTGAAAACGAGCATTAGAACCGAACCTTAAACTCTCTTCAAATCAAAACAATTAATTGCCTGCAGCGTGTATGTGTGTTTGTGTGTACGTATTCTGTTTTGTGTTATTTTAGCTTAGTAGTGTTGTAGAGTAGCAAATAAACTTTGATTTATTAAGAAATCTTGCATCTGGTGCTATGTGATTTTCAAGTCTTAAACTATTTGCCAAAGATCGCGTTACCTATGCTAAAATTTACCTATGTTAAAATTACCTATGCTAAAAATTACCTAATCAGTTCGGTATTACTGTGGCCACGGGAATAATCTGAATTATTAAAACATACTGGTTTTAATGCTTGCTGGACAAGTCGTTAATGAGGTATCATTAATAAGGTTTGGACGTTTTGATTAATATCCATTAATTATACGAATATGAAATCGATACGACTTGATTTCCAGAAACTAAAATTAAATTAATAGTTCTAAAATTACTACAACATGAACACAAGCATTCACACGTTGCAGAAAGAGAGAAAGTGAGGAAAGGATGAGTTTAAGAGAATGAAAATGTGTAATCCCAAGTTTACAGCTATATGTGCTATTGCATAGACCTGACCGACCATCAATCACTTAATTAACCCTCGCATTGAGTTTCTCAATGAAGCTAAAATTTATATTAAATGCACCAGCTCAGCAAAAATCTGGAAGTTACTTGCTTGCATTGCCTTTGTGTTAAGGGATACCCTTTTGTCCTCATCTTTGCAGAAAGGGGGTTTCCCGAGGTTGCTGATTGGCTGACAGTTCAGTGGTCATTCTAGTGAAGTCCTGGGCGTTGGCTGAAGATGGTTTCAGAGTCCATTGCTAGTTGAAGTTTAAAGCGGGTGCATTCGGACCTGGACCTTGCGGCAAACTTAACTTTTGAACACGAAACTCAATGGAAAGAAAATAAACTAAAGTAAAAGAATAAAAGGATGTAACGAGACTAGGTGGTTTTTCTTCTCATCGTGGTATCAGCTGCCATGCAGGCCAGAGCACGCTCAAGGAGTGCTAAAAGCAGCGTCAAATCGCTTGGCAAAAGTTGAAGCAAAAAGAGAAGAGCAGAGAAGAGAAGAGATTTGATGGTGTCCTGAGTTTTTAAACTTGGCAAAAGCAAACAATTTACAGTCAAACGTTTGCTACAAAGTCAGCACTGTAAGTTACTACGGTAAAGTTCAAAATAAATATAAAGATAAATTTTGTGCTCAGTCAAAACGATATGACCAGGAGCAAATAATAGATTCATGAGACCACGAATGTCTGTTAAATATACACAAAACAAATTGATTCTCGTTCAATCACTACAGAGACATCAGAGCCAGCAGCAAATGTCAGAAGGACTAGCCGAGCATAAGGCTGCTCAGATTTCGCTGACACACCGGCACGAGAATTAGCACTATTTCTGTGAAAAGCGATTACAGAGAATGGTTGAATACACTTAAATTAAAAAGTACGGAAGTTCTAAGCGGCCATGCATTATTATAATTTTTCTGTCTTGTTTTCACGTGATCACGACTTAATTTTCTCGTGATCTCGACATAACGAAAGTTGTTTTGTCGTTATCACGACTTAATTTTCTCTGTGTATTCAGCATGAGAAAATGCTATAGAAGCAGCATCATCGCAGCATCATGGATGATCGTATTCGCTTTTACTTTGATCAGGGACTCACTCAAACTGAAATAGCTCTGTGTCTGTCAGTGATTGACGACTTACACATAAGTGTTCGACACTTGAGAAGGAGGCTGTCGGGTCTGCAACTTTATCGTCGAAGACAATATAGCGACCCTGATTTTCTCACGATAGCTACAATTACGTCGTGAGAAAACGGTTTTTACGTTGAGATCAACAACTTTCGTTATGTCGAGATAACGACAAAACAACTCGTTAAGTCGAGATCACGAGAAAATTAAGTCGTGATAACGACAAAACAACTTATGTCGTGATCACAAGAAAACAAGACAGAAAAATTATAATAATGCATCTGTAATTGTGATGCATGAAGGAGCTTCACTGATCAAACAAGAACAGAGGAGCGGCACGTTTGGATGATTACAGATGAGACTTCATTACTGCAGATAAAGAATCAAGCTAGTATTTCTCAATATAAGCTTTCTTTACTCTTAATTTAGTCTTGTCATTCCTGTCATTCACACCCGGCAATTCGTTCTATATGGACTCGGGAGGTCCTATAATTGATCGATGAATGCATTCTGATATCGGAATATTATCGCGTGTGTGGACCAAGAAATTTGACTGCTGGAAATACAATAACGTATTTTAACTAAACGATTTAAAATTCAATTCAACACTACTGAACAAAATTCAAAGATCCGATCTTGTAATATTTAATGTATATAATCGATATTAACCACCGGTAATATTCAATATATCAGCCACCCATAGAAATAATGTTGTTGTGTTTATTTTTGCATTTGAACAGCGAGATGTTCCATTACTGGTTGTGTTGTAATATGTAATATTTTTGTACTTATCTGGAGTTATTCATTTTGCAGGATCAGTGCAGATTTGTTACTGGAGATACAGTGTGGAAACACGTGATGTTAGAAGTAAGTCAGCTCACCCTGATCACACATAACAAGCTAAAAGTGCTATATTAAGTCACTATCCCTATGGATTTTAAATGCTTTGAATCTTTTCCATTTGCAAGTAATATATTCCCACCTGTGCATTTACAGATCCCCTCTAATCATCATCTATTTTACAGGTAACAAACCAAAGGAAGAGGACAGCAGCTTTGCTGTGTCAGCCGTGGTAAATACAAGAACATTCTTCATGAAGATGTGCGAGAGAAGCTCACGAGGGGGAAAAAAATTGAAGGTACCTTCCTTCATTTTTATAGATTTTGGGAAATGTATCTATATTTGGTTAATTGATAAAGTTATGTTTTAGTCCCTGTAAAGTAGGAATACATTTGTTTTTGTAAAAATGTTATTTATTTTTAAAGCCCAGTGTCAGTGAAGATGGTTTGGTCTGGGAATCTGAAGAAATCTCCCAGCATTCTACCACGATGTTGCCCTGATGATTGAGGTAATTTACCTCTTAGGTGATGCAGATGTGGTCAAAAGTTAACAGAATAAACTGCTTCATCAGAGCAGAAATTGGTCATTTTTTTAATGATTCTACCCCTCTACCCTCTTACTGCTTAAATTATTAACATTTTGCAGATACTGCAAGGTGTATATAAACTTTGGACTGCAACTGTGTCTATTGCTTTCACTCAGCTGAACTATTTATAATGACTGCATATGTTTTATAAGAATTGTTCTTTCTTTCTTTTCTCAAGGAATTTTTTTCAGATTTTCCTGCCTCTTTGGAACATTTCCGTTCACAGAGACTGTGGATAGATGGTGTGCAGCTTCATGATATTTGAAGTTTACTGCCGGTGGAGAGCTTCTGGGACACTGACAAACAGCACTTCCCAGCAAGTTCATTTTGAGGTTTTTTTTATTTTTTATTATTAATTACTTTATTTAGTCAAACTTGCATTCACTAATGCTGGAGTAAGATTTTAGAAGAAACCTTTCGGTCCTGTTTAATGTTGGTGCTAGTAAAGGTTTGAGAATTTATGGCCTGGTTTCACAGACAGGGCTTAGACTAAGCCAAGATTAGGCCATAGTTCAATTAGGACATTTAAGTCATTTGCATTAACATGCCTTAGAAAAAAATCATTACTGGTGTGCATCTTGAGACAAAACAAAGGCACTGATATTTTTAAAGATCAGTCAGTGCAAGTTTCTTTCAGTTGAAACAGCTCAGAAATACACTTTTGTCAGGGGCTGGTCTTAAGCCTTGTCTGTGAAACCAAGGGTACCATTAACACAGTTTGGTAATGTTTTACAATAAAGTCTCATTTGTTGTACGAATTATGATTTTCTTTATTTTTTTGTATTAAGTGTGTGTGTTTGTGTGCTAGTAATCCTATACGTTATGGAGACCAAATGACTCCACAAGGATAGTAATACCAGTAAATTTTGACCTCGTGGACATGTTTAGGTCCCCGAATGAGGAAACAGGCTTATACATCATACAGAATGAAGTTTTCTATGATGGTGAGATTAGGTACTTTTGTATGTAAGTATATAAGTGATTTTGCATTGTTCTCCAGACTCTTTCTAATTAAGTGAGTTAAAGTGTTGCAGCTGTGTGTAGTGTTGGTTTTTACTTGTGCATCAGCAAAACACATTTTTGTGTATTTTAGAGATTGTTTTGTAAATAAATGTAGTGTGCTTTCATTTTCTGTTTGTGTTGATTGTAATTAGGTAATTAAGAGATTTTTTAAATAAAATTTGGTCCCACTTTATATTAAGTGGCCTTAACAACTATGTACTTACATCAAAAAATAAGTACAATGTACTTACTGTGGTTATATTTTATTGCAAAACACTTTTGCTGCTATTGAGGTGGATATGGGTAAGGTTAGGGACAGGTTTGGTGGTAAGGGTAGGTTAAAGGGTGGGTTAAGGTGTAAGGGATCAGTCAACAGTGTAATTATAAATGTAATTACAGAAATTAATTACAGATGTAATTACATGCAGGTATTTTTCAAATATAAATACAATGTAAAAACATGTATGTACACAATAAGTGCATTGTACTAAATGATTAATTTAAATGTAAGTACATAGTCGTTAAGGCCACTTAATATAAAGTGGGACCTAAAATTTTAAATAGCCTATACTAAATTTCAACTTCATTGCCAGAGATGTATAACATTGAAGTACATTGAAATGACATTTAAGTATATTTTAGTTCACATTAATTGCTTATTGAGAAGTACATATTTACCATGTTTCAAAGTACATATAAGATATACTAAAGTCCCACTTAAGTGGTTCAAAAATATCACTCAAAAGTTCAACAAATTGCATTTAATGTAATTTTAAACTGTAATATATTTGCAATCAATTACAAATAGCATGCATTTAGGTGGTCGGAAATATTACATTTAATTAATGCTTAAGTGTATTGTTAACTGACATTAAAGTATATTTTATATAACATTAATTGCTTGTTAGTACATTAGTAGTACACTTTGACCATATTTGAAAGACACTAGAAACAATTATGAAAGAACATATAAAGATGTACTAAGTACCACTTAAGTGGTTTTAAAAAAATCACTCAAAAGTTAAACTTATTGCATTTAATATCACTTTAAAATGTGATCTATTTGAAGTTAATTACAAATACAATGTATTTAAGCATCGAAAATAACATTTTACTTTTACAATTTAACATTTTAATTTGTACTTATGTGTGTTCTTTTAAAGTATGTTGTTTCTGCAATAAATACTTAAGTGCACTTCTTTTTCACAAGGGGAGATGCACAGTGTTGCCAACTTAGCGACTTTGTCGCTAGATTCAGTGACGTTTTTCATTTGGTTGTCTGACAACCGAAACAGTAAACTATAACAATGAAAACAGTTTTATTGAGAATTTGGCTCCATCAAATTTCAGTATGTGGGCACAGAGAGGCAAACAAATGTATTAATAAATAATAAATGTATATTTTGCAAGTTCAGAAGAAGTGAGCTGCCCTGACCTGCTAATAATTTAAAAAGGCTTGTGTAAGTAAATTGCTCAGTGCAAAGAAAGAGAAGTAATGGGAACCTGGTATTTCTCTATTAATTTTCTATGTTATGTATCTAATTGTCACGATCAGCACACAAGGGAACGAAGAGACGAGGATAAACTTAACATAAACAGCCTTTTAATAATCCAGGGAACACAACATCAACGTTAATACCGGATACTAGACTCAGAGAAACACAGGGCTTAAATAATCCAACTAAATAAGATAATTAACAAACACAGCTGGTAACAAATGAACTAAAATTAATTAAATGTGGACAGGAACAGGAAAGTAACCAAATATGGGCAGACATGAGGGACAACAAGGTTAAGGGGAGCATGAGACAGAAAACCACAAGACAAGACAGGGACACAGGTCTGACACTAATAGACATGAACATGTTTTTTTGAAAAACATCTATGACCTTTGAAGCATGTCTAGTCTTCGTTCTCTATGTTGACTACTGTTTCACTAATAATAAATACACATTGCATAAAGCATCCACATTTGTCCATGCCCATGTTGATTAGATTGTTAAAAACTTGAACAGCATTAATTTAAGGTACATTTAGAACTGATAAAAATGTGTGATTAAGTTGCGATTAATCACGAGTTAACTCATGACAATCATGAGATTAATCACGATTAAATATTTTAATTGATTGATAGCCCTAATATATGCACAACCATTTCCAGGGATTGAACCTGCTACATTTTGGTTACCCACTCAGCACTTTAAGCACTACACCACACCACACCACAAGTTTTAACATTTAATGACTGCTCAACTGCTAAATTCAGTAACGAAGCGGAGTCTATAACGAGCCTGATTGAATGCGGTTGAGAGTGTGGTCACAGCCCTCGTTAAGAGCGTGTAATGAGAGTTGTGTTTTCACCAGCATGTTTTTACGACGTTCACGTGTTGACCACGAGGTCGTAGACTCAGAGCAGCGTACACATTGACTTCTAAGTGTGTTCTTTTTGCTTTGTGTATATTAAAGAGCCTTGACCGCTGTCTGTCAAAGTGAAATACAGGCAGCTAGACAGCTACCATCCCTTACCAAAAAGTAGTATACTTCAAGTTTATTTTATTATGTATACTTAAGTAAAGTTAAAGTACATTTTTAAGTATACTTTATGTAGTAAGTATACAAATATCAGTGTACTAGTAGTATACTTGTAAGTGTACTATTTCAATACTCATTGGGACTAAATTGGCCCACTTTCTAGTATATAAAAGTATATTTTAAGTAAACTTTGAGTACACAACCTTTACATCAACTATACTGAACGTGAACTTATAGGTATACTGACAGTTTACTAATTAAATACTTATAGTAGCATTTTTAGTGTACTTTGAAGTATAGTCTCAGTAAACTACTAGCTTGGTGGTTTTATACTGAAAGTATACTTGTATGTTTTTGTTGTTGTTTTTTAAGTCAACTTTACATCATACTTTAAGTATACTACTATGTCCCTATGTAGGTATTACTTTTTGTATATGTTGTTATATGGATATCTGAACATACAAAACAGCAAAAGAAAGAACAGGGTATCTGCTTGTAAAGAAAAAAACTTTTTATTCTAGCTTCATGCATTCTTTTTTTAAACACTTGAATGTGGGTAAGTTTCATAAATAAAAAATAAAGAAATAAACAACATTTTGAACAAAAAGCTGAAAAAAGTATATGAATTGGATTCAGAATGATAATCAAAACGTAGATGGAGTCAATCAACACCCCAAAGCTTGACAGTCATTATTACCTCTTTATTGGTGACATTTTATTCCACAACGTTACACAGTTTTGATGCTCTTTTCTATCTGATGATCATGTTAGATTACATGTGGAACCATCTGTTGTTTCGGGTTTCTTATTTTTGGAAATTCTGCACAGAAGATGTATCCTAGCGCCCCCTACCATATAACAATGAAAACACGGATTCTAGGAGCACAAGTATAGCTCAAATATATTTAGACTTTTTCTAAGTCAAGTGTACTTAAATGTAATTTTAAGTATATTTCTGAGAAGTGCATAAATCCCATTTCTGAGAAGTACATGAAAAGTAGACTAAAAATATACTTTCCTATTTTTTAGTTTAAAAGAAGTATACTAATAGCACACTTGAATAAACTTCTTTTTCATAAGGGATTTCTTCCTGGACCCATTACAACTCTTCATGTACCCACTGATCGGATATTAATCTGGCCATTTTGAGACTTTCCCCTTACTTTACATTTACTTTGCTTCTTTAAATCTGAAAGTGGATGACTCCGATGAATAGAGTTTCACGTTAATCGGTGAACACTCGGATGGTTTAAGGTTTTTCATCCAATTATTCAATGAACACGGCGGTGTTGTGAATCACCACCAAATCGCAAAGAGTCAGCTGAATTTTTCAGTAATACAAACTCAGTCATGGGGACAATATTTAAGGATTTCATCCTTTATGACGATGCAAAGGTGTACGGCTCCAATCCTCCACTGAAGAGATATCTGTGCCGATTGTGTGTGTGAATATGTGCTATGCGGCATCGGCCCTGACTAATACAAACCCATATCAGGGGACTTTTTGAAATACTCAGTTACTTTGAAATCCCCGCACTGAAATGATTTCATGCAGTGTTGGCGTAGATATGGCAATGGAGCATGAAATTGAGTCACTCAATGTTAAAAAAAAAGAGACAGTGAATAAGAAAAGGAGGACGTGAAGAACGAGGAGGAAAAACAACTCCCTTTTTTTAACTTCAAGATGTGGTACCGGCTTTGCTCGTCCAACGGTAAAATACACTGAGGCTTAATTTCCTCCTGTTTTACCTTTTCTGTGTCCTTATTTTGTCACTTAGCGTTGAACGCATTGCATCAATGTCTGCTGTTGTGCTGCATGATTGCCCTCTTGTGAGTGAAGGATTGTGTTAAAGTGAAGCTTAAACTGTGCCCTTCTTTATTTTACCTTCTCTAAAGTGCATAAATTAATAAGAATCTCTCTGTTGTAAGTAGTATTTCTTACAGCAGAAGGGTACTTTAATAATTCATGTCGTTTTATTAACTCGGTGTTCTTGCCATGTTACTCAAACCAATAGCAGACCTTTAAAGACTGAGGGACCTGAAATGTTTATTTTCGGCTGCTTCCACCCTTTCTCTCGGTTTTATGGTTGATTTACTCTTTTAAAGAATAGTCCACCCAAAAAATATATTATAAGTTATCCAAAACCATGCAATTCCACTATATTGTGTTGTGCTTGTCAATCCTGCAGGTTTAGGATACACTGATTCTCATGATTGAATGCAACACATTTGAATACTGGAAGCTGTAAGTCTTACTAAGGCTAATAAATGCACATTGTTAAATAATATTTTCACAGTTTTTGCATAAGTTTGGAAATTATATGCAATATTATCTTCATCTAACTGATGTTTATCTTGATTTATCTCTTTTTTTCAATCAGCATAATAAAATCAACAATGGTAATAGGATGAAATACAATTTATATTGTACATAAAAGGCTTTTGAAAAGTAGCAAAAATAAGTGATGATTATAATATCGTTCACGTTTCATATTTAGACTTTATTTTTGATGGAAATGATGCCTAATGGACACATAATTTTGAAAAAATTTATAGAATGTTTTTTTTTTTTCTTTTTCACAATTAATATTGAAAAGATAAATACTTTTATTTAGCAGGGATGCATTGATGTTGTGAAAAATAAAAGTAAAGATTTGTATTATGCTACAAAATATTTCCATTTTAAATAAATGCTGTTCTTTTAAGCATATTAGTATGATTTCTGAAAGATCATGTGTCACTGAAGACTGAAATAATGGCTGCTTGAAATTCAGTGTTGCCATCACTAGAATAAATTCCAGTTTTAAAATACACTTGCATTAAAAAAAAAAAATCACAATATTACTGTATTTTTTATCAAATAAATGCAGCTTGGTGACCATAAGAGAAATCTTACTGTATTTGTTTTTACAGTAATGTGTGTTTGTTTGTTTTGTGGATTTTGATTGACAGCTAATGATGAATGATGACAGAATTGTATTTTTTGACTGAATTATCCATTTAAAAATCATGTACTGACTCTTATATAACTGGAAAAAGAAAATGTAAAGACATAGTCGTGAAAAGACTAGCAAAGCAATGTGAAATCCTTCATGAATCATTTTTTATGTAACTAGCCCACTGAATTTACTTAAACATGCAACAATTTACATAAATTGCATACACTTTACAAAACCAGTTGAGGCCCATAGAGCTGCAGCTAATATTTCTCACCTAAAGATATCTCGCCAACCTCATAGCAACTTGTCTGACACCTACTGCAGTTGCTGTGTGATGTGTGCAGCTGTGATTCAGAAATGCAAACATTTGTCATGTTTAGGATTGTAGAGGAATAACAATTAGCCTTCTGGGACGAGGTTACTGGAATCAAATGAGAAGTGTGAAACACATTACGCAAGAGAAATATTTGTTTCTCACGAACTGTCCCTCTGTACATTATTTAAATAACAGACCATGAGATGGCATTTTCTGAGCTTTGCAATATTTCACTATATAAATCTCATTATCATATAGACCAACTTCAACACACAATGGTCACTGATCGGTCATAAATCCAAACTCCAGTGGTTATTTGTTTAGAGATGGAGGAAGTCCTTACGCTTATGCATTAAACATGAAATAAGTAAACTTTTTCAGCCATCATGCACATAAATTTCCCTCTCCTGAAAGCGAGGTAGAGTGCAACCAGAGATACTGTTTGGGAATAAGGTATTGGGAAGATCATACTAAATGAGATTTACTCAATCTGAGAGCAGAGCAAAACAAAGCGCACAGAATAACAACATACATACAGTCGAGCGTCTTTAAAGGCCATGCAATGCAAATGTGACACAGGTAGACCTTGTGAAGAATGTGTATCCACAACACTCCGCGCTTTGTCTGTCCTGAGATGCAAACAATGCAAATGTGTCTACCAGACATATTTAGTTGAATAAAATGTCCTTGCCCTTTATCCTGTCCCATTTTTATCTCTATATTTTGTTATTTGTTTCTTATTATATGAAATAAATTTCACTACACCTCCCTCTCTGAAGTTTTCCCTTTTTTATTAATATTATTCCAATTTCAGTAGATTTTGATTGACTTATTTATTTACTCTGTTAGGTGTCTCTTCAACAATGCAAACGTCTTCTTTTTTGTTTTTTTTTGTTAATACATTTTCCCAAAAGTGTCATTTCCACCACGTCTTGAATTATATAGTCTGTTTAATAACATATGTGACCCTGGAGCACAAAACCAGTCATAAGGGTCATTTTTTTTTTTTTTTATTATTATTATATATTTTTTTTTTTTGGAATTCAGATTTATATATATAATGTGCTGAATAAGCAGAATAAATAAGCTTTTTACTGATTTCTTTTTTTTAACCGCGGCTTATAATCAAATGGCAAAAATGCTGAGGAAAAAATAAAAAACAAAATAATAATTATTGTCTCTAAACTTTTGGATACTTAAAGAACACTCATTTTATATAAGTAATTGTTTTAAAAATTAGCCTGCTTATATAATAAAAAAAATAAAGTACATGTTGCACAAAAGAAATTTGATATAAAATTTATATGAAATTGTGGCCATGTGCAGTAATATTGAAAACTGAGAATGTGACACATGGTGATATTGAGTTGATAGGCTAATGATAAATCATAATTAGTTAGTTAATTAGTTAAACTTTATTGTCCGTTCTGCTCGTCACAGAGAGGACATTTGTGTTTGACACTGGTGACATAGATACATACACATTAATAATTAAAAACACATCACACATTAACAACACAACGTAAAATTACACAATTTTGGGCAACCGACTCAAGAATTGAATCTGAAACCAGTGAAGATTCACACCCCTACTTTTAAGATGGAAGCAGAGATTCTATAAACAAAAAGCATAGAAACTGCATTTTGGTTAAAATGTAAAGTTGTAAAGATGTATTTACACAGCAGAAGAATTTATTGGGGGAAAAAATGTAGATCAAGAATTTTTGGAATCGGTTCATGACTGCCAGAATTGGAAACGGATAGGATCGGATCGGATCGGATCGGATCGTGAAGTGCCCGAAGATTCCCACCCATAATTTTCAGATTGCTAGTGTAGGTCTGGAACAAGGGTAAAACAATAAAATCTATAAATAACAGGTTTTTAAAAAATATCAAAAATTATTATTAAAAATTTATGTGAAGAAAAAAAAAATGCTGAAACCCCTCGGACTTAAAGTGACTGAAGTTACAGCCTATTATTCTCCCTGGCTGCTGTTAAGGGTGAAGTGGAAGCTGTTGTAAAGAAGTAGAGTGAAGATAGAACATGACATGCTGAGTGTGTTGAACATATTGGATCATCATGTGGTCTCTAAATACACTCTCACAGGTGCTGGTGGAGGTCAGGAGGGAATAGCTGGAAATTTACCAGCCAAGCAACATCAGAGACAGAGGGAAAAAGGCATATGTGTGCAGTGGGGCCAGTGTTTAAGGTTTAAATCCACTTTTAAGCAGGCTTCCACTTTGACAATGATTTTTCCCAGTAAATGTTATCTTAGCTGCTTTTGTCCTGCAGAAAGAATGGTTTCCCTTCTATATGTCATTTATGAAAAATTCATAAGTGAAAATGTTGAAATGTCAAATGACAATATATGACATTTCTGTTTCAAAGTCATAGAGACCCAACATGTGATTCGTGTCAAATGCACATAATGGACATATGACAGTGTGAGCACTGACTATTCATGCTTATACTTGCATCATATAGAAATGTGAGTCTTATATAAAGCAGTGTGTTGCAGCAAGTAAGGGAATATTTAATTTACATTGAATGTTTCTGTTGTTTTTAACTTTTGAAGCCATTTTTTTGAGTTTGTTGAAATTAACCTAAAGGTTGTCTTATAATATTAGGCATCTGCAGTTCATCTTTATTATTATTTTTTATTTAGATGAAGAGCGTGAGCTGATTTTTTCCCCCTGTGCTCACTGGCCTCAAAACCTTTGCATACATATAAACTTTTCTTTTAAATCTTTCTTTTAAGTTTTAATTGAAAATAGCACTTTTAGTTTTAATTGTGTTCATTATACAATGTAACATATTTAATGTTTTGTTATTTAATGCAATGACATTCAGATATTTGTAGGTGTCTCTGACGTGTCCAAACACTGTATGCTGTTTACTAAACTGTTCTGATATAATTTCAGCATTCCCAATTAGTCTAAAAAAGTGCCTAATGTTTGGCAAGAATAAACTAAATGTTAATGTGTATTTATATAATTAAATATTTCAAAGAAATGTCTGACGAGTTAAAGTATATCAGTGCAGTTTAGTTATCTGGGCCTTATTTAAGCTGCAATGGCATGTCTTCATGTCTCTGGTTTAAAGGACTCCCGTGGTGTGTTTTGATAGACCCTGTCAAAGCCTGCGGTTTGAGATTCCTAGAAGAGCAAAATAACAAAAGAAAAAAAAGAAAAAGAAAAAAAGGAAATGCCTGGATCCATACCATTTTCCACAGCCACTAAAGCAAATTAAACCTCTCCCCCTGTAACGCTGCTTTGGGTCAGGCGTTGAGAGGGATGACAAATTACCTCTGAATACACAGATTAAATATTTATTCGCTAAATCGTAATTGGTTTTGTGTGGAAGTGTCTCCAAAAACATATTTTTTATTTATAGTTTAAGATGCCGAGCGAGATGCGCCTAGGCCACAGCGGATTCGTGCGGATGGCTACATGGGGCATAGACTGTTTAGAGCATTGTAATTACAAATGGCTGCCACGTTTTCTACACAGCACACCTCTCGACACTCTAGTTACATTATTCATTGAACGGGAAAGGATTGTGAGAAATGTGGTCACGCGGCAGATAGACGATCCTGATCGGGAGATTAACCAGGCGCAATCATGAACGTGTCATGCAGGAGTGCACGGCTCAGTTTGAAGACGTTGTTTGAAAGGATAACGACGGGGAGCATATAACGTTCAGAGAGAAACGGCTGCCACAATGCGATTCTACCCAAATGGATAGTTTACAATAAAAGGTGAAGGACCGATGTTTAAGATGTATTGCACACACTCACAGGACTCCCATTATCTGGAAGAGCCATACTGTCTCAGATGAAGGCGTTATGGCTCCTGTGCTTTCAAGATATCAAGGTTTTAGCGCATCTTGTGGTGTGGTATCATCCAATCCCTTTATGATCTGAACTCTATATGGTATACTATATATGTGTCACCAGGGTTGTTGTATCATTCAGCATTGAACTGAAAATGCTTTTTGAATTTGAATTCAAATTAGCAAACAGGATGCAGAATTGCAAATTGAATTTGAATGTAAGAAGGTAGAGAGGTCACTAGGGATAAGTAACATTTAAAGTAATAATAAAAATCATCATCATCATTTTATACAATAAGGATTTATTAAATTAAACAAAAATAACAGAAATATTTTTACAGTCACTAAAAACTATATATATACACTCACCTAAAGGATTATTAGGAACACCATACTAATACTGTGTTTGACCCCCTTTCGCCTTCAGAACTGCCTTAATTCTACGTGGCATTGATTCAACAAGGTGCTGAAAGCATTCTTTAGAAATGTTGGCCCATATTGATAGGATAGCATCTTGCAGTTGATGGAGATTTGTGGGATGCACATACAGGGCACGAAGCTCCCGTTCCACCACATCCCAAAGATGCTCTATTGGGTTGAGATCTGGTGACTGTGGGGGCCATTTTAGTACAGTGAACTCATCGTCATGTTCAAGAAACCAATTTGAAATGATTTGAGCTTAGTGACATGGTGCATTATCCTGCTGGAAGTAGCCATCAGAGGATGAGTACATGGTGGTCATAAAGGGATGGACATGGTCAGAAACAATGCTCAGGTAGGCCGTGGCATTTAATCGATGCCCAATTGGCACTAAGGGGCCTAAAGTGTGCCAAGAAAACATCCCCCACACCATTACACCACCACCACCAGCCTGCACAGTGGTAACAAGGCACGATGGATCCATGTTCTCATTCTGTTTACGCCAAATTCTGACTCTACCATCTGAATGTCTCAACAGAAATCGAGACTCATCAGACCAGGCAACATTTTTCCAGTCTTCAACCGTCCAATTTTGGTGAGCTCGTGCAAATTGTAGCCTCTTTTTCCTATTTGTAGTGGAGATGAGTGGTACCCGGTGGGGTCTTCTGCTGTTGTAGCCCATCCGCCTCAAGGTTGTGCGTGTTGTGGCTTCACAAATGCTTTGCTGCATACCTCGGTTGTAACGAGTGGTTATTTCAGTCAAAGTTGCTCTTCTATCAGCTTGAATCAGTCGGCCCATTCTCCTCTAACCTCTAGCATCAACAAGGCATTTTCGCCCACAGGACTGCCGCATACTGGATGTTTTTCCCTTTTCACACCATTCTTTGTAAACCCTAGAAATGGTTGTGCGTGAAAATCCCAGTAACTGAGCAGATTGTGAAATACTCAGACCGGCCCGTCTGGCACAAACAACCATGCCACGCTCAAAATTGCTTAAATCACCCTTCTTTCCCATTCTGACATTCAGTTTGGACTTCAGGAGATTGTCTTGACCAGGACCACACCCCTAAATGCATTGAAGCAACTGCCATGTGATTGGTTGATTAGATAATTGCATTAATGAGAAATTGAACAGGTGTTCCTAATAATCCTTTAGGTGAGTGTATATATATATATATATATATATATATAAACGGTATCCACAAAAAAAAAAAAAACTGAAAAAAACATGAAGCGTCACATTATAAATAATATTAATATGTCATTGGGGGAGGGAAAAATAAAATAAAAATGTATTGTGTATATATATATATATATATATATATATATATATATATATATATATATATATATATATACAATTTATATTTATTATTATTATTATTATTATCTTTTTTTTTTCACAAATTAATGCAGCCTTGTTGACCATAAGTACTGAAGCTTGTTCTCACCACTGGATACATTTTTGAGAGAAACAAAAAAAAAAAAAAAGAATTGCAAGATATTAACTTACAATTCTGAGAAAAATACCTTTTTTTTATTTATTTATTTATTTATTTATTTATTTATTTATTTATTTATCTATCCTGTGGCCAAAAAAAAAAACTTGAAATTGCAAGAATTATGAGTTTATGTCCTGTAGTTTTAACCTTTTTTTTTTTTCTTTTCTCACAGTCGCCTCTGAAAAAAAAAGTCTGCATTGTGAGATATAAACAGAACTGCAAGAAAAAAGTAGCTTTTTTATTTATTATTATTATTATTATTATGTGGCAGAAACAGGCTTCTATACATAAGATTCAAGATTCAAGATTCAAGAGTTTTATTAAGAGACTTAAACACATAATAAAATGATAACCCCAGAACTTTTTTATAAAAACTGTCACAATAAGAAACAATGTTTTTGGTCCTGTGTCCATTTGTGACAACTTGTCCCGATCTCAGTATATGTTGAGGATTTCAAGATGAAGTTTAAAATGACCTGGTCTTTTATGCAGCTGCTGGTTGGTTAACCTGGTTACTGTAATGAATGAAGCTGTCATGACATCCCCTCACGGACCCCACTTCAACTTGTAGCAGGGATACTGGGCTCAGTCATTACTCTATGACAAGAAATGAACAGTGAGCGCTTGAGCGGGGATGTATTACACATCTCCCCGTGGGGTCGGAATTAGATTAATTTCAGCCCGGGCCGGGTTTGAAGAGATCCTTTCAGTGAATTAAGATGGAAATGGATTCCTTTTATGAGTGGGCGTAAAAATTCATTGTGATACGGAGCTGATCTGAAGTCTGCTAGTGAATCTCTGTGTGAAGTGATGAATGTCCTCCTGTCCTTTTGAAGACACAAGACACAAAGCAACACCACAATAAAGTCAAACAACAAATTGGATAGTTTAATTTTCATGTTTTGTATTAAAAATTGGATGTTCATTGGGGTCAACAAAGAAAACAAATCAAAGGGGAAAAAAAAGCAAAAGCTACATTTTATTTTGTATGCAATAGTTTAGGCTGATTACTTACTTATTTACTTCCTGGAAGAAGTATTTTATGTTTTTTACACAGGCTAAGAAATGTGCATAAATTAAAGCTGTTGAATGTAATAGAATGTTTGTTTTTTTAGCTTAGTTATTTTTAACCAATTGTATGCTGTTTATGATTGCCAAGCAACATTGCTACCCAATGCATTAATATTGAATATGCAGTTACCTGAGCTTTACCACAAATTCAAACATGGCTCATCCAATCAGAATACTGATTTTTTTTATAGACAGTATTTTTATCCAAAAACCCACCACCACCCCACCCCTATTTTTTGTCCATAGTACTTAGGCTGTTATTCCTTCTGGATTCCTTGAAGTGGCCATTTGGAAACAGACAAAGGGACAGATGGGACTGCCAGACTATTTGGCAAATGAGGAAAGAAAGAAAGAAAGAAAGAAAGAAAGAAAGAAAGAAAGAAAGAAAGAAAGAAAGAAAGAAAGAAAGAAAGAAAGAAAAAGAAAGAAAGACAAATATTATTGTTGTTTATTGTGTGTCATCTGGCAGGTTTGTAATTATTAAGTAGATATAGTGTTCTTTGCTCGGGTTATGCTTTATGGGGCATAAAGATTTCCGTTCAGGTCTGCTGCTTATTAACACAACACACAAAGTTTTCTTATTAGCATCTGTTAGGCTGTGAATTCTGAGAGGTGTCTCATTTCCAAGGTCTCAGTCACATGACAACCGGTTTCTCATTATGCTGTATACAGTTCATTAAACTCTCTCTCACACACACATACAGATACACAATACTCTTACTGCATTATCCACACAGAATTATTATTAAGGCTAATTCAAAACTATCATAAGCGCTTCCAGTGATACACACATATTGGATTTTCATTATTAAGAGAGGTCCGTGACCGGCCAAGGTGAACGTGCGTGGCCGGTGGGTTATTGAGAGCTGCATTCTCATTGGTCGAGGGGAAATTCACAGTGCTGTCCTCCCCTCATATCTTGCCCATGACTGTCATACTCGCTCTGCCATCTGTGAGACCTCAGCAGCTGGACAGTAAAACCATTGCTCATAAAAACACCTTCTGCTCTCACTTTCCTCTTCCTCATCCCTCTGTCACCTTCTTTCTCTCTTTTTCATTTGTTTCACTTTCTCATCTCACTCCACACGTCAACTACACAATGGCACAAACTCTAGAATCGACCCACAAACTAATTAGCACAGTGCAATGGCAACTCATGGACTGAGATGAAAGGCGTTGCTTTTGGACAATGCAGACAATATCAGATCACTATTAATTTTATAATTATCGACAAAAAGAATAGGGTTGGGCTCAATAAGATGTTTTTGATCAAATTGTATTAAGAAAAGATGCATAAAATTATATGTCATATATGTCCGAAAGTTTCCACAACTGTTTTCAGCATTGATAATATTGATAATACTAAGATAATAAAGTTTCTTGAGCATCACATAAGCATATTAGAATAATTTCTGAAGGATCATGTGACACTGAAGACTGCAGTAATGATGCTGAAAATTAGGCTTTGCCATCACAGGAATAAAACAGATTTTAAAATATATCAAAATAGAGTTACAATAACAGTTATTGTAACATATAATAATATTTTTCAATAAAAGTGTTTTAATGTTGTTGTTTTTTTGTTTTTATATCAAATGAATAGAGCCTTGGTGAGCACAAGAGACTTTTTTTTTTTCAAACTGGGCAAGGTGTAAGAATGCTTCATTTCCCAGAATGCATTACATGTTGAATTTATTTATTTGAATTTCAAATATTTTGTTTGGCTTTCTAAATCAACTTCCTGTGAGGTGTGGCATGTTCAATTCATGAATTCAATTCTTGAAAGGCAACCAGTTCTTCACTGCTGAATATTGCTCAACACTAACAATACATTTCCCAATCCAGGATCCATCTGTTTAAAACCGAATAGCATATAAATAGCCAGGTTTGGTTTTCAGTGACGTCGAGAGGTTTTAAAAGCGATTAGATCTGCCATTTTGAATCAGTTTCGACTGGATTGAATCTAGACCCACAGTAGCTAATGCAGGACACGTCTGTGCACATGACCCTCTCTAACCCCACTCAAGACATCCCATATTCATTATGCATTGATTACAGCCTCCTGTTTAATAGACTCATTTACCTCTGTCCCCCTAAAGGACTGTATTGATTTTTATGAAAAGGAATTAAATGGGCTGTATTGGTTGCGCCCCGTGGCAGAGTGAAGGGTTTGCAGAATTAAATGGTTCACAATCGCACAATTATGGGAATGACAATTATCTCGCTACATCCATATATTCAAACTTGTTTGCCCTCTGGGTAGAAACAATAGATTACTTCATTAGGCTGCGGAAGAGAACTGGCACAAGGGCGGTGACTGTTTTTTTTCCTTAATTCTTTTCTTTTTGTTTTACCAGACGAAGGTTACATACGTTCTCTCGTTCTGACTTCTCTCTGACAGTTTTATCTGTCTCTACGAGGCCTATGGTTTGCCTGCAAAGGCCTCTAATGTATTAAATGAGTCATTTAGTAATGCGGTAGAGGATCGTGGTGATTCATTCTAATGTATTCAACCTCAGAGATGTCCTTGTTGTGTGAGGAATTATCGCTGTCTCAGGGATACATAAAGGCATTTGTTCCACACCTGATTTAATCCATGCAGCCGCTGTAATTATTAGGTGTTGAACTGCTTCAAACAAGTTCACTGATGAATACCAGGGTTCCAGTGCTGCATTTGGCACAATGGCTTCAAATGACATAAGATGTTCAAAGTTTAAAAATAAATGTATGACTTTTAATTATTAGGTGTATTAAGTGAGAAAATCTTTGCACTCCGTTGTAGTCGTTGAACTGAGGTGCACCTTTTCTTCTTTGACATTTTTCTCAAATGCTCATTGTTCTTTATTATGGAAGACCTCAGTGTAAAAAACTAAATAATTGTGAGAGAGTTTGAAAGAAAGAGAGTCACATTGTGAGATATAAAGTCACAATTGAGTGTTGTTTTAACTATAACAGTATATATGCTTCTGCATAGTAGGAGCATTCCTGGATTTTATTTATTTATTTATTGTTTTACATATTTTTGCGAAAGTAATGAGAAGTACTTCCAGAGTGTCGTTTTCATCAAATATCCAATTTTGTAATGTGTTTAATTATACTTTAAGCAATGGTTGTAGAAATGACAGTTTAGAATAAAATTGCATTTACCTTGCTATGGCTAATTTCATAGTTACTATTAGATTATTTATTTTATTTTTTACAACATGTTACACAAACATTGCAATAGTTTCTCTCAGTTTTTGTATAGAGAAATAGAACATAATGATTTATATTTGTATGGTGCATTTTCATAGTTTATTAAACGGGTAAAACAATGAAATCTGTCATAAAAAAGACAAGTAAACAAAGCAAACATAAAAACATTAAAATTGCTGGTTTTATCAACCCTTGGGATTTCAAAAAGCCCCAAGTTGAATAAACACCCAATTGTGCAATATACAGAAACTTTTTATATTTTCATTCTGACATAGAAACAGGTATGTTTATATATGTGATCAAATAAAATAATATTTAATCCGTAGATTAAGCTGATACCAATTCAAAGACCCCACTGTTACATGTCACAACGTCATCCCGCTACAGAGCCTTTTAGATGTATTGATTCAATTAAGACTGCCATATTACCCCTGGGTACGCATAATATGTTTAATATTCACATGGGAGAGGGGGCGTATGATAAACAATACGTCAAACACGCATGCGAAGGTTTCTCGTGCTCCCACACACACCTAATTTCAAGTATGATCAGTTTAAAGAGAGATGCGTTCATAACCAACAGTAGCCCGCAGCCAAATCTTGACAATCCATATGAGAATACGCCCGCATTCGATATTTACAGTGCACGACAAAGGTGTTTGGAGCTGTCAGCTGCGTTACCTGAAGATGTTTAATGCTCGTGACAGTCCAATTAGTCAACAGCGAGCAGGAATATAATTGCTTTTTTGAGCCTTATCAAATTAAGTTCTCCCCTAATCTCTTCGGCTGTATTGATTGCACTGAGCAGGAACAAGCAGGCAGCCAATGGTGAACTACTCCAGAGCAGGAAAAGGTGCTTGTTTCTCCAGCACCCATAGCGCCTGTCTGGCCTGCGCTGATTTTTATCTCTCTAACAACAGATAAACCCCAAGGCCTCTCAAAATGGAGAGAGAAAGTGAAAACTCGTATTGACGCCCAAACCTCCAAAGGGCAAAACAACATCCAGGAGTTTGAGAGCCTCACCTGTGCACCTCATACTGTATTTTTAACAGTTGTTTACCCCGCTAGCCTTGAGCGATCTCCGTCTTAACAGCGTACAACTTGCCACCCGCTGACATTCAGCATTTGAAGACCGCATCTCATGTAAATATTCATGTAGACTCATGCATGCACAATAATCACCATATTCATGCATGATTAAAGGGTCTTGTTGTTGAGATGAACCTGATCAGGTGCGTACATGACCAGATAAGCCTGATCGGCTTACATCTCAATTGGTCAGCATTATTCGTTATTAGACTATTGTTGAGATATTCGCACGGACAGAGACGATTTTTCCAGCAGACACAAGAACCATATTAAAAAGGTCTTCGCCCACACTTAATAAACATGATGTTTGGGTTGTCCTCCATCTCCACCTAATGCATTACCAACGATTCCTGTTTGGGAGACAAATCACTCATTCGTGACCCATTCGTGACCTATCGCTGACATTGTAATCCTCGGATTGCAGAAATTCATTAATAGTGTCTGTGACTAATGCAGAGCGCCCTAATGCCAAATAAATCGCAGGGAAATGAGAAACCAGTGGTGGAGAAGGTTCAAAGACAATTAGCGGGTGTCAAAGCAACGAGGCGGTGGCACATGACAGCCGAGGTGAGGGTGAATCACCTTTGATGGGTTTTTTCCTCATTTAATGCAGTTTTTGAAGCCCCTCTTGCCTGGACCCTCCTCCTCTTCACACATTCCTTTGAAGAAATACAAAATACAAAAAAAACATTTATCTAAGTTTAATATGTAGATACAACATTTGTAGGTTGAGTTCCCTAAAAAAAAAATGTATAAACACGTGTCTCTGTGGTGTTATGAAAATATTTCTCTGTTTATTTGAATATCCCGACCAGCAACAATGGCTCATCCAATGACGAGAGTTTGGGGGCAGGACTGTCTGTTTGGCTGACCAGTGGTAGAATTGGGGGAGTGTTCCAAAACACTTTTGCTTTGAACAAATGCCATGAACTTCAAGGCAAAAGTTGCAGATTTCCAGAGGAAACTGAGATGATGGGGCAAGCTGAGATTAAAGCAAGAGATGAAGAGAAACACAAAGAGAAATGAAATACATTTAGAAGGATAGAATGAAAAGAACTCACTGTATTGGTACACTGTGATTCTTTTTTTTTTTTTTTGCTTTAATTTACTCCTCTGTCTCCACTCTCTTTATTTTTTCCCCTTCGTTTCATTTATTATTATTATTTTTTTTTTTACCAAATGTTCTACCCATCATTTCTTTAACCTTTTATCCATTTGTAGAACCCCTTGTGTACCATAGTAAAGCCCTTGCTATTTTATAAACCTGCAGCAACTTTAATGATAAAAGACTTGGGCCTCTGAGCCTGTCGCACGAAGTCAGTTTCCGTTTTTACTTTAAGTTTTAAGTTTGTGTTTAGTTACTCTCCATTTTCGGGTTCTAGAAGGTGGGTTGGTTTTGTCGCCATGATAATTTACACTACACGGCTACCCTGGATTCTGGATTAGAGGTCACAAACCCAAATTAGACCAATCAGCTGTAAGCAAAGTGACATATATCTGATGCAATAAAGCCACTCCCCCCGTATTTCTTTTGTTCAAAGTAAAGCAGTTTACACTGAAAGAATTTTAGAGACAAAATTGCCCTTCTTTTGCTGCTTATTATATTCATATTGTATGAACTGCAAATATTTATAATTCATATAGGCCCGGTTTCACAGACAGGGTTCAGACTAAGCCAGGACTAGGCCATTGTTCAATTAGGACATTTAAGTCATTTTTATAAACGTGCCTAAAAAAAAAAAAAGCATTACTGGTGTGCATCTAAAGGTAAAACAAAGGCACTGATATGTTTTAAGATCAGTCAGTGCAAGTTTCTTTCAGTTGAAGCAGCTCAGACTTACATTTTAGTCTAGGACTAGGCTTAAGCCTTGTTTGTGAAACCGGGGGATGATATATTCAAATAATTACTACATAAACTGGCAACTAATATTAAACCTTCCGTTTGAATTAATTAAAATATATACATATAAATAAGTTTTAATATATAAAGCTTTTAAAATGACTAAATTTAGTTGTTGTTTTTTTTGCTCTTTGTGAAATTATATACATTTTTGCAATTCAGTTGATTTATTTGCATAGTCTGATATTATCTTTCTGCTGCCTTTTCAAACTTTTGATGCAGCAACAGTGTTTATTCCTGCCTTGTAAATTGATTTTTATTTCAGTATATTTTTAATAACAACATCTCTTAATCTTCAGCAGAAAGGTGAATTGTGTAGACTCTCACAATGTTTCCTGTGATTGGCTGTTTGCTGCACGTGTCACATTTTCAGGTCCACATTCTGTAGAGTGAATCACAAACTCTGAATCAAACTCTGGGTTGACAGAGAACGTTTATATCAAGAGTTATGAGCCCACTGAACTGATCTGAACTGAAAATAAATATAAAAAATTGTCCTTGCTCTTCCAAGCTCTATAATGGCAAACAGTCTTCAACAGTCTAAAAGTAATCAAATAAAGCGCATCCATCCATAATAAAATGTGCCTCACATGGCTCCGGGGGGTGAATAAAGGCCTCCTGTAGCAGATAGATGCGTTTTTGTAAGAAATATATAAATATTTAAAATGTGATAAACATTTTTCTCTCACTTCCACTAACTGTTATATGTGCAAGCCATTCCGAGCGGATGACATAGGACCTATGCGTATATAACTTCTCACCCTAGGATGCCTTGAGGGTGAGTAAAACATAGTTTTTGGGTGAACTATCCCTTTATAACAACGTACCAATAAGAAAACGTTACAAAATGTTAAATTAATAAATTTAACCATAATAAGCAGAAAAAAGAAATTGCATCATAATGACACTGACTGGCTGATGAAAAAGGAATTATATATATATATATATATATATATATATATATGGAAATGGACTCGTTAGAATATATGGGAAGGTGTAGTTCCAATATCTACCAGTAGGGACTAATTTTGAAAAGAGTTGAATGTGGCTCATCTAGTCAGAATGGATGTATTTGTTTTATAGGGTCTCTCTCTCTCTCTCTCGCTCTCTCTCTCTCTCTCTCTCTCTCGTTACTCTGTGGGATGAATTGACACATACACATAATAAGAGGCGGTGTGAGTGTGTGTATTTGTGTGTTTTGTGTCTCCTTAGGTGATATATGAATGCAGTGGTGCAGATCAAAACAATTATTTCCTTGGTCAGGTTACGCTTGACATAAAAAAATAAAAAAGCTCCAAAAGATTCATTCAGTCTGCGTAATTAATAATGCTGTAAAAAAAGTGTACTCCTGAACCCTGTTGTCCTATGGGAGAGAGGCGTTAATAATTTTTCGCCTTAATTAGAGGTCTGAAATTGTATCTGATTAACTTGCAAAACATTCCATTGGCTCATTAAATTTGGACTCCGATCTGCAGCGATCTTAATACATTGCACCAGTGACCAATCACTGAATAATTTACAATATTAAACAAGAATGACAAGCCCTGATATCAGTTGGTGTAAATGTATTTCCCTGCCATCTGACTGATGTACCAGTGATTCAGCGCTGGGATTTTATTCTGGCCTGCCAATGGTAATTTCCTCCACAATGTAGATGCAGTGGTTGTTAAACATGCAGAGAATGTGACACGCTCTCACAAACTGTTTAGACTTTTGAAGCTTTGCTGTGAACAGATGTCAGTGCCAAAACTTTTTATTTTTTTGTTAATTATTCAAAAGAGCATTTAGCAAGAGGTCACCACATGTTCTGTGCATCTCTTGCCAGGTTAGAAAGGTCCTAATAAGTTTATAAGAGTTTTAGCACACACTATAAAAATGCTTAGTCATTTTACCCAAAATGTGTTTTTTTTTTTTTTTCAGCAGTAGCCCAACATATACAGAGTTCTGGCATGGAACTCTAAATGGCGCAGTCCGATAGGTCTAACTCAATCTGACCAAATTACATCATTATCACATGGCACAGCTGATTGGTTCTCTCCTGTATTGGTAGCCAATGAGTTCTCTGCTCAACATTCAAATATATGACTAGTACTTGTTGTAGCAGTTCGCAGCACGCTTCTGAACAGCGAAATCCACGTCTAAGATAAGTGAATGCTCTTCTAAGCCATATCGCTATGTGTATTGCGTGGTCTGCCTAATTGAATTAAAAACTGAGCAACCACAATCAAGTTTAAACAGTGTTATGTTAGCAGTTTGCATTGCATGCAGGAGCAAAATATTAATCATATTAGTATCATCTAAATGCAATTAGTGGCTAAATTCTGTGTTTATATAGCTACAGCAAAACGCAGTTTAGAGCATATGTAATCGCTGAAGACACAACGATAGTAATGGACATGAAACAGCGTTAATCATGTCGGGCATGGTAGCCCAGGCACACATAGCCATAGGAAAAGAGTCCAACACCGTGGTGTAATCAATATTGCTTGGCGGGAAAGTACCCTATCCTACAGAAAAGCATTAAAAACTGCTAGATCTGCTCTTCTTTTCTTTTAGAAGAAAACAAACACAAGCCCAAGTATTTAATACAATGGCTAAATTAACAAAAAATATAACATCAGCAGGTGCAGACATTACCCAGCAGCACAGTAGTAATGACTTTATGAACTACTTCCAAGATCGAAACTATTAGAGATAAAATTGTAACCATGCAGCTGTCAGCCACCGTATCGCATCAGATAGTGCACTATATATCCCCTGAGGAACAATTCCACTCATTCTCTTCTATTGGAAATGAAGAATTAAATAAACTTGTTAAATCATCTAAACCAACAACCTGTATTTTAGACCCTGTTCCATCTAAGCTCCTAAAAGAGGTGTTCCAGAAGTAATAGATCCTCTTCTGAATATTATTAACTCATCATTGTCATTAGGATAACCTTCAAACTGGCTGTTATTAAGTCTCTCATTAAAAAACTACAAATTGACCCCAAAGAATTAATTAATTACAGACCGATCTCGAATCTCCCTTTTCTGTCAAGCTATTAGAAAAGGTATATAATCACAACTATGTTCCTTCTTAGAGAAAAAAATTACATATGTGAGGATTTCCAGTCAGGTTTTAGACCATATCATAGTACTGAGACTGCTTTTATCATCTGATTGTGGTTTTATCTCTCTATTAGTGCTACTGGATCTTAGCGCTGCGTTTGACACTATTGACCACAATTCTTTTAAATAGACTAGAAAATTATGTTGGCATTAGAGGAAGTGCACTGGCATGGTTCAAATCGTACTTATCTGACCGCCATCAATTTGTGGCAGTAAATGAAGAGGTATCATACCAATCACAAGTGCAGTATGGAGTACACCTCAAGGCTCAGTACTTGGCCCCTTACTATTCACGCTTTACATGTTACCCTTAGGAGATATCATTAGGAAACATGGTGTTAGCTTTCACTGTTATGCTGATGATACCCAGCTCTATATTTCTTCGTAACCTGATGAAACTTATCAATTTGCAAAACTAACGGAATCTATAGTTGATATCAAAAACTGGATGACTAGCAATTTCTTACTGCTAAATTCTGAAGAAAACAGAGGTGTTAATTATTGGACCAAAAACATTTGCATGTAATAACCTAGATCACTTTCTAATACTTGATGGCTGTAAATTCTTCGTCATCAGTTAGGAACCTATCTGTACTTTCTGAAAGCAATCTTTCCTTCAAAAAACATGTTTCTAGCATTTTTAAAACTGCATTTTTCCATCTTAAAATATATATCTGAATTACGACCTATGCTCTCAATGTCAAATGCAGAAACATTAATTCATGCGTTCATGACCTCGAGACTAGATTATTGTAATGCTTTATTGGGTGGTTGCTCTGCATGTTTAATAAACAAACTCCAGCTGGTTCAAAATGCAGCAGCTAGAGTTCTTACTAGAACCAGGAAGTATGACCACATTAGCCCGGTTCTGTCAACACTGCACTGGCTCCCTATTAAACATCTTATACATTTTAAGATCTTGCCAATTGCCTATAAAGCCCTGAATGGTTTGGCACCTCAGTATTTGAGTGAGCTCTTATCGCATTATAGTCCTTCACGTCCGCTGCGATCTCAAAACTCTGGCCATTTGATAATACCTAGAATATCAAAATCAACTGCTGACGGGAGATCATTTTCCTATTTAGTGCCCAAACTCTGGAACAATCTACCTAACACTGTTTGGGAAGCAGACACACTCTGTCAGTTTCAATCTAGATTAAAGACCCATCTCTTTAACCTGTCTTACACATAATACACTATCACATTTCTATAATTCAAATCCGTTAAAGGATTGTTAGGCTGCATTAATTAGATCAACCGGAACCGGGAACACTTCCCAAAACACCTGATGTACTTGTTACATTGTTTGAAGAATGGCGTCTACGCTAATATTAGTCTGTTTCTTTCTTATTCTGAGGTCACCGTAGCCACCCAGATCCAGACTGTATCCAGATCAGATGGTGGATCAGCACCTAGAGATGACCTCTACAGCCAGGACACCTAGATGAGCCCCAGAGACTGATCCCCAGTGAAGACCCTGTCTCCAAGACGGCCATCGGGACAAGACCACAGGAACTAGATGAGTCCTGTGCACAATCTGATTCTGTTTTAGCCTAGATTTAAACTGCTGATTTTGTCTGGCCAGAGGAGAATGACACTATTTCGACAAACTATTTCCCCGTCTAAATAATGTAAAGCTGATATAAAGCCACCCAGCTTTATATCAAACCGATGTAAAGCTGCTTTGACACAATTTGCATTGTTAAAAGCGCTATACAAATAATATTGACTTGACTTGATTGACTCGACTTATTGTGTTTACATACGTTCTGCTGTCTTTCAGCTGGAGATATACAGTGGTGAAAGGAAGTAAGAAAGCAGCCCTTTTCAAAGCACATTGATTTTTGGATCTTTGGAGACGGCCCCTCTCGGCCACTCTTTAAACAGCTCGTGCTCACTTTCAAATCTCTCTTTGCCGCTGAGAGGGATATGTGACGCTTCTACCCAGCATTCCTGCTTTCCGTCTCACCTCAGAAAGGCAGGTTCAAAACCATTTTGCAGCGAGAGAGGGGGTTAATGGCATGGCTCTCAGCTCGTCTCTCAGGGCAGACACTGAATGGCTCAGTTGACACAACTCTCATCTCTCCCAAGTGGCTGAAACAATCTGCTGGGAGGATATTTGAGGGCTAAATCAAGTTATCATTGTGCTACCGCTTCTCGGTAAAAATTGGGCGGCGTGAAGTAAAATGGCAGTTTTTAGCGGGGGCTGGTGGGGCAGAGAGGTCTGGAGGCGTTTCTCTGCGGGTACAAGGAGTTATGCCGGCACTGAGTGAACTTCAGACATCTATTTGTCCAGGCTAGAGTGATGAGAGGATTGGCTGTGCGAGGGAGGAGAAGAAATAGCTTTCAAATCTATTTACCTCTAGGTGTGAAAAATAAATGGAAGTGAGAGACAAAGGAGAGAAAGGCAGTGCGAGGTGTGAATGAATCTGAAACCTAACATACCGTTAGGAGAACGCAGTAAGAAAACACGCTGTAAGTACCGAAAGCACCAAACACATTATGAAAGTAATGAATCATTTAGGATGATTGTGAATTAGTTTTTGGTAATAGAGTGGAATTTAATGGTGTCTCAGATAGGAAAGGTACCTTGGACAGTTTCTCTTTTGTCAAACTGCACAAAAACATCATTTCAGGAGTCTTCTTTGGGAATAATGAAACAGTACGACTTAAATTTACCAGCAAAGAAATTAAAGGTTCATTGAGTGAGGTGAACTCGAGAAGAATGATTCTTGAATTAATCATTCAAACTGATTTTGTGAACTTAATGTAAAAAAAAAAAAGTCAAATCTGACTAATGTATTTCATCTTCACAGAATAAAAATCTGTAGTTGAACTTTTCCATTCATCCCTTAAAGATACAATGCAATCTATCTCATGTTCTGTAGCTCTCAGCTCTGTTCACATAAGATCAGTTTTATTAAATATAATGTGATTAATTTTCCTTTAATAAATTGCTTGCTGATAACGTGCATCTTTATTTATATTATATCTTCTCCAAAATAAATCCAGAAAGTTCATATTAAATTTTTTTGTCCCTGTAGAGCTAAAATCAATGACAAAAATCCTACATTTATTGACAGAGGAGATTATGGCAGCTCTAGCAGATTGTCATGGCAATATGAGCCTTTCTGTTTTTCCTATGTACTTTTTTTTTTTTTTCGGTCAAAGAAAAGAACAAATCTAAGATGACATCTTCTTAATATTACTGTCTCAAAAAGTCTTACAACTGTGATAAAAGACATTCTTAAAATAGTCTGGATTTGGCACTGTGCTGAGTGTGAATAAAGAATGAGAATGACGATGAAGGATTTCTTTCATATCGCAGATCTGGGATGAAAGAAGAGTGATGGCGGGTCAGGGTGGGCGTTTTGAGTGTAATAGAGACAGACTTTTGACCGCTTCAGGGATCTGGGGCCGTTATTGGAAGAATGACGGCAGGTCACAGTCACCTCGACTCTTATAAGAGCACTTTCTGAAAAAAGAGCAATGCCAGAAGAACCAAAGAGGTTAAAGTGACCCTTGAGAAAAGACAGAACTAACTCTGATAATTGTTCTTTTTTTTATAATTTTGATAAGCATTTAGAAACTGCATACCTACACATACTATCAAAAACTAAATATCTGGTTTACAAATCTGTGTCATTCTTGAATGTCACTTCTGTGTTTCATAATTAGTGTGCAGTGTAAAGTATATCAAACTTATGTGCTTGTTTTTTTTTTTTTTTTTTAATCTGCATTCATGAGAGAAATTACAGTATTCATATCCTGCGTTTTATGTTTCAAATTTACTTGATTTAACACAGTTTCTAAATATTATTATTATTGAATGATAGATAAAATGACACCACCATTGCAAGGATGCATTAAATTGATAAAAAGTGATAGTAAAGACTTTTACATTGATAGAAAAAAAAGAATTATATATATATATACACACACATACATACATATGTGTGTATATATGTATATATATATTACAAGTTCTGTGTGTTCTGTGTACTTATTATGTATATATAAATACACATATAAAGTATATATTTAGAAAATATTTACATGTATTTACGTCTATATTTATATTCATATAATATATATTATAAATAAAAATATTTCATATATAAACATAAAATATTTTTCTTCCTGAAATATATACATGCATATATTATGTAAACAAAAACTTTTATTTTGGATGCGACTAATCACGATTAATCATTTGACAGCACTATTTCTAATTTATGTCTTCCATCTTGAACACACTCCACACTCTAAGGCTCTCTTTTGTGCCGAGCTGAGGAAAGATTATAAAATATGCTTTACGTTGCCTCCAAAGCGGCTTTTATGTTTGGCACAGATGAAATGCCCTGTTCTTGTTCAGCCTCCTTTGAGTTCAGGATCCACAATCAAATGAGATGATGTTCTCTCTAAAGGTGGGGGATTAAATTCTAGTCTTTGCATTCTAAGAGCTCTCCTCTTTGTCACACTACTTTGCTTTGTAACATATGCAGTGTTTCATCTCTTGGCTGTGGTTCAGGTCCTTTGGAGTATTACTTGCTTCTTCTATTTAACATAAGAAATGTTTGGTTTGATAACTAACAATGGTGGAATGAAAATAAGAATGCTTAGCATCAGCTGTAGTGTCATGCAGTCAGATTAGTTATATAACTACATGCTAAGAGTATATGTAAAAGGTACACAAACTTTTCTTAGATTAACGTATAATATCCATAACCTTATTTACTAGCTGTTTCTTGCTTTTCGTTTGGCAGCTTTTATCCAAAGCAACTTTCATTATACATTTAATAATTACTTGCTTTTTCTGCGAATTGAACCCATGAACTTGGTGTTCCTAGCACCATGAGCCACTGCTTGAGCTACAGGAAGGCATTTCAAACCTGTGTGACTTTCTTCTGTTTTGTAGAGAAGTAGATGTTTTGAAGAAGGTTCATGCTGCTCATTTGCATGCAATGAAGGTAAATTGAGAAAAAAGTGAGGAAAAAGCCCATAAAAGAATAATGATTTATATTTTAATAATTACTCACATTCATATTTGAGATTCAAGTATGGCGTGTGAAGACATTGCACCAGGTTAGACATCAATATCAAATTGTAATCAATTTATGATTCCAGAAAAGTTATATATTGCATAAAATATTCAATGATACTTTGTGGATTTTGTAGAAGAATAGTTTGATTCAGTCCACAAACACTTTCACTGAATAGAAAAGAACTGCCAGGACATGCTGCAAAATAACTCTATTTGTGTTCCACAGAAAAAGAAGAGTCAGTTTGGAATAGTTTAAGGTGAATTAGTGTTATTTACTATTATAGAATTTATATATGAAGAGTTCAGATGCAAAAGTGCCATCTGAAATTTTCTTCTCAAATTAGCATTTTTCTCAGGCGCCTATATTTATGCTCGGGTATTTCAATTTTAATGGCAATGAAAATAAACTATTCATTGCCATTAAATTTCAATTACTGAACCTACACATGAGAGCCTGAGAAAAATGATAATTTTAGAAGAAATTTTCAGATGGCACTTTTGCATCTGAACTCTTCATATATTTATCTTTTATAATTCATATATATTTTAGCTTTTATTTTTATATTTTAAGTATCCATTTAATTGTATTTAGTTTTAATTTTTGAGGGTTTTTTTGTGTAAAAAACAAAACAAAAAGTGATTTAGTCACTTTTACAAGTTTATTAAATGTTTATATGTAACTTTGATTCAGTTAACTAAAGTTTTAGTCATTCTAGTACTCTGATACTTTTTTATTTCAGTTGCCATTGTAACATTTTTCATCTAATATTTATTTTATTTCATTTCAATTCAGCTTTATTCTAATGAAATTATTTTCATGGCTATTTTGTAGTTAAAATAACCTCCGAGATGAATAAAGGATGACAGTCACTCAAATTTGGTTAACTATTGCTATAATACTGTGGCACTCAGTGTGAATTCCACTTCTGGCCTGAAGCATATTGCTGTCTTTATACCCGTTTCAGCCTTTGACTTCACCATGAGGTGTTTTTATAGCTGTCTCCAGTTTCAGTGATTCTTCTAGTCCTTCCAGGAAGCTTCATTGCGTTGTTCTGAGTGCAAATCCCTGTCGGCCCTTGGCAATGTGTTTATGCCCGGCCTCATTAATTAATGCCGGGCATTGCGCCAGGCTTGTTAATTTGCCATAGACAAGCGGCAGGTAGATTGGGATGCATACAGGGTCCCATCACGCCCTTTTGCTGAATCGAGGTGAATGTATCAGCGGCGTCAGACCTGAGGTCAAAGGTCAGCGTGCCCCACACTAAAATGGCAGGGCTTTTTTTTGCGCTCAAAAGCAAGACATGAATTATGCAAATATGCAAATGGCCACAAGGTCAAGTGTCTTGTCCTGTATTTAATGGTCTGTGTTAAAATATGGCAATTACTGATGCTAACATTGTTATTGTTATTGATGACTAAAACAATCGCATAAGCACCGTGACACATGCACATCGATCAGTTGGCAGATTATGGATTGTAAAGGAGCTGATGGGGTACAGTCGAGGGGGAAGGAGAGGCGAGAGGTGCGACCCGTTTATTGACACCATTGTCATTGTTCTGCCAGTGTTTTCCATCACACTGAGTGACAGAATGACATTTCTGAAGGTTAGTCATCCGGCCTGTCTGCGGTTCACCCCTCACACTCATTGATGTCATTTGTCAAATGAATTGACGGGTTTAAAAGGTTGCTTGGTTATGGACAGCATAAACACAGTGTTGATTAATTCCAGTAGCACTTGATCATCGAATGCCATTAGACTGTGTGAGCTGTGTCTAAATGTATCATTTCAAATCCACACTTAGTGGATCTGTTAAAGGTATAGTTCACCCAAAAATGAAAATTTACAGAAAATGTACTCACCCTCAGGCCATCTAAGATGTATATGCATTTGTTTGTTTGTCAGAATAGATATGAAGAAATGTAGCATTACATCACTTGCTCACTAGTGGATCCACTGCAGTGAATGGCTGCCGTCAGAATGAGAGTCAGCTGATAAAAACTTCACAATAATCCACTGCAGTTCATCAATTAATGTCTTGTGAAGTGAAAAGCTGCGTGTCTGTAATAGTCAAATCCATTCTGGCTAAAATACATGTCATCTCCATAATACTGCTTTCTCTAGTAAAAAAGTTATCTCGTCAGAATCAGGAGAGAGATATGCATAGATTAAGCACCATTTACAAGTGAAAACAGCCTAGAACTGTTCTAAACTAATATATCGGTGGATTTTGATGTGAGAGAACAACAGGGAATGGACTTTTTGTTTTACTAGAGGAAGCGTTTTAATGGATTACGTACAGGTATTTTGCCCAGAAGTGACCGTTTTAATTTAAAATGCCTTAATTATCCATTTGTTTCTTACAAACTTACAGCATTTTACTTCACAAGACATTAATTGATGGACTGTAGTTGTGTGGGTTACTTGTGGATTGTTTTGATGGTTTTATCAGCTGTTTGGACTCTCATTCTGACGGCACCCATTCACTGCAGATCCATTGGTGAGCAAGTGAAGTAATGCTAAATTTCTCCAAATATGTTTTCTGATGAAGAAACAAACTCTTTCTTGGATGGCCTGAGGGTGATTCTTGGGTGAACTATTGATTTAAGAGCAAAAGCTCAATGCTAAAAGACGGTGACGACCACCCACTGAAATCATTAGTCATTATTAGCAAGTTATGTCAGAATGTAGAGATCCTAATATGGAGCATATCCTAAAATGGTTATTTTTGTGAAAAACATTATTTTTGAAAATCCAAAGGTCTAATTTTCATTAGTAGGGATTCACAAATCTAATCCGATGTTATGCTGCTTAAAGCTTTAAAGCTGTGTAGCTGCTCTGCAAATAATTTGTATGTATTTAAGCACAAAAACGCAATTAAAATCCAAATTCCTAAATTAATATTAATGCACTTGTACTTGTTTCTCAGTTGAATTTATTTCTTACTGATGAAGTATGAATATGAAGCTGTGTATGAACAGCTTCTTGTTTATTTAAAGTATCAAGTTAATTGAGTTAATTTCTTAAATACAAATTCAAGCAAGCTTTTATAATTATAATTCTTTGAAGCAAGTTTTGTTTCTAATTATTGTGGATCCACAAACCATAGACATTATCTTTCTCATTATAACATACCAGATGTAATATTTGATTTGATCTGCTTTACAAAACTGTATACATGTGATGTTTAAACTTAATGTTATTTTTAAATCCTAAATAAATAATGGGGGGGGGGGGGGGGGGTTGCATCAAATATCGATTTAACAGTTCAGCACCACAAGGCTTCACATTGGATTATGTTAAATATACAGTAAACCACTGCAACAGTTTTTCAAGAAATAGTCAATCTCAAAGCATGTCAGGCGTATTTTAAGGTCGATTTGCCAATGGCTATTTGTTGGCTGTGCTAAAGTAAAGCAAACTGATCATTTTAATGTTTTGGCCCATTCTTTTTGTACAAACTGTGTGATTGCATAAAGCAAATTTATTCAATATTTATTCAATATTGAATATAAAAGAATGGTTCATTTGTTATGAGATCAAAATGGTTTAGCTTAGTCAAAAATGTTAGAGCAAGGTTTCCACTGCATTAACTAGATATGAAAAATACATATTTACCTATTCAGGGTGTTACATTCAGACCACCAGGCGTGCTCTACATGTAACCTTTGGCCTTTACCTATAATTCTATATAGTAAGCAAAAAAAAAACAGTATATGAGAAAATAGTACGTCTGAATTCACAGAATTTATAAAACAGCAGGTACAATATCTCTAGATAACCTACTACCTCTGGTGTGATTCAGAAGTGTGCATTTGATAGACACTTTACTATCCCATGAGACCACGGGATAGGTTTTGTGAATGACGCAACTGACATTGGTAGGTTGCACTACAGTGACTAATGCAGTACATCCAGAATACCCAACATGCACATGCACACACACACATACAGTACATAACACATTCATTGTACATAAAACATACTTTGTTCATGGTCTCCAATTACTCATTCAAAAGAAGTACAAGCTTAGACTATGCAATTTCGGATGCAGCCATTTTTATTTATTCAGGGTGAGTGATGTTACATTCAGACCACCAGGTGTGTTCTGTATGTGATATTTGAGCTTTACCCATAATTCTATATGACCATGGTTGCTCTTTATAGTTGCTTCTCAAGCAGAAAACTGCAGTCTAGAGAGGATGTGACATTCCTAGACCAGTCCTTCTGAGGCTTCAAGACTAGAGTCCTGCATTAAATGCTACAATGAGATGGTCTAATATGTACTGCGTCATAACCGTTTCCTCCCCTGTGGTCACAGTGCAAAAAATACTATTGAAATTTTAATTTCTATAATACTTATTTTGAAGGAAAGGGTCCTTCAAATTGAGATGTCCTTGGACAGGGCAGCTGAGTTATGTAGCCTTCCAGTTGAGAAGCACCCTGGATGTCAGTGTGAGAAGTGTTCATCGCTTTATTTATAGCAGCACGTATTCAAAAAAGTTGATGAAATTGGATGTCACTCAATAAAAAAAGCTTGAGAATGATTATATTGCAGATGTGAAAAGTTCTGTAAAATAAGAACAAAGGAAAAGGAAACATCAACTTTTTTTATTTTGTTCCTTATTATTCTTGGATTTTAGGGTTCAAATTGTAGTAGTTTTTGACTACAATATCTGGCGAATGTATATGTACTGTATATATTATATATACTATATGATTGATTTTAGATTACATGACAGTAAGTTTTCAAGCAGAACTCAGTTTTCCTACTTTAATGTGATACAATTATTCAGAGTTTTACACCGAGTGAATCCTGCAGCTCATCTGAACAGGCTCTTTCCTGCTCTTTGCTCCGCTATACTGTACCATCCATGGCTCTCCGCTCCCATGGCTTCCAGCCGGCCTGACCTCTCAGCAGTAATTCTACTCTTACATGTAGGCTGAATCGATTCCAGAGAGCCAGTACAGCTAATTCAAGGTCATTTTCACATTATTTCATTCTCCGGCTGCACTAGGCCATGGGACTATGGGACTCGTTTGAGTCAGCCAACATGTCATAAATAAATCACCTTGGAGGTTTTTTGACATATCTTTCCTTTAACCTCACGCTTTTTTAGATTCAATTGCAAAATGATTATTGCTTCAGTTTCATTTTAAACATTTAGGTGTTCTTTTATCATATCATATATCGTATTATTTGATTATTTGTTGATGGCAGGTCCCTGGTGGTCCTCCAAGCTGGAAAAGAGAGCTGACAGTTGTGACACCTAATTGCTCTGCGGAAAGTTTGAGCTGGACTTGCTCAGCAGTTGAGCTCACTTCTAATCAATAAATCTTTATTTTCCTTAGTGTATAATTAGCCACCTAAAAGACGTCTTGCATTACCTGCTCTATTCCCCAGGGTCCAGAGGCCATTGCAAGAATGAACAGTCTGTCCAAAGTGCCACCAGCTTTGTCTTTTGTGAAAAAAGAGAGAATATTTCAAATACATGCCTGTTATTTCACTTTAATGAATCACGAAACTTAATAGCTTCAGAGTGATTTGAAAAATTTACATTACAGGCTATTGCTAGATGATGGACTGAATTGAATGATGTCATTAACTCTGACTGACTTCAATAGATTAAGACTCCATTTTCTCAGATTATATCAAACACTGATCTGAACAGACTTTTTCCTACATTCGGTATTTCTGTGGCAATTCCTCTGTAATTTAGACAAATACAGGCTGAGCATTTTTTTTCTGTCTGATCTGGAAAAAAAAAAAAAAAAATGCTTTATTTCTACCTAAAAATAATCTTTTTCTGTTGATTCAAATTCACGTCTGTTTTTAGAAATTTAAAACAACTTCTTTGAAAATATTTGAAATAATAATCAAATCTAGTCTGGACTTTGGCCACTGCTCATTTTTAGTCACCATGAAATCAAAATAGACAACTCTTAGATTTTTATAGAATTTTTAAGCATTTATTATAAATTATTTATCTGTATACATATTTAATTTTTGTAAAATAATGTGCCTTCCAGCAACCTTTCACTGTCAGAAATTACCAAACAATTATCAAATCAACTCCTGATGGGCCAAATTGGACTATTTTCTAAAATGGGTTGACCATACATCCTCTTTTTTTTTTTTAGACATATCCTGGCCAGAAATATCATATAACTGACCAATCATAGTTTGCGAGAAGGAAATGCATACACTATATGTACACTTGCAAATGCATGTACATATAGTGTATGAAGACTGTAGAATGCATGACTATAGGAAAACAAAGCCAAAACCTGGACATTTTAGTCTATTATACAATCTAGCCATAACTTATCTGGGAAAAAGTGGACATATGGTCACCCTTATCCACCTTATAGTTCAACGAGGAAGCAAGCTGTTTTCTGTGAATGTGTGAGACCTCCGCTTCAGTCACTGTAGTGAAATAACAAGAAGTATAAGAAAGTGCAGTAAGCGTCAAAACTGTTTGTGCTATAAAGCAGTGTGTTTATAATTAAAATTTAAATAATATGGTAAGAAACACCATTTTGCAATATCAAGGAGCAAAATGAGCTGTTTTGAACAGCTAAAAATAGCTGGAAGTGTATGGAAGCGTTCAAGTCAATTGAAAAAGTAAGGTGGATAAGTTTCCTTTAAAAAGGTTTCAAACAGATCATTCCATCAAAGACGCATGATTTGATTGAGCAAATGTTGGTCTGGTTAGAATGTTTTGTAACAGCAGTGCTTTGATAGTGCTGCTGTGCTTTTATGGGGAATTTATATAGTTGTCTCTGTATATTAAGCTGGTAAAACAACATTTTTAACATTGAAAGAAATTACAGTATGTCACTCATGTTGTCGCGCTACAGAAACATCACACTACAAAAGCTCGCTGTGATTGACCCACGAATACTTCCTTTGAAAGCATCCTCACACCTCATATTGTTCTCAGATTGTGACGAGATGTCATTTCACTGAATGACATGGCATTCCACTTTCAAGAGCCCTTTTGAGGCGTATGCAAAACAAGATGTCGATGCTGACAAGCGAGCAATACTTTGTACGACTCATCTTTGATTCCGCTTTCCCTCCAGCTTTCACTCTCTCACACACACACGCACAATTTGCCACAGATGTGTAAACAGCAAAGCACAAAGTCATGGACTCAGCCGTGCCACCCCTGACATCTCCCGACTGTTTGCGTAGCTGACGATTCTATTTGTGCCACGGAAAGCAATAAACCACATACTTTGTGTTCTATGATGGGAATTCTTTTATCAGGCCAGCTGTCACAACGGAAGCACATTAAAACAAATCAGCCGAGCACAAGGCTGACGGCTCCACGGGGCTGTGTCACCCAGCGGCACATGTAAGGACACTTCCAAGGAGACACACAGACTAACAGCACATGATCTGCAATATGTTGAGGCTCACCCTCAAAATGAGCAGCGCAATAAATGAAAGACACAAAAAAGCTGCGAGTATGGGCCAGGAAGGTCTCTTGTCCAGAAGCACTAGGCGGCATTCTGCAAGCAATTAGGACTGATTTTGGCTCAGAGAGAGAGAGCTTAAAGGCCTGATGAACTGGCAACAACACCATGTATTTCCCCCCCCTGTCCGCTGCTGGGAACGTTTTTGTCAGTCTGCCGCACAGCTTGTCTGTAATGTTTATGAAGTGGCTTATATACTATAAATGTCTCGGAACTCAATTGGCATTATTCAGGTCTCAAGATGTTCGGAAAACATAAGAATGGAGATTAATATCGCAGTGGCAGATTCGTTGATCTGGCCAGCGGGCTAAAGAGTAAATATACTAAATGGCAGTAATAATAGTAGACTGTCACTTATCTCCTCAAGCTTTACAAGCTGCCTCGAGTTTATGTGATGTTTTCAATTTCCCCATGGACACCAGAGACACAGCCATGCAGAATACCATAAGTGTCAAGAAGACAAATTATAGTAACAAACAGCCCGGACCGACGCACAGAAAATGGACGCCCATTATTTAAAACCGAAGGTGACATGTAAATAAAGGGGAGGTGTTTGTTATATCCGGAGGTGAGTTAGTGGAGGTTTACTAAAAGCTCCGACAGTTTGGCGACCTTTAGACATCCATAAGTGACAGTGCTAGATCTATCTATCTTATTCTGTCTCTATCACCTATCTATCACCTATCTGTCGAGCCCGATCTCATGAAAATATGTATCAATAGCATAATTTTTTTTGTGTATTTTATGTGCTATTTAAATGCATAAACTGACTTTGGTGTAGAAAGGAAATTGAAAGTGACGTGACATACTGCCAAGTATGGGGACCCATACTAAGAATTCGTGCTCTGCATTTAACCCATCCAAAGTGCACACACACACACACACACACACACCTGTGAACACACACCCAGAGCAATGGGCAGCCATTTATGCTGAGGCACCCAGGGAGCAGTTGGGGGTTCCGTTGCTTGCTCAAGCGCTATACATTCACATTCGTGCCGGCCCGAGACTCGAACTCGAAACCTTTGGATTATGAGTCCGACTCTCTAGCTATTAGGCCACAACTTCCCCATGTTTGATGTGCATATAATATGCAGTTTTTGCATGCATATGATATGCACTCTGTTGGCGTGCATATAATATGCATTTTGTCGTACATATAATATGCACCTACCTCACACCCCTAAACCTACCAATTACGTATCGTATGCATGCCAAAGTCCATTTTTGCAATTCCAAAATTGTAATTCCATATCCTGTTTTCTATCTCAACTCAAATTGAGAAACTGAATTGGAATGTAAAGGCTTTCTAAATTTAGTTCTGACTGGTGCATAACCCCGACACGAACAGGGAAAGCAAGGAGCGACTGAATGATGATGGAGAAATGTGCGTCTGCAGTGCGAGTCAGGGTATCAAAAGAGCAGTCTGATGAGGTCAAGTACAATGCATGACGCCTGGAGGGAGGGAGCTGTAAATGGGTGTTCATGGGTCACAACAAGCTGCTTATGCCTGTTCTCCCTTCTGCGGCTGACAGCGATTTGATGCAAATAAGGCGAATGCAGGTTGAGTGTCGTCAGTAGCATGCAGCCGCTGAGTGGTGTCAACAGTGTTAAGGGATCTCGCAGTTATTCCATCACTGACCGTCTGCGTGACACTTACAAATCTATTCAGACAGCTGCGGCCATGCTAACCGTCCCCAGGGGATTTCTCATACCAAGCACATCAAGATCCCCTGGCTGGGATAACATGGGGCAGGGAAGTGCTCCCAGACAGGGGAGAAGGGCATCGAAGGGACTTCATTCCAGATAATCCAGACTGTGGCCTTGATAATCCATTTTAGAAATGGAAAAGTGTATAGGGGAATTAACTAAGATTAACTAAGTCACAAAAGCTTTCTCCCGCCTTAAAAATTAGCTGGTTTCCCAGCATACTTTGCGACTGGGAGTGTATGATGGGATTTCTCGCTAGCACTGTAAATGTGTGTATAATGGGTTTAGAAGGCTGTTTATATTTTATTGTAGTCTCATTCAAACTTCTTGTCTTGATGAATTTTCTGGTTGAAATTTCCCCTCTTTGTAATTATACTTTCTCAAATTAAAATTAGAATTGTACATACTGTTTGCTATCTTAATCCAGATTAAATTCAATAATTTAATTGGAATAAAAAAAACAAAACTAAAAAAAAACATTCTAAATGAGACTGAATGGTACTCATTCCTGGTGACATTACACACAGACCATTTTTAGAGCTTTGCAATTTTTTTTAAAGTGGTTTACATGTAAAAGGCTTCAACCTTTAAATGCTGTCAGTATGTAGTTTACAATTATGTAAACATTACGAATATTTATTCAAACCATGCTGAACAGCCCAGACAAACTCATGATGCATTTTAGGCCCTGTGGCCAAAGTTTTGCTCACACAACTTTTTAGCATTGATGCCGGCAATCTTGGGCCACTCCTAGATCATATTGTGATGTTTGGCCAGTGCTGATGGCACATAATGTCAGATCAATGATAGATGCTTCATAAATGGAGTCTAAATGACAACCTCCCCCCCCCCCCCCCCCCCCTCCTCATCCACCCAAGCCCCACATCTCTGTCTGGTTCCATCTCAGTGCGGAAGGTTACCTCCAAGCCAATGACAAACTTTGACGAATAGCTTGTCTGTACAAGGGCCCACGAGATGAATCAGACATTTTCTCTCTCACCTTTTCCTCAGCCTTCAGCGATAAGTGATATAGGACATTTCCACTCCACCCACCTTTCCCTGCTTCATTCATTCATTCATTGCCTGCTTCGCTGGCTTTTTCCCTCCACAACGTCTAACCCTCAATCCATCACAGGGTCGCCATACACCATGTTTTAAGATTTTGCTGAAAGGTCAGTCTAGTCTGGTGTAGTCAAAGATTTGGTGGGGGAAGAGCAAGTAATCTCTCCTGGATTTGAAGGCAGTAAATTGTTCCCTTTCCTTCAGTCGCTGTGTCCTCAGAGCTTCTGTCTAATATTAGTTTGACAAACTGGAAAGGACACAGTCAGATGTCGTGCTGCGACTCGCCGGGCCAGACTACGCGTACTTTGATTTTTGCAGACTTTAGTACTGAGTGTGCTTGGATTTCCAGGATCAAGAAGTTGATCCAACCTTCTCCTGAGTGCATTTGGGTGGCAAATGCCTTGTGTGGAGACTCACCAGCTTTGCGGTTCTTTTACTGACGGAAGCAGATCAACAGCTTGGAACATCGTAATTGAGCAGTTGTTACTGAAGAAACTAGCTTTACAAGAGGGCAGTTATCCAGACAACATAAATAAAGCTGTCTTAGATGTTTGCTTGACTACAACATTTGACTTTGGATGTCAACATTTGGTGAAGTCAATTAAAACAAAATTCTGCTACTAGCTGCTGTACAATTATTCTCACAAATATATTTAATATATTGAAATTATTATAATTCCCGTTTTTAGGTAGAATGACAATACAATTTATCATTAAGCCAAATATCATTTTTGTTGTTGTTGTATTTTGATTTATATTCAGTCCTAACTTATGCCCTGCAAATCACAAATGCACACACACACACGTGTTGGGTTTCCATAATATATTTTTATACTGTAAAAACTGTATTTTCTATCCCCTTACCCTAACCATACCCCTCATATAAAATGTTATGCATTTTTAGATTTTCAAAAAAGAAGATTTTCAAAAGTTAGAGATTTTGTATGATTTATAAGCTGTTTTTTTTTTCTGGGGACCAAAAAATGTCCCCTCAAGGTCATAAAATCACTAGTATTACCATTGTTGTGGGGACATTTAGTCCCCATAATGAAGGGAATGCATGGTAGACACACACACTTCTCTTTGAATTGACAGTTTAATAAACAAGATGTTATTATAGAATAACTTCAATTTGCATGTACAGTATTAGTTACTTTGTTTTTGCTAAATATTTTATTAAATATTTGATTTGATGGAGCAAAAACAGTAAAATTCATCCTTTTTTCATATTTGAATTACTTCTTCCTATATCATCTAATAAACTCCAGTGAGCTCTGTAATTCTCAATTTCTTCCTATCCCCTGTCATCCGTCCTTAACCTTAAACCCTCTCCCCATCTTCTCTTATAGTGCAGTCAAAGAATATTCTCAGTAGAATTTATCCATTCTTCTCACACTTGCTCTTTTGACCTTTTCAGCTCACTGGTTTCATTAGTTTGACAGAGCTGCCCTGCCATGGCTTGCTGACGTACATGTGTGAAAGATTCTAAGAGAATTGCATGTGCTGTAACATAAAATCTGTGTGATTCATTGCTTTCAAATGTATTTGTGTAGCTGAGGTCACATTCAAGAGTTTGGGAAAGTGGAGGCCCGAGAGTATTTAGCAGTTTTTGTTCCATTTTATTATACAGGGGGCGTATTACAAAAAGATCCTAACTTTAAAATCTTATCTTATCTGTTTAGTAACCATGGTAATTTTAGGACCACATTTAGGACAAAAGCTATTACAGAACAGCATTTCCTAAGTGCGTTATCTTATCTTAACTACAGATAGGAAAGGGGTATTACAGAAACCTAACTTGACAAAAAAAATGAAAAACAGTCTTAACTTTAGGACAACCCCACAGCTGTCCTAACTTCAAAATCATTTGAAAGCTAACGGAAAAAAAAAAAAAACGCTCTCAGTTACTCACGTAACCTCGGTTCCCCGAAATGAGGGAACGAGACATTGCTATGGGAAATACATTTTCCCATAGCAATGTAGAGTGACCGAATTTAAGGGGAACGCTTACAACTGTGCTGTCCGACAATGGTATTACATTTATTAATAGTTGAAAATGAAGAACGAAGATGTTTAATGGTAGAAAGACTCTTGGAGGACCCTGAAGATGTGTTATATTTTGATGACAAAACACATAAGTAATTACAGACTGCCACACAACATATTACAGTTAGCACAGGAACTGCAACCAGCATAACAGAGACCAACAAAAGTGTCACGGACCATTACTGGTTGTAGTGCAAGTGAATAATGCCTTACGTTTTTTTGCAAAAGGCGATTTTCAAAGTGAAGTAGCTTTTGTATACCTCATCAGCAGCTCGCACAGTGTTGGTTGCTTGGTAACAGACCTGAGAGTAGATTGTCGAGCTTGATAATATTATTTAAGATTTCCTAACTAGAGATAAGATACTATTTTGTAAGCTAGGATAAGAATCCCAAATCAAGTTAAGATTTGCTTCTGTAATACGAATTAGTGAAAAATCCTAATTTAACATATCATAAGACCTAAGATAAGAAACTTTCTGTAATACGCCCCCAGTCTTCAACGTCCCCTCAAGCTTTGACCATATGTATGACCTACCCATGTGACTTACCTATGACTTACCTATTAGGTGTGCGATAGACAACAAAATGAAGCTTGTTTTAAATCCAGGTGATCTTCTGGGTTATTAGGATATACAAATTTTCTATTACTTACAGTTCTTTGTTCAAAATGCAATATATGAATAAATAGAAACACATCAGTGTTTTTTTATAACGGGGTATGACAAGTGCTCACAGACCGATGCACAGACTACAGTCTACTGAACGTCCCCAAGGACACGTCATCTCTCACGGGGGCTTTTTAAAAATAGAATCACTTCCTAAACAGCTTTCAGGTTTTTGACCTGGGGAAAGCGTTGCCAGGGTGTCTTTTCCCAGCTAGAATGGCCATCTATCAGCTAGTCGGCAGACAGGAGGTCAGTTCATGGAGAGGTGTAGGAATAGCCTCCGTGGACCACAAACACCTGTTCTGTACAAAAAGAGCTGATGCAGGAAATGACACTGATTTGATAAAGATTGTACAGTGACTGGAAAACAAACCCAAGCCACACTGAACCCTAAAATCAAAACATGACATGAGGGTAATTGATTTTTGGGTGAACTATAACTTGATTATTTTATTATTATTATTATTATTATATATTATTATTATTATTTACTTATATTTTTTTTCATATATATATTTTTTAATGAAATGATACTAAGAAACTAGAACTACCAGTAGGTGGCGGTAAATCTCTTTATGAGTCATTCATTCATTTGATTCGTTTAAACTGCTGATTCATTCAGGAATGAAGTAAGCTACTTGCTTTATGAATAGGCTATTGAATCAGTGGATCACACAATTCGCTCAACTTGAATTCATTCAGAAATGAATCATCGCTATGGCTTTAAAGAAAATAAAGGCTTTTTTTTTTTGCATATTTGTCACACTTAAAAGATCATCAAGCTAATTTTAATATTACACAAAGATAATGCAAGTAAATACAAAATGAAGTTTTTAAATGATGAGTTCATATATTAAGGGGAAAAAAGCTGTCCAAATCTGCCTGGCCCTACATGAAAAATGAATTGCCCCATCCTGTTAAATCATGAAAGAACTTTGATTACCCATATTATTTTAGAAAGCTAAGTTAAATTTCATTAGCCAAACCCAGGCCTGATTACTGCCTGACCTGTTGAATCAAGAAATCATGTAAATAGAACCTGTCTTACAAAGTGAAGCATGCTTAAAGAGCAACACATCATGCCGCGATCTAAAGAAAATCAAGAACAGATAAGAAACAAAATAGTTGACATCTATCTGGAAAGGGTTATAAAGCCATTTCTAAGGCTTTGGGACTCCAGAGAACCACGGTCAGAGCCATTATCCACAAATGGAGAAAACTTGGAACAGCGGTGAACCTTCCCAGGAGTGGCAACCAAAATTACTCCAAGAGAGCAACGACAACTCATCCAGGGGGTCATAAAAGAACCCAGAACAACATCTAAAGAACTGCAGGCCTCACTTGCCTCAATTAAGGTCAGTGTTCATGATTCAACAATAAGAAAGAGACTGGGTTAAAAACGGCATCCATGGGAGAGTTCCAAGGTAAAAGCCATTGCTGACCAAAAAGAACAAAGGCTCATCTCATGTTTGTCAAACAATATCTTGATTATCCCCAAGACTTTTGGCCAGATATTCTGTTGACTGATGAGACAAAAGTTGAACTTTTTGGAAGGTGTTTTTCCCGTTACATCTGGCATAAAACCAACAAAGGATTTCATAAAAAGAACATCATACCAACAGTCAAACATGGTGGTGGTAGTGTGATGGTCTGAGGCTGCTTTGCAGCTTCAGGACTTGGATGACTTGCCATAATTGATGGAACCATGAACTCTGCACTCTATCAGAAAATCCTGAAGGAGAATGTCCGGCCGTCAGTTTGTGACCTCAAGCGCACTTGGGTTATGCAGCAGGACAATTATCCCAAGCACACCAGCAAGTCCACCTCTGAAAGGCTCAAGAAAAATAAAATTAAGGTTTTGGAGTGGCCAAGCCAAAGTCCGGACTGAAATCCAATTAAGATGCTGTGGCATGACCATAAACAGTCCTTTCATGCTCAAACCCTCCAATGTGGCTGAATTAAAACAATGCTGCAAAGAAGAGTGGGCCAAAATTCATCCGCAGTGATGTGAAAGACTCGTTGCCAGTTATCGCAAACGTTTGATTGCAGTTGCAGCAAGGGTGGCACAACCAGTTATTAGATTTAGGGGTCAATTACTTTTTCACGTAGGGCCAGGCAGGTTTGGACAGCTTTTTTCCCTTAATAAATTAAATTATTATTTCAAAACAGCATTTTATATTTACTCAGGTTAACTTTGTGTAATATTAAAATTAGTTTGATCTTAAAATAAAAAATTAAAAAAATAATAGGAAGGGGGCAAAAACCTTTTCATTGCACTTATATATATATATATGTATGTATTCTTAGATTTGATTCAGAATGTGTTATTTGTGCTCTAAAAGAGGTCAAATGTTTGGATCTGCTGAACAAGTTTTGTTTGCCTTCCAATCACAAAAAATATTCCCATCCAGTTTAGCTCTAAATGTAGTTTTGGAAAATGTTCAGTGGAATTCTGTTTCCAAAGTGAATCCAATCGCCAGAGCATAATATCAAAAAACTATTACAGTGAACATTTTCACTCACACATTATGTTGATATTATACTATATCTGAATTATTTGAGCTACAGACAGTTTTTCAATACAAATCAGATCCTAATTAGGTTTCGCCAGTAATGATTCCAAATGACTTCATTTACAATATCTGACTTTTATTCACAGTACTAAGCGGCAGTGCGATCAATCACCTGTTCGGCACTGATTCTTAGTGACACCTGTGGAAAATCTTGGTAAGAAGTTATCGATTCCAGACAGGAAAATGAGTGACTGCTTTCCACTTTGAGAGCGATTGCCGCAAGCGACTCTTCAATCTGAACTGCATACAATCACATTCCTCTTTATTGGAAAAACACTGAAGTCAGTTCAGGGACACTTTAATTGAATTCACTCTCTATAATATTCAAATCAATCCCATTGCTGGCAAACAGGAGGCATTTTCCATTTCCAACGATGACAGTTGGGCTGTCTGTGCAGGTGATAGGGAAAACTGTATGTGTACTTCAGGCAACATTTTTCTTTTTCATTTCATTAAAATGTGCTATTATCTCTTCAAAGATCCTGTCTATGTGACATGCCAATATTTCAACAAACATATCAATCCAACAGGGCTTGTTATCAAGGTTGGAGTTTCCAGCAATATGCAATCAAGCAAGAAAGGATTGGTGTGTTTTTCTTGTCAAAGGATAAAAACATAAAATACCTTTGTCACAGAGGAAAACCTTTTTTTTTTTTCAGAGGAAATTAAGTAAAAGATTTTTGTCTGTAAAAGCAAAAAATAAATACACACTTATGTAAATAAATAAACACACAACAGTGGTTCCTATTGTTGCGCTGTCACTCAGATAAATGCACAGCAAAGTGTTTGAGATTGCAGTCAGGTCTTGTATTGCCACTGCTCATCTCGTGTCCCCAGAGAGCGGCTGTTCTCAGACGGTGGAAATATGAAGTATGATCCATCCAAAATGTTTTTTCCTGAATCTTCTTTCTTTTTTTCATCATGTGAAAATGAAGCGTGATTATATTACTGTCCCTAGTCTGAAGTATGTGTCCATATCTTTGCATTTTGAGTACATCCCTCTGAGGACATCACATTTTTACCACTTTGTAATTTTCATATTCACAGTCATTTACACCAAGTAAACACATCGGAGCTCTTTTAAATGTGTTTAATGTGGTTAACTTTAGTGTGATTCTGTTTGGGGTCTGGAAGATGATGGAAAAATCAAAATGAGTAAAATAAAATAGTTTTATTAATTACATTTTATTTACTAAGGATACACTGTATAGATCTAAAATGACAGTAACAACATTTGCAATGTCACTAAAGATTTCAAATATATGTTGTTTTCTGTTTATAAAAATATCCTAAATTTTTATTTTTTTTGCATGAAACATTTTTAAGTAGCTGTTTTTAACATATATTTAAAATGTTTTAAAATATATTAAAAAAAGTTTGTTTTAAATTGTAATAATATTTAAGAATATTACTGTTTTGCTGTATTTTTGCTTATTTTACAAAAATAAATAGAGTACAAACTTTTCAAAAGTAGTGAATAATATTATTATCATTACTATTGTTGTTGTTGCTACTATTGTTGTTGCTAATGTTATTATGAAATAAATAAACAAACAAACCATGACTTTTAATATAAATCTAATGAGATCTGATATAAACAACATTTAAATTCGAACAGAACAGGAGGATTAAAAGCCACCTCATCCCTTAAATGTTCAGATTCACACATAAACAAGTGTATTTTCTTGGGAGTTATTTTAGGAATTATGTGCTTATGCTTATCTAAACAACCTTTTGTCACACTATTTGACACTGTATCTCGTCCATAATGTCGTCAATCCCTGATTTTCGTTTGAAGCTGCATTAAGAGTGTGAAATCTCTGCCGTTGTTCTCCCTTGACTCCCTGCTCCAGGTCTGTGCCATTAGTGAGGCATACAAGCAGCGCTCCAAGTCAGTGACTGCGAAGGTGGATGAGCTATTTTACATTCAGCAGGGGCGGCTTGTGTAGTTTGTAGACACAGGGCCCTGCCAGGCCCTCTCAGTCTCAGTGTAATGCCAGCAGGATCCGAAATGCCACCTCCAACTGCCAACCCACTGCAACCCATGTTCCCTTGCTTCAGGCATTAGGATTTGAGCTAAATGAGACAATATTAGTTTGTGTGGGATAAATATATGTCAGTGCATGTTTGTGGATGCCTGTGTGTGTGTGTGTGCATGTTTATTTGTTCAGCAGTCAGGTTGATTAGTCTGTCCTTCACTATGAGATATGCTCCATGGTATAAACAACACCACACCCAGTGAGTACGCATTCACCCTGACTGGGCCCGATGCACCGCGCCACCACCCTCTCCCTTCTCGTGCCAAGACCATTAGCCAAGTGGACCGTGCATCCACCAGACCGGTCATTCAATTTAGGTCACTGCCACGCATTCATCATCATCTGGGTATGAGGTGCCTGCGTTGTACTTGTCAATGCAGGAATAATTCACTGAAGTTGATGGAATTGCGCTCATTGCATTTTTAGTTTTAACTCCTGTATAAATTCAAATATCACCATCAGGGCCGCATTAACCATTGGGCTAGGCGGGGCTGATGTATATAGGGTACAACGGGGCTAAAGGTGCCCTGGGGTAAAAAGCGCCTTTGATATTAGTTTCATCTAAACCACTAGATGGCACAAAAACGTGGCGTAGCACTTTGCAAAGCATTCGCTTTTCGACATGCACGTGTTTATTTGTCTGATCTTTGACGTGACCGAGCACAGCAGTACAAAGTTGATACTGTGCTTACTTGATATAATATTTTATGTTTTTTTTTTAAATGTTGTAGATTAAAGTAGCAAATGAGAACCACTAAAATTAATGCATATATTTTGAGACAAATGTCTTCTTTGTGATTTTCAGTTTTGCTTAAGATAATTAATTAAACATTTTTTAAATAACGAAAGAATATGTAAAAGTATGTATTTGGGGTAAAAAGCGCCCCTGTTGTTGGGGCTAAAGGCGCACAGTAATTAACATGATAATTAATAGATCACTGACTTTTCCATTTGTTCACATGACATGGTTAGATTCAGATGGTAAATATCATATATTATGTTTTTATAAATATCATATATATTATGTATGTGTCCATCTTAGAGATAATCACCATGTTTAGAATGAAACCATCATATTTAAAAACATTATATTAATCATATCATATGATATAATAAAATATAATGTGTTGTTACTACTGTAAATATATGTTCAATTATTGTTGGATCTCCTTCAATACTTTCAGAATCTTTACTTATTATAATTTTTTTATATTAATGACAGTAGGCCTATATTTATTGAACAAATTTGTTGCCACCTCATACATTTATAAGATTTTTAAACAAAATACACAACTTGAATGATTTATTTTCACACAAAATATGTTGCTCCATTAATGTTCAATACAACGTACATATTTTTCGCAATTATACATTTTAGGCACAGTGAATAGCAAATTTTTTCTTAAGGTGGACCTTTAGCCCCGTACATATATTATCCTTTGACACCAATCCTTTCTTGCTTGATTGCATATTGCTGGAAACTTAATATAAAAAACAACCTTGATAACAAGCCCTGTTGGATTGATATGTTTGTTGAAATATTGGCATGTCACATAGACAGGATCTTTGAATAGATAATAGCACATTTAATGAATTCGTCCGACTAAAGATTTTCATAGTCAAATCGGAATGTTCTCATCTTGAGGATATTTGACTGTTTTATCGACTGAAAGGCCTATTTCTCTCAAATATTGTTCACAAATCTGTGTTAGTGAGCACTTCTCCTTTGCCGAGATAATCCATCCACCTCACAGGTATACATAATAATTTCCGCACTACTGTCAACAATATTTGATGTATTAATTACATTGCAATTTTTAGCCTATTATTATTGACAAAATTAAATAAAATCTTTGTAAACTCAAAAGTGCACTTCTTGCTACCATCAATGCACTTGTTATGATAATTCTATTTGGGAAGTAATTATTCATACTATTTGTAAATAATATTTTAAACTTAAAAGCAACTAAAGCAGAGCAGTGCAAGAATTTCAGGACTGGTCCTCTTCAATGTTTATGGTGGTTAAAGCCATGTACTTTATAGCCTACATTATTCAATCGTAATATTATTTGTCAATTATTTTCTAATCCTGACTTTTTGAGGTGCCACTTCCTCTGTTACTTGTTCAGAGAAAACACCTGTACAGTAAAAAATAACACCAAACAAGATGCTGGTGTCATCACCAGCCATCCTGTGTGAAATCTAATATTGGCAGTGTATGATATTTGTGTGTGTGAGTGTGTATTCCCATGCTGTGACAAAACAAAGAAATTCATCAAAAGCAGGTCTAACAAAGCTATTATTGGCCAGTGTAGGACTCTCTAAAGTTTCCCCTCTTGGCCGTTGTTTATGGCTATGTCCCGTAGATATACAGCACTGTGTGTTTTATGAAGTACCATCAGGGTACGAATGAGTCGTGGAGGGCCAACGTCAGCATTTTCAAGCAAGCACCATACCGTGATGCATGGCGGATCTACCTGGCATCCAGGGACCTGTTTTTGTTTTTGCACTTTACTATATGTGTTTTTATTTTATCTCTGCTTCTTTTAGAAAGCACTGCATCATCATATCGAGCTGATCTCAGAGGAGAGATTACTTTAAATGATTGTGAGTCATTGTTTTAGAAGGGCCTGCAGGACGAGTGTTGGGAACAGGGGAGAGTAATATCACAGTCCGACTATTGACAGTTTCTTGAACTAAGCCACTGCAGAGCAAGATAATACAAAAACAACCTTCAGTACAAGCCACAAATAGCAGGTTTACTCCTTTTAGACGTTTAAATATTACATTGTATTCAAACTAGGCAGAGTTTGTTCTTATTAGACACAACTAGCTTTAAAACATCTTGACACATTGACCTTCCAGTAATACTGTTTCCGGGTCCAAACCTGTACTCTGTTAGGTAGGCTTTTAAAAACTCCTGGTGTACACTACAGTCTCCGGCTCACGTATTTTAATTATTCAGAAAAGATAAATGACTGTCTGGCCGAATGACATTTCGGTATGGAGATAAAGGGTAGGATCATGATGTTTTGGTAGTACTACAGCACAGTGTGAGTGTATATTAGCTCCATTTGTTGTTTGCTTTTGGGATCTGAGGGAGCATATGGACGCAGAAACAGTAATATTTTGACGTCAGACTAAACAGAGGTATGAGTATGGCAATCTACTCCTGCATGAAAATGTTGAACTTAAATGTTTTAACTAGGAATTTTGATGACTTTTTAGCATTAACAAAAATGCATAAAATACACATAATAAAAAGCAGACAGCTGTCATTCAGACTGAGACAGCAGAAAAAGTCACGTCAGACAGAGAAATAAATGCTAGAAACCAAAAAAAATTAAAATTGTGAAGCTAAAGTTGATTCAAGATGGCACCTGTGTCTTTGGCATGCCGTCTGCTGCTCCTTTTTATGTGTTTATGGACATCTGTCAGGTTTTCAAAATGCGGCGCACTTTTTACTTATGATCGACAATCACTACTGGATATTCGTGCCTCATTTATGGACAGTTTTAAGCAGGAAAAGGAACGCGTTTTATCAAACGCACGGGAACCTCTTAATGGATATTCCAGTGTGTATCTGCCGGGGGCCTCTCAGCATTTCGCGGAGAAAGTGGAGGAGGAAACGCGGGTGTCGGGGAAGACTTATCGTGAAACTGAAGGCACACCTTCGGGCTGGCTTCTGGCCTGGCCTTTCCCGCGAGTCGTCGTGCCGCGGTCCTGTTTCCTGGCGGCCGCTGGATTTGCCTTGTAGGTGGCTTCGACCTAGTCTCCCCCTGTCTCCGCCCCCTGTCTCCTTGGATGGCCTTCCTCGGATCGGCCTCTGTCGCCGGCGCAACGGAGTGACTCCCGGTAACCTGCGCTCGCTGAGCAGAGCATCGATTTCTCCGGAGAAATGGCTCTAATCAACGCTTGATCTCTGGTGAATAAGACCTTTCTGCTAAACGATTTCTTCACTACGCATTGTCTGGATTTTATGTTCATCACTGAATCCTGGACCAAGGCTGGTGATTTAACTCCCTTCTCCGAATTGGTTCCGGCTGACTGCACATTTTTTAATTCTCCCCGCCTGAATAGGAAAGGGGGTGGACTAGTAACTATTTTAAAAGACTCCTTTCTTGAATGCTGTCGGTCTGTTTCAGTGGATGTGGTTACCAGTTTTGAAGTTCAACTTCTCCATTTTGACTGGAACGGTCCTGTTTTATTAGGGTTGTTTTACCGTCCCCCTCATTCAGCAAAGGACTTCATACAGCAGTTTACTCAATTTATAGGCAATATTGCCATAAAGTACGACCGCTTTTTATTAGTGGGCGATTTTAACATCCATGTATGCTGTCAGTCAAACTTGTTATCAAAGGAGTTTTCTAAATCTTATTGACTCTTTTAGTTTGGTTCAGTGGATAAAGGACTCCTCTCAGGTTCAGGGCCATATTTTGGATCTTGTACTCTCTCATGGGTTTGCCGTTTCTGATATTGAGATATCTGATTTTCTGCTTTCTGACCATAAGCCGATTTTATTTTCTATGTCTCTTCCTAATCTTTCTTATTTTACTAAGGAATCTGTAACGCTGTCTCGGTCCTATTCTTCTAACTTGAATCAGTGTTTTATGGAGTCTTGTTCTCATCTATCTTTGGATCTACCGGTACCTGACCTGGATGCTGACCAACATCTAAGTCTTCTAAATTCTGCCTGGCTGGATGTTTTAGACGTCACTGCTCTGCTCAAGCCTTATAAACACAAATCTAAATCTGTTTCGTGGCAAAATTCTGATACCCGACTCTTACGACAAGCTTGTAGAAAGGCCGAGCGCAAATGGAAAAAGGATAAATTACATATTTAATTTCAGTTGTTTAAAGTTCATCAGCTTATCAGTCTGCTGCTAAATCTGCTAAGGCTGCTTATTTTTCTGATTTAATTAAAAAAAATCATTCTACTCCTAAAGCCCTGTTTTCTGTTATTAATTCTGTTATTAATCCTCCTGTTAACACAGTGTTCGTTGCCTCCAATGCTCTATGTGAAAGCTTCTTGAGACATTTAATTGATAAAATTTGCAATTTGAGACCCAAAGTCTGTTCTCTCCACTCTGAACCACCCCCCTCCCCCCTTCTCTGCTTCCTATTTCTTGGGACGTTTTTGAACCCAAGATCTTTCTGACCATGCATTTACAGCAGCGCAACTGACACGATCAAGGCCCAGAAACATAGTAAGGTCATCGATAAAATCGTCCATGTAACATCAGTGGTTCAAACTTAATTTTAAGAAGCTATGAGAATAGTTTTTTTCTGAAATAAATAAATAAAATAATGACAAAATTCAACAATTTCTTCTTTTCCGTGTCAGTCTTCGACACACATTCACGACAGTTCCCCGCCGCATGCGTGCAGATTCCTCTGTGTCTAAACAAGGCTCAGCGCATACGTGTTCTATGCCAAAACGGTTTTAGTAATTATGTAGTTGTTGTGTGTGTTTTAATATATATATTTATATAATATAGCTTATTTCATTTTAGTTATTTGTAAGTAGCTTTAGTAACTTTTAATGAAAATCAGATACGTTGAACTAGCTGACATAAAATAGATTTATGTAATTTTATTTCAGTTAATACTGATTTTTTTCTAGTGATAATTATAATTTTTTTAAATGTTTGTTTTAGCTAAAAATAATAACCTTCTGGTTTCAATCACTGAAAACCTTTTAAATATTTTAGTTTTAGTTAACAGTAACAACAATGTGTGTTTAAAAATAACAGCGCTATATTATGCTGTGAACCCAAGGGAAGTCTTTCATGCCAATATGAAAAGATTTTGTGCCTAAATGGTTGGACTGGGGAAGATATCCTTTATTCCAAAAAGACAATTGCCATATCTACCTTGGAGGGTCCGTTCTTCATGATCCCCTGCTCTTGGTCTCAGTGGAGGGTTTCTGAATGCCAAAATACTTCAGGGTTACTCCAGCAGCCCTCCTCTGAATAACAGGAGTGATATCAATGACAAAGTTTCCTTGGTAGCTGTGCTGATATGAATAAGGACATTAGGTGGTGGAATAATTTGCCGATAGCTCGCTGGAGGGAAAGAAAGGAATGGTGTCACTCAACGGGAACAAAAGAAAATTAATTAAATTTGTCACAGCAACAATTCGGTGACTTTGATTAGGCGACTCCTTGGCAACAAAACAGAGGCTCATTTGAATTATTTGAGTGTAAACCTTGAACAAAGATAAAGCTTGTCAACACTTGGAGCAAATATTATTGGTGCATACAGCATGGAAGGATAAGGAGAGGACATTTGAAAAACTCTCTCACTCTTATAAACATACACACAGCTGGATAAGTGCTTCTCACGTCATCCTGTGGTCAACTTTCAAACGACCTTCATTCACTTGATATATTGACTGGAGCTGCCTAATTAATGCAATTAGTACAATAGCACTTAAAAAAAAAACGTTTATAATCTCCTACTTGTAAATTGGATCACTGAGAACTGCAGGCCAATATTGACAGGCTAATATTGAAACACAAACATTAAAAGCCACTTTTTGTCTGACACCGTAACGTATTGTCTATAATTGATCACAATTTGGGGGCTTTTCCCAGCTATTATATCTTTAGATATTAAGCCAGTTTGTGATTAACGGTGATGCTAAATGAAGGTATATGTTACATTGTTACACCAGTAGGTGGCGTCAAAGCAGGCAAACTGTCGATGAATCATTCATTCAACCAATTAATCCAGAGTTGTTCATTCATACAGTAACAAAACAAGTGACGAACCTTATGAGTAAGTCATTGAATAATTTAATCGATCTTTTATACACTGAATCATTCAGCAACAAAACGCCACTACTGTGTTGAAACAGTTCTGTTGTGGCTTAGTTTGAAACTATTTAAAAAACGATTAAAGTATGAATAAAGCCAGAAAATATCAAATAAAATAACAAAAATAAATTTCATTAAATAACGATTAAAGTATGAATAAATAAATACTTAACCAAACTATACTTACCAAACAAAAACTAAATCATAAATAAAAATTAATTCAAGATTTATAGAAATATAAAATTACAAAAACTAATACAAATGACAAAAGCACATTAACAAATGTCTTAACATTTCATTTAATACTATAATAAAAATACTAAAATGATACTGCTTTATTCAAGGTTGTGTAACTGTGTTTAGCTAGTGTGCTCACTGACAAATGTTCCTAGAAAACATACAATGGTGGTTGTTTCATTCAGACATGACAGACATTAAATAAAAGCTGCTCAATTACTATAAGGTTCATTGAGGTTATCCAGCTTTTACAAATTCACCTTGAATTTTCTTTAACGATGGACAAATGATATTCCTGTGCGATTGCACAAGGGTTAACAGTGTGATTATGTTTATTTCTGTGCTTTGCCTTATTTTTTATTTAATGCTTTTGTGCTTTATCACACTGAGAGGTATGAATTCTAGTCTGTGGCAGAAAGGGGGAAAAGCAAACAATATTTCCTCTAAACTGGTGTGTGGTAGAAGCCAGGCCTGCAAAATAATGACCCCGCTGAAATCCTCAGAAATACAAAGCATTCTCTCCGCCGAGCCACTGTGTGATGAATAACAGTGTCAGTTTCTCAAAATGGATGTTTGGAGTAAAAACATTGAGGAAATGTACTTCAGTACAGGCGGGTTCAGCTGAAATGGTTCACCCACACACACCATCCATCATTACAGCCCCGGACCGCGGAGACACATGTTCTGCTGCGGCCTTTAGGTTTTCTTTTCATTAAGTCTTTCGTAGGCATTAAGTGCTGTCCACTCGACTGTCCGTTTCAATCCTCTGCACACTGATGTTCCCGTGATGTGAAATTAAATCAAATCCTCATTGCCGAACTCTGATGATTTATGAGCGCAAAATGAGATGGACATAATCAAATCTCTATGCATAAGGCTGAGTCGCTGTGACTGAGATATAGCCTGAACCGTGATGACGTTGGGTCACTTGAGCGGGGATTTTGACCGACCTGTGCTGCGACGCATAAATACTTCACTGGCCCGTTATGAATCCAGTTCCACCTGGATTCAGACTGGAAGCACTGTATCCCTAGAAAGCATTTCTGTTATTGGGGTTTTGATAGTTACAAAAGTTAACAGGCATTTTTCAAAGAATACACATTTCTAAAACTAGTTTGTATCCAATATGGTGGGATGAATGTGTCACTCTTAAAAAATAAAGGTTCCAAAGGGAATTTTCACAGCTTTGCCATAGAAGAACCATATTGGGTTCCTCAAAGAACCTTTCAGGGAACAGTTCTAGAAAATAACCGTTTTATTATTATTATTAGTGTAAAGAACATTTAAAAAAAATGAAGAAGCTTTTTTTTACTATTAAGAACCTTTTGTAGAATGGAAATATTCTATGGTTGTTAATGGTTCTTCACGGAAACATAGAGGACAATAAAGAACCTTCATTTTTAACAGCGCACTTTCGAATAAAATGATGAACGGATTCATGTTAGCATTCTCTAAAGGCCATTTCACACTGAGTACGATGCGGAAAAGCGAGCCGAATCACCAACGAATGGTGCTTTCACACCAAGCGTGAAACGATTGATCGTCTTCTGCTAATTCACGCCTGCACACTAGGTGGCGCCGACCAGCAATGAACAGTGAACATATCGGAATCCATGTGACTTTTACGTCACAAGTCCAGATCAACATTCATCAGATAACATATAAACACATAATAGCTTACTTTATGTCCTCCATGTTTACCTCCGTATGACAGGGCGCTGTGCAAGTGTTGCCAAGTCTACAGTTTTCCCGCGGAATTGGACTACTTTTTCACTGTTGCTGCAGGTTGTTTTTCGGGTTGAAGGGATTCCACTATCGTGATATTTTATCCCTACCCCCCAGGAACACGATTGGGAAAGTTTTGGACTAGTTTTAAGAAGCAATTGGGCAGATATTGTGAAAACCTTCTGATACTGGCTACAAAGAACGATGTGAACAGCTACAAAAAAAAAAACAGATCAGAGCACTAAGGCTCGCAGTATGAACGTAGCCTCAAAGTCTAAAAGTTTTTCATACTTTGGTTGTAACAAATTCAGAATTTGAAATTGCAACCTATTATTCCAAGAGTAAGTCCTTCTGAAAAGACAATTAAATCTTGGTTTCTATCAGATGCATGTCGATTATCAAGCCATATTTATTTGACCTATCCAGTCATTCCAAATCAGAGTATGAAGGGATGCGGAGATCGTATTTGGAAAGTGCCATGGCTCATCCTCATTGTTGCCATGGTGGGTTTGTTCCATCCAATGTCATTATTCGTGTTTTTTAAAAGGTTTGAACTGACAAATTCTGTTAAAGGCATTTGTGAAGGGCTCTTCAGACCACACTGCACGCACAAAAAATAGGACCGAATTGAAAATTGAATATGCCACTCACCTGGCCAAGGCTGCTCCTCTGTTTGTCTGACAGGTAAAGTGACCTTTGCTGCAGTCTTGGAATGATCTAGGTAGTGAGAAGCCTGCAGGAGATCTTTCCAGCATACTTATCTGCTATATTACTTTCTGGGCACCCCCAGGGATAGGCCTCCGCTCTGAGAGCTGTCTGGTAAAGAGGCTTAGAGCTCTATCAGACGTCTGTGTGTGGCCCCACAATGGTCGCCCTGCTTTGCCACCCCATAAGGCAGAGTTTATGAATACTCTGTAATTTTTCCATGAAAAGACACGTTGTGTGCTGTAATAAATATGGGGCATCAAATAATGTTTTCTGAAAATGACTGCCAGACTTATCACATTTAGCTGTAACAAGCATAAACACATGTTGTCCTTTTTCATATTTAGCACAAACAAACAAGGATCATCTTCACAAAAAAAAAAAAAGTAGGGATGAGTAAGAATGGGCTGTTATGTTCAGGATCAGATTTGGCAGGTAATTCACAACATTTGGTGCACCATAATGAGGAATATTAATTTAGCATGGATGATTTCATTTATTTATATTTTTTGATTTGCTATGTCTGTATTTTTAGGAGCATAAAACAAAAAGCACATAAAAAATATAAATGCATGAATCAATAATAATAATAAAAAAATGTATTATAATTATATATACATAATCAAAAAACAGTGTACTTGTCATGGGTGATTTTTGGTGTGTGTTTGCTGAGGGGAATTTAGCAAATCTGTGCCTTGGAGGATCAAGACTGTGACCTCTGTTTAAACCAGGGGTCTCCCAGAGGGTCCTCACTAGAGTCTGCGGGGGTGTTTCAGCCCCAGCTGCTGCTGTCATAGTTGGGTCCACGAGGCAAGTTGGCCCTGGAACCAAAACAGGGAACCAGTGGAAAGGACGGGAGCAGATGTGTGAAGCCCTGTGACCAATGTGTCACACTGGGTGACTGTGACATGACCTTGCTCCTGGGCCAGACACCAGTCGACTCCACAATACACAGAGTACGAGGTGCACGGCAACTGTGTGTGTGTGTCTGTGTGTTGCTCAATTACAGTTCATGCAGTGCATGATAACAGCGGAAAGCAGGGAGTGGTTGTTAATCATGTGACTTGTTAATGCCTGTTTGTAATGCCGTCATCATAAAGATCATTTCGCCGACGTGTTCTCCCTCTACGCACACAATGCTTTCTTCACCTTTACCTTCTTCTCATATTGATCATAATCAAATGTGTCAAATAGTTCATAAACGTCTCGTTTCAGATATACTGTAATAGGAATAAGTCTTTTTTTTCAATCTCAACCCGTTTCTGTGGTAATTAATGTCAGCTAGCTTGAGCGAGCACGCCCTGGTGTTCATCAAATGAGTTTTATGTGGCAGTGATTCATTTAAAGGTCGTCACTAAATTAGCATTACTCTATCCAAGTCATTACTAAGAATAGCTCACAGCAAACTTGCTGCTCTTTGTTATTTTTTTTTTCTCTGTTTTGTTTGTTTCTTCATGAACGTCTGTGATGGATGAAGGTTCTAATCACAGGAGGAGATGAGAAAGTACTCAACCTTTCCACTAGTGCTGTTTTTATATTGCCTAGCAAAACCAACACATGTATATCCAAGCATTTGATGTGTGAAATAAAACAGTATATAGAGGGGTGGACTGGTAGTACCTGAAGGTTTGAAACCCAGAGAAGGTAGTCAATAAGAAAAACACTTAAAATAATGACATGAAATAGCATTTGCTATCTATTTTGCATCAGTATTATGTGGAAATTTTATGAAAAACAGGATATTTAAAGAGGAAATATGTGGGGTGTGACTTTATTTTGTCCATAAAGAATATATAAAGCGGGCGTTTAGTAACAGAATGGACTTAACATTTTGGTGGACTTTTTAACCAGGACATCAAGGTCAAAGGTCAAGTTTACCCTCACCTCAACAAATTCCATTGCTCTTGACATAATGTTATCTGTTATTGCCCTAACCTTGATTTAAGATGATTTTCATTTCCTGCAACGGTCGCAACAGTGGTTTCCGTACCTACTTCCATTTGCTGCTCTTGAAAACTCAGCGGTGCTATGACTGTAGACGTTCATGAACTTCGCTCTCACAAGCAGTTTATTAACATTAATGGCATTAACTTTCTATGTTAATTATTGGCAATATTTTAGAAAGACTGCATTACTTGTTGGTTTACATTGGCCTTTTTAAATAGGAATGTTATTTTAGAGGTCGAGCAAGATATTACACTTTGATGAAAGATTACAAAGACTAATATTTTTCTTTGAAATTACGTGAATCTATGAATAATGCAGAACAAATCCAGGAATGGACATTACGAAAGTAAATATGGCCCATTTTGTTTCACATTGACTTTAATTCAAGGTTTCTCTCGGGGGATTGTAGTAAAAAATGTACTGTAAGTCACTTTAGATAAGAAATTGTCTGCAAAATGAAGAATAATGTAATGTACCGTTCAATTTTAAACCCTCCTGCTCTATTGTGACGCTTCCTCGTACTGAATACCAAATTCACTTTCGTATCCACACCGGTTTTTGGACTTTTCATAGAGATTAAGCTTTGCAAATGGCTCTGTGAGTGTCTGTTTAAAAAATGGTCCATGCCATATTTCAAGCCTTCAGAAAATTACAATCATAATTTTTACCCAGATACAGACAAACCTTCTCCACTCAAAAATAAATAAAGTGCCCCAAGAATGCTCTGGCCCATTTTTAATGTCCTCACCCTACTCTGCTGTGACCCTGGCTCATTCTGTCAATCTCACATTCCCCTCTGGCTCCCTCATTAGTGTCCACCCTCTGCCCCCCTCCACCGGACTGTCGGCAAGAAAGATGGACTGCTTTATGAGAGGTAGTTGATGTGGCCCCAACTAAACTAATTGAACCAGGAAGATGTATCTGTTGTGTTTTCACCATGGCAGACTTGAAAAGTCAAACAATCAACCTGCCTCCTCAAGGGAGGAAAGATGAAGGGAGGGAGGGAAAAAAGCGAGCAAGACGAGGATCTTTGAGTCCTGTCCCTCTCAGCGCTGGAGGACGTCTGTGGGACACAGGAAATCAGCTCATCCCAAGAAACATTCTGCTTTTCCGATGAATAAGCGTCAGGTAAAAATGGATGTTTCAAGTTAAAGTGGACAGAAAATACAGTTTAGAATAGCGGGCCAGAGGAAAAAGCCCATAAAATGGACGATCCATCATAGTGTCTGAGCAGTAGTGCTGGGGACAGAGTAATACTCCTGTTATATGCGGTAAAAGCCCATATGAAAGCACTCCAAATTATCCACATCCGGACAAAATACAATCATCTTTCTCTGACTTCTGAACCTATTTCTCAACAAGACATGAAAACACATCCATTTTGGGTGAAATGTACAGTGTGGGTGCATTTTGTAAAGAAAAGCAAATGTTTGAAGGTTCCCGTCACAGATATCCAACAACATACACAAAGCAGACGATATTTGCTTTACAGTATGTCATACTGTATACTGTCCTATATGCTAAAAGTATTTTAAACTCAACTACACTATTACTATTAAACTACTACTATTAAACAGCATATACATGATGTGTCATAATTGACCCTTTTTACGTTTCCAGGTTTCTCAGAAGCAGAAGTAATCATAGTTAAGCAGTGGTGGAAAGAGTACTGATAAAATATACTCAAGTAAAGGTACCATTACCTACCAAAAAATGTAGTGCGAGTAGGATAAAAGTACTTGTCCAAATAACTACTTGAGTAAGAGTAAAAGAGTAGCCTATATAAAAGTACTCATGAGTAGTGAGTAGTGAGTACTGAGCTGTGGATTCTACCCCGTCATAATAAACGCTGTACACTGCAATTTATACATTTAAAAAACGTTGTACATTTTGTAATTCACATTATCTTGATTGTCATAAAGAATGAAGAATCTATCATCCAGCTGTTTTAATGTTGACTGCCAACTCTTTAAAACACATCAAAATAGCACAGAAACAGTATTCAGTTGAAGAAAAGATGAAAGTTATTCTGAGTACAATCATCCCCATTTAAATCATAAAGTTTGAAAAATAGAGGCCATTGAGACAGCATGCTGTTGTTGCACATACAATATTAATGTTTAGAATAGTGCAAATACAAACACCATTAGAAACTCATAGTTCAGCATCACACACCATAATATGGGTTAAAATGAGAGCCCATATTTCTCTCCAAAACAGTGCCAGTTTTAGCGTTTTGCAATAAAGAAATAAGAATAACTAAATGTTACAATTTTAACATAAATATACATTGTTCTAGAAGGATGGCATCATGCCATACCTTTTATACATTTACTCAAATTATGTCGATAAAACAATTTGTAACAAAAAGTATTTCTGGGGAAACTTTTTCAAAAGAAAACACAAAGGCACGTCTCTTTGCTGAGCCGCGGCGGTCTCGGTGAATCAGCAGCATCCACAACTGAATGCAACAAAAAGTGTTGAACTTGAAAAATGTTTATGCGTGAGTGCACTTGCTAAATAAAGGCGGATTGTATAAAATTGATTAAAAAAAGTTTATTAATGATCTGCAGTTTTATTGCATCACGCGCTGACACAGATGCAGTGTATTAAAGCCACGGGTCATCAATAAGGTGCAGATTGGTCCTCAATTTGAGTACATTATTTCAAATCGTTTTACAGTGTTTCCAACACACTTTTTCACAAGCTCATCAAGTCAACAAATTCAACAAGCAACATTGACTTATCCAAGTGACTGCAGCAGAACGCACGCGAGAGAGACAAGGCAGCGCAGTGAGTGGGAATTTACCGAACATGGCAATTGTGGAGTTAACACTGTACCCAATACCCGCAACCTCACACCAAATTTCAGGCCGTGTAGATAGGCAAGCATATATACAAATCATTTAGTAAGCAGAAATCCGAAATTTACCTTAACATATTAGAGGAAGATGCGACTGAATTGATGCTTGAAGAATGCACTTACAGCAGCCATGATAAACAGCAGTTGGCGGTTAAAGTTTTCTATGCACAATTTGATTTGACGAAAGTCACGAGACCGATTACTATATCTCTATCCAATCACATTAATGGATAAAAATAAAATAAGCATGTAACGACCACAAACAGAGGAAAATAGCAGAGTAAAAGTACGATACAATCACTTAAAATGTACTCAAGTAAAACTACACAATTTTTAAACTATTCAAAAAAGTACAATTACTGATAAAGGCAACTTAATTACTAATTAACGTGAGTATTTGTAATTCGTTACTTCACACCCCTGTAGTTAGGTAAACCATGAGAGAATATACAGGTGCATCTCAAAAAATTTGAATATCTTGTAAAAGTTCATTTTTTCTTGTAACTCATTTCAAAAATTGAAACTTTCATATTGTAACGAGGCGAACGAGACTTGTGGATCCAAGTGTAAGCTTTTATTTATAAACAGTCAATAAACAGGCAGGGCCAAACAATGGCAAAAAGATATGGTACGGGCAAGACACAGAACAATCCTAGGGCTAGCGAGAGTCGACGATCGGCAAACAATATCCAACAGGGCAAGGCAGAGAGATAATCCAGGTATACGAGCAGTAGTCCAAGAGAGGTGCAAACAGAGTCCAAACGGCAAGGCAAAGGGTAAATCCAGGAAAAGCGGGCAAGAATTAAAACACTAGAAAAACACACAAGGCAACACTATGGCAACAAAGTGGTTTCCGTATCACAGCTAAAACTAGGAGAGTTATAAATGCAGAACAAAACTGGAACTAAACAGAAAAACACAGAATGGCTCGGTAAGGCCGCTAACACTAGGGGAGTGATAAACGCAATACAATACTCAGCATAGAGGAAGAGGAAGTCCATGGTTTATGTAGGGTGTGTGATCAGTGCAATCAGCTGTGTGTCGTCAGTGCAATGGATGATGGGAATTGTAGTCTGAGGTGGCATGAAACAGTTAGTGTGGTGCAAGAGTCCATGTGGTGAGCGAGTGACCTCTGGTGGTGAGTTAATGGAAGTTCATAGACCAGATTCATGACACATATATTTTAGATTCATTACATGTAAAGTAAAACATTTCAAAAGTTTTTTTTGTTTTAATTTTGATGATTAGAGCTTACAGCTCATGAAAGTCAAAAATAAGTATCTCAAAATATTAGAATATTTACATTTGAGTTTCAATTAATGACCATCCCTACAGAATAAATTCTGGGTTTCTCTTGTTCTTTGAAACCACAATAATGGAGAAGACTGTTGACTTGGCAATGATCCAGAAGACGAACATTGACGCCCTCCACGAAGAGGGTAAGTCACAGAGGGTCATTACTGAAAGGTGTGGCTGTTTACAGAGTGCTGTATCAAAGCATATTAAATGCAAGTTGACTAGAAGGAAGAATTTGGGTAGGAAAAGGTGCACAAGCAACAGGGATGACTTGAGAAGGCAAGCTGAAGGCAAGCTTGAGAATACTGTCAAGCAAAGCTTCACACGGAGTGGACTGAAGCTGGAGTCAGTCCATCAAGAGTCACCACGCTCAGACGTCTTCAGGAAAAGGGCTACCAAGCCACTTCTGAACCAGAGACAACGTCAGAAGCGTCTTACCTGGGCTGTGGAGAAAAAGAACTGGACTGTTGCTCAGTGGTCCAAAGTCCTCTTTTCAGATGAAGTAAATTTTGCATTTAATTTGGAAATCAAGGTCCCAGAGTCTGGAGGAAGAGTGGAGAGGCACAGAATACTGAGTATTTATGTGTTTTAACCCAAAACACAGCAGTGTCTATCTGTGAAGGATGTAGTCTGTCAAACATACACAACTGTTAGCCAATCATAGAATTGGGCATTACTTCCGAGTTTACAATCCTACACTCCTATTCAAACAGAGTGTTCTGATGAGGGGGGTTAAAAAAAAACAGAAAATAGCATACATTACATCTAAATTTATAAATAAAAAATGTAATCTCAATCAATCTCAATCCAACTAAATCCGAGCAGTTGAACCCTTAGTCATCTTCAAGAATCGGCTAAAAACACATCTCTTGCATATTTATTTGACCCTCTAACTCTATAATTCTATTCTTAAAAAAAAAAAAATGTTTATTGTATTTATGTTTATATGTTTAGTGTAGTTTTTATGTGCATAACCAAATATTCAGAGAATGTTGTGTCTGTGTGAGTTTGTGTGTATGTTATCTAAAGGCAACAGGACTGATTAATAGCATTTAGTTGTTTTTGTCTCCTCTTGCTATTCATTCATCTAGGTGCTCCACACTCCAGCCCAGCAGGTGGCAAAAATCCCTTTTCAGTTGGTTTGCCACAAGCATTAAATGACAGAAGAAGCAGAAGTGGTTAAATTATGTCCTAAATAAGGCCCTTTTTTGCAGATATAATTTTAGATATCGGCTGCATCTTCCTTTGGGAACAATCAATCCGTGAAGTGAGTTTTCTCATTTCTTCCTTTCATTAATTTGTGCACCTGTTTTATCTTGTTAGTAAAAATGAAGTTGCTATAGAACTTTTCAGTAAGGATGTTAATTTGTAGGCCAACGTGGAAAGCTTCTCGTCCATGTATTTTCTTGGGAATTATCACATTGATTTTAAGAAATTGTGGTTTAAATATGGCACAGTGGTTTGTGGTTAATATGGATGTATTATACTTTTCTACTTTTGGTTCCACGTTGAAATTTACACAGTTATACCTCAATCATTTGTATTTTACACATGATATGTATATGCATATATATACTGAACATGATCAAATAATGCTTGTGCTTATAGCTACAACAGGATGTCAAATAGATAATTCAGATAGTCTCATATTTAGACTCAACTTCTATTCCACAATTTCAATGCACCTCTAGAGATCCATGTTCCTGTCCATAATTGCTACTCTCGTGTATACTTAGTTTTGATGGCTATTATGCAATGCTTGCATGTGTTTGTGAGGTCAATTAGGCCATAAGGTGTCCCATTTATCATTTTCCTGCAGGTTTCAAACGAGCCTCTTTTACTTCTTGTATAAGTACCTTGGATGTGGCCTTCTGACAAACCTACAATAATTTGAAATTTATTCAAGTTCCCTGACAGTGGACTGTCTATGCGACATTGCATCATTAAAATGGGGACTCCAAGGAGGACCACTGGACTTAGGGAGGCATTTGGGACAGAGCCCATATTTGCATTGGCCAGACATGACATCATAATGACTGGTATGTTCCCATTGGCCGCCACGGCCTTAAATTAAGCAATTTATCACTCCCATCCCTGCCACTGACATTTACCGTGTCTTATACTATAGTGATCCTTTTCTTTCCAGGTTTAGCTCCTGCCTCTCACCTCCTTCCTTGCTTTTCTACAGGGCTGTAAAATCAGCATTGAATGTGTTCCATTAACAGTGAGGGAAATTAAAGCCTGAACCTGAGTAACTTTCTCTCTTTCTGCCTCTCTCTCTCTCACTTGGCTCATATAGTGTCTGTTTACAGTTTTTTTTAACTCTGAGAAAATATATGTAGTTAAGTGCATCTTGCTTTCAAATCAAAGCGTATTGATCACTTAGAAATGTTGACTAAACAGTTGCTCCTTGTTTTGTTCGCAGCACTGAAGCATTAAAACCTGTCTCCATTTTGTTCCGTTTGCATTATTGTTCCTATTGAACTACATGCTAAAACAATGCAGACAGTGTGCAAATAAGCGTCGCTAGCAGTAGGCATGATTGATTCTTATTGAATCCGCCCTGAATACACTGACAGATCATTGCCTTTAGAAAATCCAAAAGAACCGCGGTAAAAACACAAGTACTGCTTCAAAAAATATAGAAATAATCTGTTTAATGTAGGGTAGAGATGAGCAAAGGGAAGGACAAATAAGAGATCTCTGAAATGTCACCGGATTATAGTTTCAATGTTGTCATTAAAACTCAAAGCATTTAGAGTGAAATGACAAGTGCCTGGCTTAGAAATGTGCAGATGGTTACAAGACAGTGATTGAAGCTTGTACTGTTCAAAAGTTTGGGGTAATATCTTAAATTGTGTTCTGAAGACGAACAAAGCTTTTACGGGTTTGGAACGACATGGGGGTAAGTGATTTATGACAAAATTTTCATTTTGGGGTGGAGTATCCCTTTAAGCAGTCATTTTAAATCATAATAATATATCCCGATATTACTGTTTTTTTCAATCAAATAAATGCATCCTTGGTGAATATAATAGACTTAAAGGGGTCCTATTATGCTCTTTTACAAAGTCTTGATTTTGTTTTGGGGGTGTACGAGAACATGCTCTCATGATTGGTGGTTCGAAAATCGCATTATTTTTCACATAATTTACATTATTAGGCACAAAAGACTCGACTAGTTCCGGGTTTGATTTTGAGTTTGAATTTCCGTAAGCGGGATTTCTTTTAATGATATTCTATTTATATTAATGGTATCACAACCACCGGAAAACAATGCTTTAGTCCAAATGAGCCGTTCATTGTTCTTGAAAAGGGATTTTTTTTTTTTTTAAGAAATATCTCCCTTTGGAGTGGACTTTGAGACTTGTAACTTTGTAGATCTTATGTCCAAACATACACACTGACTAAAATTCAAAAAGTGAAAAAGCATAATAGGACCCCTTTAAAAAAAAAAAAAAAAAAAAAACGTACTGACCTCAAACTTTTGAATGGTAGTGCATGTGCTATTTTGTTTTAAGTATTACAAAAATGAGTCAAAAATGCGAAAAATCTAATCTAACAAAAACGAGTGCATTCAAAAGTGTACAGAAAAGTGACCGTAGAAACAGTATTATTTGTAGCAGTTTGCATTGAATGTTAATGTTAACCAAATAATGTGTGGCATTTTAGGTAGTCTGTTTTACAGCTAAATTTTAAGTTCTAGTATGTTAATACATTTGATTTATGTTCATATGTAATGTACTTTTAAAAAAATTGAGATTATGTACTTTTCATTTTATGTATGTTTTTGTACTAAAAATTAGGCTTTATTAAAATTGTCAGGTGATATATATTTATTTCCCCATTAAGTAGCTTAAGTGTAGATAACTACTTGTAATGTGACTGTAATTTAATACAATTTGAAATAAGTAGTTTAGTTTGTAGTCTGTCATGCTACACAAAATTGGATTGGATATTTTGTTTGTTGTTTTTCAGCATTGTGTTTGCTATGACTAAGTGAATATGAAATATAGATTTTTTTCCCTCGTTTTTGCCATGCACTGCTCAGTTGACAGCACAAACTCATTAGAGCGATGAATCATCCTGGAACTTTGTACGCATAATATATGCTTGTGTGTGTCTGTCAATGAAGACCGTATGTTGAATGTTTACACTTGGGCATTTTCCACAAGAATGACTCTTAACATTTCCCACATGCACAAATCTTCACATATGTTCATTACCGAATGTCACTGCAATATAGCCGTACATGATTGACAAATTGCGTTCACCTCGGCCATCATTGATGAATGAAATTAAGTAATTACATACATCTCCAATGGAGCAGAGCCTCTTGGGATATTTGCAGGGAGGGGGAGAAAAGAGAACTATTCCCTAGATTTTTTTTGTCTTTTTTTTTTTTAATCCATTACAAATCCATTGCACTGTCAACTTGATTTATGTGGCGCCAGGCCTGTGTCTCTTTCAATGTCACGCACATAAAAAATAAAGAAGACATCCTTATCATATATGATGATATCTGCTCTACCATTCAGCCTCCTTAAAGTTTGAACAAGGAAGAAAACCTTACCTTTAGTCCCAGCGCCAGAGGCAGTGAGTACACTCATGCATGGGGTAGTTTGTGTGACTGCTTATTGTAATAAAAACTTCAAAGCTTTTAGAGTCACAGAGTTTAAAAATAACACTTGCAAAGAGTCAACTGCAGGTAAAAATTGGCTTTGGTGAGTAAATAAAACTGTTAGTGGCCACTTGACCGGAGTCAATTACTGTGTAATTCAGAGTCTAAATCAAAGAGGTCTTTTAATACCTGGAGAAATCGAAATGTTAGCATTCTCATTCATCTCAATGGTAGTCGTTTGGCTGACATTCATAATATTTTGAATGATGTGTGGTTATAGATGCTAGTTGCAAAAGATTTTGAATGGCTATCAATGAAGACATAAGCCTTTTGATCTAAAAGCTGCAGTTGGCTACAACTAGGCTATTACTTATTATTCTTAGACTGAATGGTTCTTCTATGGCATCGCTGTGAAGAACCTTTTAAGCACCTTTATTTTTAAAAGTGCATTTACAGACCCCACCCACCCCTTTTTTATGTTTTTTATTTATTTAAATTAAGTTTTATTCAGCCATTGGGCATTTAACTGAGCAAAAGTGATTATCTTTTTTTTTTTTTTTTAACTTTCAAATTCAAAAATAAAATTTAAACCATAATAAATGTTTCTTGAGCTTCAAATCAGCGTATTAGAATGATTTCTGAAGGATCACGTGGCACTAAAGACTGCAGTAATGCCTGCTGAAAATTCATCTTTACCATCAAAGGAATTAGTATTAAAATAGAAAAGTTATTTTGAATTGTAATAATAAATCAACAACATTATTAATATTAATATTTGTATACAGCGTTTTACATTATATAAATTTAGCCTTGGTGAGCATTAGATACTTTCATAACATTAACATATTACTGACCCTAATATAATATTGCACAACAAAATTGTTGATCAAATAAACAGAAGACTTGTGATCAAAAACATAAAAGTGACTCAAACTTTATTATTATTCATTTACATATTAACTTTATTTTATTTTAATGAAGTAATGCTTGGAATTCACCTCTTTTTGTCAGGTGTGGTAAAATGTTTGGACTTGGATACTGCAGCTTAAATGATAATAAAATGCTATAATGAAGACTTGCTATGTCAAAAAGTGAATAGCTTCTGGTTTGCTCTCTGTATTCATTCACAGACAAGAGAATTTTGTTGTTGCTGATTGTTTTTTATATCAGCATATCAAATGAAGTGCTGATGAGCATGCGAATTACAGAAGGGCCTCTAATAGGTAACCTTGTCCCTCCACCTGTCAGGGGAATTCAGTGAACAAAAACAGTCCTCCTGGCCTTCTCTTGCAAATCTCTCTCTCTCTCTGGGTTTGTGGGAGCAGGCCTATACTAGTGTCCTTGAGGTCTGTCATGTTGGCATCTTCATTTTTCTTAGATTTTTTGTTTGTTTTTTTTTTCTCTCTGTTGTTTGTCAACATTGTTTTGTATTCGTTTTGGTGCATGGTTGTAGGGCACCCCACTTGATAGTCGTCTCAACAGGAAGAAGCAGGGTAGGTTCATGCAAGGTGAGATTTTAGGTCACTTGTCACTTAAGCTGACAGAAGATAGAGAGAGAGAGAGAGAGAGAGAGAGCTCGTGTTATGAAGTCTAGTGTTACGAAGCTGTTTGACTACAGGCTTGGAGGGCAAGTTATGTTAAATGACAGCTACTGTCCTTCTCCCCTTCTTGTGCTGCATGCTGTTAGGCTGAACTCTGATGGGCTGACTGGAGCAAACTGCTTCCTATTCAGCTCAGGCTGTTGTCGTTTCTAACAAGGGGGTTTGCTATAAATGGCTTGGTGTCAGTATGTTTGGTGTAGAACTGAAAATGTATTTAAAATTGTAATCAAGTTAATTACATGATATAATTTTATTATATTAAATTAGTATACTATTAGTCGTGTGTGTGTGTGTGTGTATAGAATAGTGATGGCAATATATTGTATTCAAGTTAATTACATGATATTCAAAATAATGTATATTATATTATGTTATATTATATATTTCATTACAAAATATCAGTTATTTGTAATATTTGCTCATAGTGGGAATATAATTGTTCAAATACAGGTTAGGGGGCATGATTAGTGTTATTCCATGCATTTTCCCCCCTTTAATAATTACACTGAATTGACGTAAAATGGACAGTTCTAGTTTGGACATAACTGAGAGAAGTCTGTTAGCTTTGTTTATCGTAATTCCCTCATGTACTTCTATTTGTACAGAAGATCCCATAACAAAGCATATGGCTGATGACTTGCTGTGAATGACACCATAACGGATGTCTATTTTTGATTAATGGCGGTGCGTTGGATGAAGCTCAACATGGCGTCATGTATTTCTTTACGGTCTTGGTTCCAATAGGCCCATAGTTACTGGCAACCCTCAACGTAAAGGAAATTGCTAGCCAGGCATGAGCAATGAGTCCAGAAACTTAAAGTGAACCATTCATGGAGCAGTCACGTTTATAGTGGACATGTTGCTGGTCAGCACTTCTTTACTGGACACCATATGGAAAGGCAGTCAATTTCATTGGCTCACCTCTCTGTCTCTCTCTCTCTCTCTCTCTCTCTCTCTCTCTCTCTCTCTCTCTCTCTGTGTTATCCTGAGGCCTAGTACTAATTAGGTTGTCACCGAGTGAGAGAGAGACAAAGAATGCAACAAGTACACTCAGGACTATAGTAATAATAATAAATGCTATCATTATAATAATAACAACAACAGGAACAATACATTGACCTGTAGCTCTTCCCCAGCTAGTGTGGGTCGATGATAGCTGCACTAAAGGAGGTGTGTGTGTGTGTGTGTGTGTGATCATCAGTGAGGCTAATGATGTCCCCGGGTCCCTTCTGAAGCTGTTGGGGACTTACACAACACTTCACAATCATGGTTGAATAGCATATCTCTCATTCTTACACACATAATGTACTTTCTCAAAGACTGACTCTGTGTTAAGCATTGATGTATCTCTTCTCTATGTCTTTATTCTATCTGTCTCTGTTTATATCTGTCCATCCAACCGTCCTTTCTTTCTTTCTTTCTTTCTTTCTTTCTTTCTTTCTTTCTTTCTTTCTTTCTTTCTTTCTTTCTTTCCCTCCCTCTATCTATCTATATCTGTCTTTCTGTGCCTATCTATCAGTTTTCCTGTAAATCTGCCTGTCACTGTTTATATCTATCTATCTGTCTGTCCGTCCGTCCGTCCGTCCATCTGTCTTTTTATCAATCTATCCATCTTTATCAATCTGTCTGTCTGTCTGTCTTTTAATCCATTTATCTTTCCATCTTTCTATCATATTTTTGTCTAAATTTCTGCATATTCATCTATGGATCCATCTTTCTTTCCATCTGATTTTGTATATCTATCGATTATCTGTCTGTACATCTCTTTCTGTGCATGTCTATCAGTCCTGTAAACCTGTCTGTCACTGAATCTATCTATCTGTCTATTAGGGGTGTAACGTGTAATGCATATCGTGCACCAAAAGGTTCACGGGCAAATTCCAAATGGAAGTTCCCCTTGGAGTGGATACTTTGGAGTGAGCAGGGCTCGTGCGTGCCATTATGTAGTCGTTTGGAATGCACTTGGTGAAGGGACGATGTAATTTCCTCATCATCTTCAGCTGGGATGTTCCTGTGGCAACGCAGCACTTTGTCAGTCAGCAAATGTCGCTGTTTTAATGTCATAAATGTCTCTTTATTATTGTTAGCATAACTGTTGCAAATAAACATATATTTTAAAAAGTTTTTCAAATATGCTATATAATATATAAAAAAATAATATACAAAAAAACTTTTAAAAATGTTTTTTATGCCGATGTCCATCACCGAATCTGCTGACGGACACCGTGCTGCGTTGCCACGGGAACATCCCAGCTGAAGATAATGAGGAAATTACAAAGTCCCCACTCCAAGGGGATAGGGATGATCACTTCCATTTGGAATTTGCCCGTGAACCGTTCGGTACACAATACGTGTACCGTTACACCCCTACTATAAGAGCTGGGTAGATTACTAACAAATTGTAATCCGTTACTGATTCCAGATTACAAAAATTGTATTCAGTAACATAATCCATTACATATATTAGGTAATATAATCAGATTACTTTGTTTACTTTTAGATATTTTTTTTTATTTAACTCGTAAAAAAAAAATGCAGAGAGTAATAAAACTTGTTCCGTTCATTATAATTTACAACAAGAAGTGCATTAAAAATCAAGGTTTACCAAACTAGGGTACATACACTAACTTCAGGGGGGGTTGTGAGTTTAATGAAATGCTGACAATTAAATAATGACATTTTTTTATGAAAATAAATCATTTTAAAACAAACTCGAAAATACTCAAAAAATACTAGACCTATCTAAATGAATGGGGGAATCTTGTAATCTCAAAAAATCTTGTAGTCTTTGTATTTCTATAGTCTTACTAGAAAAGATTAAATATTTGTATTTACCTGCATGCCATGTGATCATTAATCAACATCAAAGAAACCGTGAACATGCAAATGTGATACTTAATTATTGAAATATTCATTTTAAAATCTCAGGGGTACTTAAAGCAAATATTTGGTGAATAAGGTTTAGATGACAAAACGTTTTGGAATGCCTGCCTTACATGTAACTAAGAAATAATGTGAATGTGTGCATTTAAATGAGTTATAATTAATAATTCATGGTTAAAAAACCTACAGAGTAATAATTCAAATAAAAATGAATGTGTTCATCAGTAGTTGATGCAAAGTTGAAACCCTTCTTAAACCTGAAATGATTTTTGTAAATCCAGTGGTCAAATGCTGTCGCCACTCGACTAATGACTGATCTTTGTGTGAATGTCCACAAAACTGGACTATACATAAAATGTATATAATCACTAGGCTATTTTAGAAAGGAAAATTTAAAAGATGAAAAAGAGAAATTCGAGATAATTAATTAAGAAATAATGTATTGCTATTGTGTGAATATGTAATCATGTAATCCATAAAAAAGTAACTGTAGTCTGATTAAGTATTTTAAAATGTAATTTACTCTAATTACAAGTACTTAATTTTTTATCTGATTACATAATCCAGATTACATGTAATCAGTTACTACCCAGCTCTGCCTACTATCTATCTGTCTGTCTGTCTGTCCATCCGTCTGTCTATCTATCGGTCTAGCTGTCTTTCTGTCTGTCTGTCCATCCGTCTCTCTATCCAGCTGTCTGTCTGTATATCTATCTGTCTTCCTGTGCATGTATATCACTCTGTTTATATCTGTCTGTCTCTCTGTGGATTTTTTCTGTCATTTGTATGTTTATCTGCCTTGGTTCTGCACTTTTCTATGTCCGCTGTTGTTGTCTCTATTTTTTGAGGTATAATTTTGTAACATGGATGAGCTGCTTTTTAGAACAACAATGTAATATTTTACTTTTAGTCATTTAGCAGACGCTTTTATCCAAAGCGACTAACAAATAAGAAAAAGTAACTAAAAGTCAAAACTCTGTAAATACTATATACACACACATTTAAGAAAATAAAGAAATTAATGTTTATCACAAAAAATGGCCAAGCAAGTGCAGACACTGACAAGATACGCGATACAATATGAGACCAAACGCGATTTCAGCACCTCTCAACACAGTAAAGGGAAAAAAAAAAAAAAAAAGACATCATTAGACATCATTTAAACTGACTCTGTTCCATTTAGTGATCTGTATATGTGACGTGACCTCTGTAAGCGCTTCTGATGAATTCCAGTCATAAATCTATGTCTACATATTCTGCTCAACAGTCCTGACACAAGAGTACAGATTGTATGTGTGAAGGTTCTGTATGATAAAGGAGCTCAAAGTGCAGGAAGTTGACGGTTACACTGAACGGAAAGTGCAGAGTCAATCTGTTTTTGATATTGATATTGATATGTTCTCGAGTCAAGAAAATGACATCTTTGCGTCTCGCACACACCTTGCATGAAGTAAGCACATCTCTTTGACAGTTTGGCGACAAACACCGGTGTGACCTGACATTGACGGAGAGGCCAGTTGGGATCAGTGTAATTTCTAAGGGCTATTTTGAGTGCGAGACAGATGCCTCATTTACGTAGATCAATAGAACAGAACTCGGGGGCGGAGAGGGCCGGATTGACACTGGGGAGGCCCATGTGACTCTCACTAGAGGCCTGCTATATATATCACAGCCTCTCACTGGGTGTCATATTGCCACGGTTACAGACGTGCCCAACGCGCCAGCACCTGACTCGAGGTGGTGAGGGGACTCACTGAGATGGATAATGAGATGAGTCAGCCATGACATGGCAGAGCAACATAAAGAAAAGGGTAGGACAAAAAAGGGTGGGGATAAGGGTCGTATAGAAATGTAACAGAACGAGATGCAGCGATTAGAGGTCGTTACGTCACCAGACTTCGGATTCGCTGAATCATGGTTCGATGAAGTACATTTTCTCTCTAATAAAGCCATGATTCACAACAAAATGAATTACCCAAAGATCAATTTCTAAAGTAAATATGTTATGGAGTCTTATGAATAGCACCTCTTTGATTCATATCAAGACTGAAAAGGTCAGGGTAGGATGAGACATTTGTTTTTTCAATTTACAGTAAGGTATATTGTCTCTGTTTTTTTATAAACGAGATGATATATGCTTATGGTGTTTTTACTTTTGCTATTTAATCAGCCTTAGCTCTTCTTTGCATGCTTTTGAGATATGAGGCAATATCCAGTTTCTGGGTTAATGTTTTTTTTTCAACGAATTGGTTGATCATAATTCACCAAACTGGTTTGAATGATTTGTCCACGTATCGATTCTTGTGTTCCTCTCACTGTCTCTGGTTTCAGTGATTTCTCAGTCCTATGAAGTGGAGAATTATCAGTGAATAAAGGCTGAAATTTCATTTGTTCCTTACACAAAGCTATCATACGGTTTTAGAAGACTTGGAATATAGTGTGTGAGTCATATGGTTTCATGGTGCTTTGGTGTCCTTTTTTGATGCTCGAAAGCTTCAGTCCCAATTCAGTGTTGTTCAGTACTTCACACAACATATAAGGCTAACTTTCATGCTTTTTATAGCCTTCACACAGAGCCGGTCCTGCCTCATTTGGCACCCTAGGCATCGCCTATGTCACTTAATAGCTTAGACCGGCCCTGCTGTCACATCTTTCGAGAGCCAAATAAACTGAAAATAACTGAAAATCTTCCTGTTTGAATTTTCTGCAAATAATCAGCAGTGTTGTTTTAGCATTATTCATGTACTATTAAAGTTTTATTTTGAATTCTTTTAATTTTATACTTTCATTTTTCTTTTAGTAATTGTAGTGCTTCTCAATATTCTGTTTACTTTTTTGTAATCTAAATCTAATATTTATATTTTATTTCAGCTTCATTTTATGATTCATAAATTGATTTAATAGTATTAGCTTTAGTCAACAATAATAACTCACGTCTATAATTAAGATTTATATCGATTTTTAGTGCTCAAGATGTTCTGTTCACGTTTTTGTAACCTAAATCTAATATTTACATTTTATTTCAACTTTATTTCATGATTCATAAAATGCTTTAATGGTATACGTGGTTTCAGTCAACAATAATAACCAAGATCATTATGCCTCTAGAAAGGGAAAAATCACATTTTGAACATACATGGTCACATTTTCCATGTGCTCCCTTTCAACAGACAGAATATGATTTTATTTTTGTTTTCCTCAAAATGTAATCACATGCTTCATCTCATGGGTGTCTCATCTTACCTAGCAACTGTTATATGTCAATATGTTAACACGGAGACGTCCGCAAAGTGAGCCGAATGTTTGTTCACACCCTTACGGTGCGATCGCATGGTGAGATGTAATTGCTCGACATCTTGCGCAATACTTAATCTTGAAGCAAAACGTTATGGAAAATAGACTCACTGATCTTGACAGATTACAAAATTAACAGCTCTCTTACACGGTCTCTCACTTAGTTTGTTGCTTCTTTACTACTTGTGCCAGCTCTCTCTCTCTCTCTATAGTCTCCTATTTAGCTGTTAACACCATTAGCACCTGTGGCTGCCTGACTACCCATATGCCGTGATGTTTGAGATGCATATATTTGTAAAGGGCTTTGCACCGAGCACAGATTTTTAGTGACACCTCTTCATTTTGCCCTGAACCTCACTGGCCTTTTCCCGCGGTACGCTGTTTGAGTGGCTTTACTCCATCAACCCCTAAAGCTACTGTAGGTTGGAGAGATGTGTGTCAGTGCTTGACTGCTGTTTTAGCACTTAACGACTGCAAAGTCAAGCAGCGGTTTGAGCACCCAGCTCTTTCTCTCAAAGATGACTGCACAGAGATGTGCCCTTCTCATTTAGACAGTCAGTGAAAGGATTGGGTTTGAACCAAATGCTAGTACTCTGTTTTAGTAATCAGTCCCTATAGCCTTGAATCAAAGACACAACTGGATGGCTCAGCTCACATGCTGGATTCGCAGAGGTCGAGGAGGTCACATTATTCTGACATCTACAACTTCCACCTCATAACAAACAAGCAAAGCATGACGTCGCGGTCAGTCGCCTTACACTCCTGTTCGTGTAGCACAGTAGTTCGGTGAGACCTGTGGGAGAAGGACGTCATTAATCTTCATTCTACACCTTTCAGTTCATATTAAGCAACACAATACCAATGGGACTGTTTGAAAGAATGCCTGAATTATTACTATGAAGCATCTGTCCCCGTGGCATTAACTAATATAGACTGCACATTATTCGCTTTAAAAGTCATTTTTAACACTGCGGCTAATGAATGTTAGCCTGAGCGCCGAGGTAAACATTAAATGTGACAAATGGTGAATGCAAAAATGGAAAGAAAGAACAACAGCAGCAACAACAAAAGACTGATGAGGTAATCATTGCTAAGCATACACACAGCGCCACAAAGTTTATGCAACCTATTTTTTTTTACTTGCATAGAACATTTCTTTATCCATGCATCGATGGTTCCTATAGACCAGGGGTGGCAAATGTCAGTCCTGGAGAGCCGCAGCCCTGCAGAGTTTTGCTTCAGCCCTAATCAAACACACCTGGATAAGCTAATCAAGGTCTGAAGGGTTACTAGAAAGCTACATGCAGGTGAGTTTTAATTAGGGTTGGAGTTGAACTCTGCAGGGCTGTGGCTCTCCAGGACCGGAGTTCGCCACCCCTGCTATAGACGTAAAAAAAAAAAAAATGTTTTGACCCAAATTTATATTTTTAATCACATAGAAAATGTCTTTATGGACATTTTTTTTGTCTATGCAATAAAAATCAATGCCGTTTCTGCCACATTTAAAATATTCTGTAATGGAAATTGTTTTTATTTATAATACACAGTCATGGCCAAAAATATAGGCACCCTTTGTAAATATGAACAAAGAAGGCTATGAAAATTAATCTGCATTGTTAATCCTTTTGATCTTTAATTTAAAAAGTTCTCAAAAATCTAACCTTTCATTGGATAATAAGAATTTAAAATGGGGGAAAATATCAGTATGGAATAAATGTTTTTCTCTAATACACATTGGCCACAATTAATGGCACCCTTTTATTCAATACTTTTTGAAACCTCCATTTGCCAGTTTAACAGCTCTAAATTTTCTCCTATAATGCCTGATGAGGTTAGAGAACACCTGACAAGAGATCAGAGACCATTCCTTCATCCAGAATCACCCCAGACCCTTTAGATTCACAGCTCCATGTTGGTGCTTCTTCTCTTCAGTTCACCGCACTCATTTTCTATAGGGTTCAGGTCAGAGGACTGGAATGGCCATAGCAGAAGCTTGGTTTTGTGCTCAGTGACCTATTTTTGTGTTGTTTTTGAGGTTTGTGTTTGGATTATTGTACAGTTGGAGATCCAAACATGGCCCATTATAAGATTTCTAACAGAGTCAGTCACTTATTGTTTTTTTTATCTGATGGCATTTGATAGAATCCATGATGCTATATGTGTCTAAACAAGATGTCCAGGACCTCCAGCAGAAATATAGGCCCAAAATATCAAAAATACAGCAGTACATTTCATTGTACACATGGGGTACTTTTTATCCCTGTGTTCACCAAACCCATCTTGAGTGTTTGCTGCTAAAAAGCTCATTTTTTAGATTCATCTGACCATAGAAGCCAGTTCCATTTGAAGCTCCAGTCGTGTCTGATAACTGAATATGCTGGAGTTTGTTTTTGGATGAGCGAGGATAATTTTTCTTGAAACCCTGCCAAACAACATGTGGTGCTGTAGATGCTGTTTGACTTTTTTTTTTTTTTTTTTTTTTTTTTTTTTTTTTTTTTTTTTTTTTTTTTTTTTTTAAGGTTTTCTGACCCAGAGACTATATTTTCTGCAATTCTCCAGCTGTGGTCCTTGGAGAGTCTTTAGTTACTCAAACTCTGCTTCTCACAGTGCATTAGGACGATATAGACACACGTCCTCTTCCAGGCAGTTTTGTAGCATTTTATGTTGATTGGAAATTCTTAATTATTGCCCTGATGATGGAAATGTGAATTTTCACTGCTCTAGCTCTTTTCTTAAAACCACTTCACTAATTTGTGAAACTCAATTATCTTTTGCTGCACATCAGAAATATATTCTTTGTTTTTTCTCATTGTGATGGATGATCAAGGGAATTTGGGCTTTGTTTTCCCTTCTATTTATATTTCTATGAAACAGGAAGACATGGCTGGATAATTTCATGTTCATAATCACCATGGAGTGCTCAAAATTGTGAATATGAATGGGAATATACTTCAGAGATATTTTACTCATAAGAATTTCTAGGGGTGCCAATAATTGTGTCCAACGTGTATTTGAAAAAAAAAAAAACATTTCATAGTGATATTTCCCCCCCATTTTAAATTCTTATCCAATGAAAGGTTAGATTTTTTTGTGTGTTTTAAATAAAAGATCAAAAGGATTAACAATGCAGATTAATTTTCACAGCCTCCTTTGATCATATTTACCAAGGGTGTCGATATTTTTGGCCATGACAGTATATATATATACATAAATATACACACATACATATATATATACACACACACACACGTGCGCGCATGCATGCATACATACATACATACACACTCACTGGCCACTTTATTAGGTACACCTTGCTAGTTGGACCCCCTTTTGCCTTCAGAACTGCCTTAAATCTTCGTGGCATAGATTCAACAAGGTGTTGGAAACATTCCTCAGATATTTTGGTCTATATTGATGTGATAGCATCACGCAGTTGCTGCAGATTTGTCGGCTGAACATCAGCAAGTCATCCTCACCACATCTAGATGCCTAAATGCATTGAGTTGCTGCCATGTGATTGCCTGATTAGCAATTTGTGTTACCAAGCAATTGAACAGGTGTAACTAATAAAGTGGCCGGTGAGTGTATGTGTATATATATATATATATATATATATATATATATAAGGCTTTTTTTTTGTTTTGTTTTTTTAAACTCTGGGTCCGGGGAAAATGAAATTTGCAAAAATAATTAATGAAAGCATGCTGAAAAGATTTCAAAACAGTAATGGGACTTTATTATAACAAAAGAATAAAAAGTGATTGTATTTTAAGAAACACCCCAATATGAGTTTATGAAAATGTGCTGGTTTGTTCATTCTGCTTTGTTCTGTCAGTACAGTCATCATTGTGTGTATTATTAGTCTCACAGTCACTAAATTTCATACGTCATCTTTTGAAGATGAAGAGAGCTGCAAGGGTAATTCTGTTTACGTTCACCGCTCGCAACAGTGTCATTACATGCATAAATAAGTCTGCTATCTGCTTTTCCCAGTATACCTGCCTCTCCAAAACATATTCGCCAGAATTGTTAAACAGCTTTCCTCAGAAACACAATCTTTTCATAATCGTTTCATAAATCCTTCATGGCACCTCACGCAGAGACTCCGATCGGCGGGCGAACGAGACGACTGCTGTACGGTGTTAGTCATGGTTATGAAATTTGTTCTCAGGCAGTGAAAACTGGTTACACCAAAGCGAAGAGTTTCTCAAGGCAGTGGGGCAGAAATATAATTTAAAAGTCAATTTGTCTGTTTATATTTACGTTCCTACGCTTGTTCGTCTCCATTATTTAAGAGGAGCCGGGAAATAGTGTGTGAGTGTGGCTAATCCACGTCAGAATTTATTAAGGCTTGTCTGTTTCAGCTCACTCAAGGCTATACTGTGACACACACTGAGTCTTCAGACCCTCGGTGCAGCTCGAAAAGTGATATCGGCCGAAAATTGGTTTCAGAATCCTGCACATGTGTGAACAGGTTGGGCGTCATTAACTTCCTTTGTTGTCATTGTTCTCTTCTTCCTGATTTCATGCGCTACCATGAAGAGAGCGCTTGGCTGTGTCCGTCTGGGCCTTGATGTAAATGTCAACATAATTACTGCAGAAGTCGAAACAATGACCTGTGCAGAGAGAGAGAGAGCAATGGTCCCAAGGAAACATGCCATTTACCGCCTCCTCCTGTTTCTTTGATGTCTGCTCTTATCTCTCATCCTCTTGAGTTCACCATAGCTGACCAAGGAAGGAGACATGTATCTTTTTAGACAGCAAGCTAGCCAAAAATATGTGCATTTTACCTGCAAGGCTTTTCCATATCTGCTTTTAAAATAAGACATGATGTGGCTCATGAAGGTTATGTGGTAATTTATATGATTATGCATATTTCTATGAAAGGGTATAACAGAATTTGAGGAATATGCTGTAGTCGGTCTCATGCAGTTTATTGATTACTTACTTGAGTGTGTGTGTATGTATAAATATAATAATCATCATCATCTGCATATAGTTCTGTGAAAGACTGGCATAATGGCTGCTGAAAATTCAATGTTGCCATCGATGCAATAAATCACAATTTTATTATTATTAATAATTATTTAAAAAATATTTCACAGTATTAGGCTGTTTTTACTGTATTGTTGAGCAAATAAATGCAGCCCTAGTGAGAACAAGAGTTTGGGGTTGGTAAGATTTTTTTTTTTTTTGAAACATGGAAAAAGTCTTACTGACCCCAAACCTTTGAACCAGGGTCTGTTACAAGGTTTCTTGGCATCAGTTTGAAAACCTCTCATTTAAAATTGTATAAATCAAGACTGTCATAACTGAAATGATATTAAGGACATAGGAGAAAAAAAGTTTGAGAGGATTCCCAATTAAAACAATATTCCCAAAGAAACATGTTTTGTTTAATAATTCGAGTAGAGAAATAATCAATTGAATTACCATCTGGAATATTTCTTAATAAATTGCTGGTTTTGTGGCAACAGTTTCACATTAGTAGTGACAAACATTATGACATCAGCTGAAAGTGAAGTAGTGAAAGGATTCACCTGTACACTGGAGAGAAAAAAAAATAAAATAAAAAAATGATGCTGATTTAATTTTTATTTTTTTAAGGTAAGTGGTTGCAAACAATTTATTTTAACTACATTTAAATAAAAATAAATGTTGAAATTAGTCAACTAAATTTGTTAATTTTAAATGTAGCTAAAATACATTGATTGCAACCACTTGATTGCAAAAAATAACTGTTAATTCAATTAATCTTTTTTTTTTTTTTTTCAGTGTCTGTTTAATTTTTTACATTCCCAACTAATATGACTAATTTCTTTATAAAAATTGTGGGTTTGTTATTTTATCCAATATACATGAAGGTGAAATGACAGTGTATAGGCATGACCCATGTGCAAATGTTCATTCTTATAGACAGCTTGACGGGTTTTTACGCCCAGTTATTGTCGCAGAAGATTTTTCCCTGCTGTCATTTACATATCCGCCTTTAGTTCCATCATCCAGTGTTTGTACCAAATTCAGAATGGCCTGAGAAAACATGGACACGCATCAGAGAGAGAAGCCCTGGACCCGCTCAGAGGTATTAGTGACGCATTTGATCATGCATGGCGGACTCTCTCCTCGGGCTGTTCTGGCCTGTCTGACGGCAGCTTGGCAGGAGGCGCTCGCCTTCCTATCTCCAGCTCTGAAAGTGAAGGCCTAGTGCAAAATCTGGCCAAAACTCACTCGCTTACACACATAAGGGAATCTTGCCATTTTATGTCTAACAGGTTTTTCATCTCGTTGCCAAAGCTTTGTGATTAGCAGAATCAGCTGTAGGAATCTGATAATTCAGGTGAGATTTGAAGAGGCATGGATGATGGCTTGGTGATCCAGCGAGGGAGAAATACCACTTTTAGCTCAGTTCGTGGAGCCTGGTCTCGTCTAATCGTACTTTTGACTTGCGGCACAGAGTCTGGTGCACATTGCAGCTTAATCTGAATGAAAACAAAGGCCTGACTGACATGTTGAGAGACCAAGCACAGTTTGCTTATCTGAAATAGTTGTTAAAGAAACACCAAAACATGTAGTTTGTTTAATGTCCATCCAAAAGTCACAAGTATTTATTGTTTTGCAGATGTAACTCAGAGATCAACATGTGGTTTGTGTATATGTATTGTACTTTCGTTATTAAGTGCCTCTTAATAATGACTTTTATTTTGGTTGGTTCCTTACACAACGCTCTCGTTTGGAGGAAATAAATAGCCGGACAGTTTCGGCAAAACTAGAGGGTAAGTAAGTGATGATATAATTTTACATTTTTGGGTGAACGATCTCTTGAAATATTGAGAGAGACTTACCTTCTTCTTATGCTTCTTCAGGTTAGAGGTTGAATCTTTTGAAGCAGATAGAAGTTTGGTTGCTGGCAAACACATCTCGCATTTTACTGGTATGTTGCGACCTTAGATGAATTTGTAAGTAAAATGTTCTCTGGATTTCCATGAGAAAATGTATTGCGCCCGTGGCTTTCTCTATCCTCCTCCATGTGTGATTTGGGATCGAGCAGGTTGCTCATCTATAAAACAATGTACGCAAGAGAGCATATGGGAAATATCCGACATGAGGAAAAAAAATATATATATTTGTTAGTTGTTAATAAAACCTTCTCTCACCACAAAGAACCTTTTGTGAGAAAAAACGGTTCTTCAGATGTCAACGGTTCTTTGTGGAACCATTTAGACAAAAAGTCTAAATTGTCTAAAAAGAAAAGTCTAAAAGAAACTGAGCATAGTAACCCCATTTCCACTTGACTTTAAATAGAAAACATTTCTGTGTTTTAAATATTTGTTATTTTACATATATTCCCTTACTGCTCTCACCTCATGGGTGGACTCTTGATGTGTCCTCTGAATTCTGGTTAGACTTCTGAGGCAGTTCTGGTTAGATATGCTTATCTGGCATGACAGTTATCACGCATGATGTCACTGCTCGTGGGCGGAGCCTGTATTATGGTTTGCGGGAGGCCTTGCAGGATTGTGTCAGAGACTTTGTGGAGCTCAGTGGGCATTTATGGAGAACAAGCACGCAACAACAGTGCATGTTTGGCAGGAGACAAATGAGATGTTTTTATGCTTGCATTTTCTGCTTGTGAGTCTCAGTTGCCCATTCTCAGAGACTTTGAGTGGGAGCGATTCCACGGCTTGTACACTTCAATCCATCATGGCGCTTTCTGAAGCTCTGTATGGTAATTTGCCTTCCAGGATCTGCATAATGCTCGAGGAGTCCTCGCCCCTTCCTCAGCGCCAATGCCACATCTCCATTTTAAACAGATGTTAATGGGAAATGTGTCCGGCGCTTTTGTTTACATGTTTAACTTTGAAGTTCTATACACATGCGCATAATGATCGTGACTTATGCTCAAGCCGAATGCTAACGATGGGATGAGAACAGGAGGATAATGCGAAACGTTACATTCATGAGCACAAAAGGTATCACGGTGATCATCCTGGTTTACACAGTCAAATTCTTTAAAGTGTCAGGAGGTTTAGTGGAGAGAAAACACTGAGCATCAAGGTGGAAAAACATGAAAGGCGTCAAGGCAAGATGAAAAGGAAGTAGGCAATCATCCTGGAAAGAGACATTTTGGTGTTCGTTTTATTAAACACATCTTTTCAAACATCATTTAAAATGGATGCCTTTGAGATGGTTTTTCTTCCTCTTTCTCTCATTCCTCATTTAAGGGCTTCATTCTTATTTAATTGCCATGCATTTGGAAGGACCCATAAAAATGTCAGATCAACAGACACAAATATCATATAATGAAGTGATATTAGTCTTTGTCAAATGTAAACATATTATAGCACCACAAACAGACATTTTGCTTTTTTTAAAGATTGTGATCAATGTTCCCTCTAATTTGTTTTCTTGCTGAGCAAAACTTTTCTCTATTGGGTGGCCATTTCGGCCACCTGAGCAAAAATATTCTTCATACTATACCTGTACAGCGCGCACAACAAAACGTGTGTTACTTTTAACTTTAATGTGCAATTTATATTTGATTTGACCCTTGATACAAATGATGTACATTTTAGGTTATCTGAGAAAACTTTTTTACAGTACAATACACTGCCATACAAAAGTTTGGGATCAGTACATTTTTTAAAGAAGTTTCTTAGGCTCATCAAGCCTGTATCTAAAAAAATGCTGGATATTTTTTACAAAATAATATTGTGAAATATTATTGCAATTTAAAATAAAACTTTAAAATATAATTTATTCCTTTGAAGCAAAGCTGAATTTTCAGTGTCACATGATCCTTCAGAAATCATTCTAATATGCTGATTTATAATCAATGTTGGAAAAGTTCATTTTTTCTTGTAACTTATGAAAGTTTAACTTTTATAAAATATATTTTAGATTCATTACATGTAAAGTAAAACATTTCAACAGTTTTTTTTATTTTTTTTTATTTTGATGATTATAAGTCAAAAATCAGTATCTCAAAATATTAGAATATTTACATTTGAGTTTCAATTAATGACCATCACTACAGTATAAATTCTGGGTATCTCTTGTTCTTTGAAACCACAATAATGGGGAAGACTGCTGACTTGGCAATGATCCAGAAGACGAACATTGACGGCCTCCACAAAGAGGGTAAGTCACAGAGGGTCATTACTGAAAGGTGTGGCTGTTTACAGAGTGCTGTATCAAAGCATATTAAATACAAAGTTGACTGGAAGGAAGAATTTGGGTAGGAAAAGGTGCACAAGCAACAGGGATGACCACAAGCTTGAGAATACTGTCAAGCTAAGCTGATTCAAACACTTGGGAGAGCTTCACAAGGAGTGGATTGAAGCTGGAGTCAGTGCATCAAGAGTCACCACGCTCAGACGTCTTCAGGAAAAGGGCTACCAAGCCACTTCTGAACCAGAGACAACGTCAGAAGCGTCTTACTCAGTGGTCCAAAGTCCTCTTTTCAGATGAAAGTAAATTTTGCATTTCATTTGGAAATCAAGGTCCCAGAGTCTGGAGGAAGAGTGGAGAGGCACAGAATCCATGTTGCTTGAAGTCCAGTGAAGTCCAGTTTCCACAGTCAGTGATGGTTTGGGCTGCCATGTCATCTGCTGGTGTTGGTCCACTGTGTTTTCTGAAGTCCAGAGTCAACTCAGCCGTCTACCAGGAAATTTTAGAGCACTTCATGCTTCCTTCTGCTGACAAGCTTTATGGAGATGCTGATTTCATTTTCCAGCAGGACTTGGCACCTGCCCACACTGCCAAAGTTACCAAAAGCTGGTTCAATGACCATGGTGTTACTGTGCTTGATTGACCAGCAAACTCACCTGACCTGAACCCCATAGAGAATCTATGGGTTATTGTCAAGAGGAAGATGAGAGACACCAGACCCAACAATACAGATGACCTGAAGGTAGCTATCAAAGCAACCTGGGCTTCCATTACACCTGAGCAGTGCCACAGGCTGATTGCCTCCATGCCACGCCGCATTGATGCAGTAATTCATGCAGAAGGAGGCCCAATCAAGTATTGAGTGCATAGAAATGAACATACTTTTCAGAAGCCTGACATTTCTGTTTAAAATATAATTTTTTTATTGATCTTATATAATATTCTAATTTTCTGAGGCACTGAATTTTGGGTTTTCATTATCTGTAAGCCATAATCATCAAAATTTCAAGAAATAAAGGCTTGAAATATTTCACTCTATGTGTAATGAATCTATATAATATATGGGTTTCACTTTCTGAAATGAGTGACAAAAAATATTGACCTTTTTCATGACATTCTAATTTTTTTAGATGTACCTGTATTTCTCGGTGGAAGAAGCTCGTGGCCGCGTACGCACGTAGTTTAGAGGGAACATTGATTGTGATAGTGTAAATCATTTGATATTAATAAAATTAAGAGTTATTGCTAACTAAAACTGAGGGTAAAAATGGGTTAATTTAAATAAAGCTGAAATAAAATATAAATATCAAAACTTGAAAAAAAAAATTGAAGTTAAAAATAACAGTGCTTTAGAAAGACGATAAACTTACTAAAATTACTTACTGGAAATAATTAATTAATTAATAAATATGACTCACTGCATATTTAAAAAAAAATAACAAAAATTAATAAAATAACACCATGTAGAATTAGGTTTAATTTTCATTACAACATCTTTAGTCGAATTCGACCTTTGCCTTTTGTACAACACAATGAAGGCTAGTACAGCAAGCTCAGTTCTCCTGAAAAGGATTTATTGAATTGAAAAACCTAAGAGTTAGATAAAAGATCAGGGCGACGTAGAAGAGAGTGTGGGTGCCGTCAATAGCTTTCAGTGAAGTCTGCTGGTGCAGTGCATTGTGGGAGGTGTACTCTGGGTGGAGTGGTGTTTTCCATGTAGTTGAGTGGTTCAGGTCAGAACAGGAAATGACAGTCTGTGTTTCGGAATAGTGCCAACTCACCTTTCCATGCTTCCTTGGTGAATTTTTGTCTTTAAAAATATACTAACTTCGCTGTCTTATTATGTCTGCAGTATACTGTAGTATGTGGGTGTTTATTCAGTTTTAGGCACTTTAATGTATTTGCTTATATTATCAACTAACAGCAGGTTTCAACAGGTCATGTTATACTGTAACTGTCATTTACCTTGCCTTTATTTATTTTAGCTATTTTCAAATCTTTTTTTTTTTTATTGAAATACATTATACAATCTTTATTAGATTACATTGTTATCCGTGTCCTAGTCCCAGACTTTGAATCTGTGTCTGATGCATTTTCCGTCAATGAAAGTGCATCATAAGAATATTATTTGTATATTAAGATAGCTGTTTGAATATTTTTTTTTATTAATTTCTATACGTTTAAAATATATTTATTTATAATTTTTATATATATATATATATATATATATATATATATATATATATATATATATATATATATATATATATATATATATATATATAAAAAAAAAAATAGGGTATCCACTGTCATTTTGTTGACACCATTTCCACTAAAAAACTATATTTTTTGCCACTTATAGTTTATAATTGTTGTTTATAATTTATTATTATTATTATTATTATTATTACTACTAGCAGAAATTGCCAGTGCTTGAAATGAGTATTGTGCAGAAGTACTACTCCAAATAAAGTTTAATTATAATTTTTGCGATATGTCAGTAAATATATTAATAGATTTAAACTATACTTTGTATGAAATAAATGTATTTTAAATATATTACTTTTTTACTAGGGGTATTGTGTGTCGGGGATTTTTTTTATAATTTCTGGCAAACATTTAGCATAATTTAACAATTAGAGCATCATTTTACATTATATAACATGCATACAGACACACACACACACCTTGTTGGACATTGTTAGTTGACAAAGTTGAAACGGTGTTATATGTATAAATATATTTATTTACTAAAAGTGCACATGGTCAAAAGTGCCCATAAATTGAAAAACACCCATGTATGCTGTGCACAGCATGCAATATATACAACTGCACAATATTGAGTAAGTACTATTGTAAGTAGTTTTCTGTACCGAGCAAAGCCTTGTCCTGTCTGAAGCGTTTGCATTCATGCCATGTGATCTGCAGCAGTAAGTGTTCAGTTCCTGGTCTCCGCCTGCAAGCGATGTGCTTGTTTTTGGCTGCTGTCCTTGGTGCTAAACGCTCACCTGCGCACAACCCCGAGCAACCGCGATTGGCGTACAGAGACCTCACCTTCACAACATCTGAAGAGGCTCACTGCATGTATTACTGTTTTCTCAACCACTGTTGGCATACTGCCTGCTGCTAACTTTTTGTCTTCCCTGGCAGGAAGTGTCTCGCTCCCTTTATCTCTTTCATTCTCTCGCACTTACAAGCTCTTTCTCTTTCTCTCTCCTCCTGCTTCTGGTTTTATCAGTTCTTTGGAAGATGCTGGAGGCTTGTGAAGACAGGCATTAAAATGAGTTATGAGCTCACTCTGCCTCTCTCACCGTCCCTGTCCCCTGAGCAAACCTCAGCTTATGAGGAATCTCAGCTAAAATGAATACACTCTCGGAAACATAAAAAATGAGGTGAGGAACGAGAGATATGGGCTGTGGAAGGGGCTTTTGAATAGGCTGACCTGAGAATGATGACAAGAGGTATTAACGACCCTTTACCCAAGCTTAGTTTTAGCAGACCACATTATACAGTAAGCTATCACAATTTGTAATGCCTAAAGTCACACAATTAGTACTCGCTAAAAGTATTATTGCTTGTGAATTGAAGTCAAGGTGACTATAACAAAGAGTTTCCATGTTGAATATTGATTTTTGCCTTGCAGCTGTTTATCGTAGAAGAATAGCTCACTCCAAAATTCCATTGCCATTTACGCGGCTCTGAGTTGCTTGAAACCTGTTGGACTTATTTTCTTTTGTGGGGCACAAAATGAGAATGTTTCAAGGATGTACTTTTTCCATGCAATTACAATTAATATTAAGTAATGGTTTCAAGCTTTGAAAATGCCAAAAATGCACCAGAATGTATTACAAAGTATTTCATTATGTTCATGTGTTTAAATATACAGTGTTGTTTTTATTTATTTATTATTTTGAAATAAATTCACACTTCTAAAAAAAAAGCTTTAAATTGATCAAAAGTGACTGTACAGTCTTTTACATTCTTGCTTAAAATAAAAAATACAAAAATATATATATGTACACACATTTTTTTTAAACAATGCTGTTGTTTAACAGGTGTGTGCATGTGTATATATATGCATAATCTGCATATTGCATAATCAAAATAGTTTTGTAGCCTAATGATTCGGCCATCAGTTGCTCTATTTTTGATGGCTGCTACAGATTTCTGAACTTCTGAAGCTCTGTCTAAATTCACACGCCTACTTTAAAACTGCTTTACTGAATCAAAACTAAAGTGTTTTTCTAATAACGTTCAATCTGTTCAGCACATGGAATAATAAGAAATATATTGCAGTTTTTGTACAACAAGATTAGCCTTGATCGATCACACACAAAGTTCCTCTAAGTTCTCATCACCACTTTCCAGCTCCACATCTGAGGCGTTTTATTATGACTGCAGGCCATAGAATATGAATTAGATTGTGAAACTTCATCTGCTGGAGATTTTCAGTCTTATTCTCTCTGATAAGAATACTCTCCAGCTGGTTTGGTGCCTAAAGTGGTTTTATTCAAATGCTTAGCAGGAAGTGTACCTGGCAAAAAGCCTGTGAGAAATTTCGCTCCTTTTTCAAACACAATGTCTTGATAAGCTGGCATTGTGTAGTATGTGAAAACACACATTAACATGTGAGAATTACCAGCAAAGCCATCAACACATGGTGGAGAACCTCTCCGGAAATGACTCTCACTCAGCCCGCATTTAATGACAACATAAGCACGTAACTCCAAAAGGGTTGGTGCGAGCAAAGGATGGTGTGGGTGCGTGACGCTAATTTTTAATAAAACAAAGGCTGATTGTCCAAACAGCATGTAAACAACCTGCTAGTCAGAAGCATGTGTAAAAAAAAAATATGTAGAACAAAACAAATACCAAATGTGTTAATGGCAGCTTAGTGGTTAAAGGGATAGTTTGTAAAAAAAAAAAATGTTTGCCATTTGCTCATTGTCATGTTATATACTGTATCTGTGTGTGTGTGTGTGTGTGTGTGTGTGTGTGTGTTTTCTTCAGACACTAAAATCATACAGTAATCAAGTCTATTCTATATAATTATACTTTTATGAACAATTTTTATTATTTATAGTTTGAGGTTTATATATTTATTTATTTATTTTTTATTTTTTTTGAAAGTGTGCATTTTTTTAAATCAGAAATATAGTAAAAACTGTAATGTTAATAATGTGAAATTTTAAGTTAATTTTTCTTTCTATCTTTTTTTTTTTTTTTTTTTTTCTTCATTTTCAGCAATCATTACCCCGATCTTCAGTGTCACATGATCCATTTCATTTTAATGATTTAATATGATTTGCTTCTCAAGAAACATTTCTTATTATCAGTATAGGGGCAGTCGTGGCCTGATGGTTAGAGAGTCGGACTTGTAACCCAAAGGTCGTTGGTTCGAGTCTCAGGTCCGGCAGGGATTGTAGGTGGGGGGAGTGAATAACCAACACTCTCTCCACTCTCAATACCACGACTGAGGTGAGACCCTTGAGCAAGGCACCGAACCCCCAACTGCTCCCCGGGCGCCGCAGCAATGGCTGCCCATATTCACTACTGTGTGTACACTTATATGTTGACTATAAAACATTTATATACTGGGTGTATATTCACTACTGTGTGTACACTTGGATGGGTTAAATGCAGAGCACAAATTCTGAGTATGGGTCACCATACTTGGCCACACACCACTTCCCCTTCCCTTTCCCTATAGTGCTACTTAATATTTTGTGGAAAGTTATACGTTTCAGGATTGCGGTGAGATGAATAGAAAGTACAAAAAAAAAAACAGGATTTATTTCTAATAGAATATTTTTGTAACATAAATGTCTTTGCTGTCACTTTTGATCAATTTAATGTGCCTTTGCTCAATCAGTAAGTATTAGAAAGTATTAATTTCCTTCCAAAAATGTTTGAAAAGTAGTGTGTATGGCTGCTTTGTATTGGCTGAAAGATACTTTATACCATTCAATTTCCCCTTCTGCTACACCTTTCAAGAAAATCATGGTTTGGATAGACGTGGGTACATAATGACAGATGTAATTTTCATGATAGCTATCCCTTTAACAAACCCATCTAAAAGATATTCAATCTATTCAGGAAGTAACAGAAATCACAGTCCTGCTCCATTACACACAAAGTTTCCTGGAAGACTTTCTCAGTAAACTGTAAACAGCTGCTATAATAACAATTAACTTATGACAGGCAACCTTAATCAGAGACAAGCTCTTAAAATGTTAAGTTGAAGTTAATGCGATGTAGTTCAATGTGCTTAGAACTTTATTTAAGCCTATGCAAATACTATTTGTGTGCACTGGGGGTTGCGGTGGGTTATTTCTGTCACTTTCCCCATTACGGAGTTGTTTATTTGAGTCTTCACATTTCATTCTGCCCGACTGCCTCAGTCAATTCCTATACAAAAGGGGATCCATAGAAATAAAATTGACTTTTGTGCTTTGCTAGAATTACAGACACCATGACAGCCTGTCTTTATTTACAAATTTTAGTATTTCACTTTTAATACTTAAGACTGCGTTTGAGAGCAATTTACTGCAGCTCACACCACTAGTCAAGACAATCTGCTTTCAGCATATTGCGGGATATTAAAAATGTACTGTTTGTGTGTTCTGTCTCGAAAGTGTGATAAATCTCTTTTTGTTCACAGTTGTTTCTTCCTTTGAAATAAGTATTGATCTGACAGGTGGGCTGTTACGTTAGAGAGTGGTCCTGAGCTGTAATATTGAAGTCTGAATCGATGCCGTATACATGTCTAAATGTCAAGTCATCTGTGCTTTCTTGCCATCACACTATCGATATTTACCCTTCTGCATATCCCAAAATGAATCTCGAAATGCTTATCGCTCTTGAAACAGTTAGCTGCTTCTGGAACTGAACTGAACTCTGAACTTTTTTTTTTCTTATTCCGAACATTCCTGAGAGTGAAATCAGTCAACTGATTTGACCCACATGCCAATAAAGAGGTGCAAAATGTGGAATAAATGTTTGTAAATGTTTTATAGTCAACATGAAATCAAATTTGACCCATTTGAATCATGGTTAACGTTCCTTGTCATATTGAGAACAACTGGATGTTATTCCAACGATTTTAGTTTTTTATAGTCTTTTATAAAAATAGTTCCACCTACTGTTAGAAAATACTTTTTTAGCTCTTTTTTTTTTTTCGCAATCCAATTAATTAAGAGAAATACAATGAGGATATATTGTTTCACATCACGTCACATTACTGAAATAAAATAGGTTGTCAATGATATTTCATGTCACGTTAAAGGGATAGTTCACCCAAAAATGAAAATTTGATGTTTCAAGATGTAGGTGACTTTGTTTCTTCAGTAGAACACAAACGAAGATTTTTAACTCAAACCGTTGCAGTCTGTCAGTCATATAATGGCAGTCAATGGGACCCACGGCTTTGAGAGACCAAAAGAAACATACACAGACAAAACCAAATTAAACCCTGAGGCTCGTGATGATACATTGAGGTCTTAAGACACGAAACGATCGGTCTGTGCATGAAACTGAACAGTATCTATATAATTTTACACCTCTGATCCACCGCACTGTCCAACTGTCCTGAGCGTGTTGTGAACATGCTGTTCACAACATGTCGGCGCTAGAAGACCCATACACGGAAGCGATCTGTCGCTCGTATACATCACTCATTGTTTAGATCGTTTCCGCATTAATTTAGTTTCCCGAGGGACACTGGTATAGCAAATAGGATTTAGAACACAGTTTTGGAAATCATTATCATGTATTAAAGGGGAAGAAGAGAGATGGAAGTCTCCCTTCTAGTTATAGATTATCTCTGTCTAGATAGACACACTATCCGGTTCACACTCCAGTACAGTAGGTGGCGGTAATGCGCCATTGAAGTTGGTTGCCTACAGCCGTTAAACATCAAAGAAGAAGATCGCTTCCGTGTATTTGTCTACTATGCCAGAGCACATTGACGCGTCACGCGCCGGCTGTTGTGAACGCGCTCCGGACAGTTGGACATTGCGGTGGATCAGATGTAAATACTGTTCAGTTTCTTGCACAGACCTATTGTTTCGTGTCTTAAGACCTCAATGTATCATCACGAGCCTCAGGGTTTAATTTGGTTTTGTCTGTGTATGTTTCTTTTTGTCTCTCAAAGCCGTGGGTACCATTGACTGCCATTATAGGACTGACAGACTGCAACGGTTTGAGTTAAAAATCTTTGTTTGTGTAGTGAAGAAACAAAGTCACCTACATCTCTTTTTTCTTTTTCTTTTTTTACTTTCAGTAAAAGTAAATGCATTTTATTTTAAATAATATTAATACATTCCAATTTAATTTTAACATTTAAAGCCTCCAAGTCACATTTTCTGTTTGTGTGCCTCAGTTCTCAATCCAGAATTTTCCACAAAAAAACAAACACTAATAACTGTTTTTACCTGCTAACACCCAATGTACAGTATCATTCCATTCATTCCCCTCAGGATACCATCACCACAGTTTTCATATTTTCTTTACATGTAATCATGATTTGTGTTTGTAGCGTTTCAAAATCCAACCAACTAAATTACCCATCCTGTCTATCAAAATAAATAAATATGTTGACTCACTTATCGTTCATCTCCATTCACAGCTGCTTACTTCTGGCTATCACTTAAAACCGCTGATGTAATTCGCTGTCTGCAACAGAGACATTCAACAGCATCATTTGAACAGTTATTACTGTACTGTCCCTGGGCCATAATTGCATCCCCAAGTTGAAACCGATAAACTAAATCAGTAGTCCATCAGCTGTTGAAAGAACTGGATTTTGTTGTTGGGTTACTAACAAAACTCCATGCATAGATGATGCTTAATTTATTTCTTTTTTTTTAAATCGTATCCTAGTTTTCAATTTAATATTTGGTTTTAGGTCATTTCTTTGCAGCCGTGTTTCAGTAGGGATGGCTTTAGTTATTTGAAGGGTTTGATTTTTAAAATGGCTTGAGCAGGTAAACAGAACAAACTCCCAGCGGGTCTCTTGCATCTTTCTCTCTTTCTATCTCTCTATCCGCTGTGTGGTGTGTTGGCTTGTACTTTATTTGTTTTATTTTAGCTTCCATCAGCTGCAGCGGTAAACAAGCCTTAGATGAGTAAATCATCATGCTCAGTGCTGAAACAGACTGTGGTTTCCAACTCTCTCTTTCCTTCTGGTATATCAGCTTGCTTTATAGTAAAAGCAGTGGCAAAGGCCGTGTAAGAAAGATTAAAAGAGGAACATAATATAACCACTATGCTCACAACATTAATGTTCTATTAGTCTTTTCTAATCTGCATATAAATCAGTGGCATATATGCCCAAAAAGGAAAAATAGTCATTAATTAAATCCTAGTCTCCCGCTGGCTGTGTCCGTGAAACCAGTGCAGCACAATGCAATCTCCAGGTAGATCCAATAAGGAAATAACACTGTTAGAGGGATAATAATTTCATAATTGCTCTGTTGCAAAACTTAGTGAGCTGCCTAAAGATTACAGGCATCACATACACGCTCCATTCAAAAAAGGTAACTATTATATTCATAATAATGTACCTAATTTGGGCGAATTGAATTGTGATGAGCTGATGGCAGAGAGAGAGAAAAGCGAGAGAAATGATCATACTGTATATATAGTGATTCAAAGTTGCTAATTTTAATTAATGTGATTGTTTTACTTGGCTAATATCTGTGTGCTCTATATGTATTGTATGCTTGAGTAATGTCTCATTAGCTTAGAAGCATGCTACTGTTAATCTTCATTGAAATGTATCTCATGTATTGAAGTTAAGTTGAGTTAAGTTTCTTTTTTTATTATCTCCCTTTGGAGAAATTTGTCTTAGGCAATTGGGAGAGCAGATCAAACATACAACAATGTACTTATTCAATAGCACACACACAAATCACATTTCATTTCATGTGATTAGCACTATTTGTTTGATGTGCTACCTATTCAGAGCACTCCAAATCGGACAGGAGGCAGTTGACTATGTAGGCAGCGATGAAGCTTACTAGATTTTATAGCAGAGCTAATGTCTGCATAATATTTTTCTGATTGTTTAAGCCTATTTGAATATTAAAGTTCTATTTTTAAAAATGTATTAAAGAACTTGGTTGGTTATTCAACCTTTTATTTTACGCTATTATAATTCTATAATATTTTTATTCTAATGGAATACCGAATTGCGACTGGTCGTCTTTCCTGAATATGTGTGCATAACAAATTATTGCTCTGGTCTTCCTTGCATATATTTAAAGATGCCCTGTGGTGAAAATCAAGTTTATAAAGTTGTTTACATGTCTGTCTGGAGTTTTAAATATGCTTAAAGACAAACCATGCACAAATTCAATACCGTTTCAGACCAAGACCGCCTCAAAAATGCAGTTTGAACTAAACTGCATGTTTTTTGTCATCAAAAACCTGTAACCAATCCTATCATCTTATGAAGTGGAGCTTCTCATATCATTAGCAATCCGAGACGGCAAACAAGAACATGGTTTGTGAAACCCATTATTAGCTTTAGCGCAGTCAAGATAAAGACTAATGATATCAATTGCCATTATGTATCTTAGAGAGCAATACAAAAAATGCATTACCATTCTGAAAAGTTGAATTATAGACAATCCTGTGTAATTAGCTCTTCAGAATCAGTTTCTGGTTCAAACATGCATGGCTGAATTAATAAAATATTGCCACTTACCACTGTTTACTACTTTAGTTAACTGAGTGAAAGTGGAGCAGCTAGTGCAAGTTGGAGTGATTGAGTGGAGGAAGGGATTAATTTGCACATTTATGGTACACTAAATGAGGTTTATGTGTTTCAAGCCATTTTAAGGCATGCACAAATAAATTATTTTCAGATTAAATGTCATTTTGAAGTTTAAAGATGGTATTTCTTTCAGGAATATATTTTTCTCTACTCTTAGTGCTGTAATTTATTATTAAAAACCATGCAATCATATTTTATCTGAAGCATTTCTGGTTATTTTTTACATAGTTCTTGAAGTCTGATTTACTTTTCATAATCAAATGGAGAGCAAATGCTGTTTGTGGTTGAGTTACCACCACTAGACAAACTCATAATACATTTTTCCAGTGCACAGATTAATAAAGGCTAAAGGTGTTCTTTTCTCCTTCGGATTCACTTCCAGCTGATCCGTTATTGTTCCTGTGCCATTTGCAAATCTGTAGCCGGTCTGCTCTCCACTGTCTGCACAATGCAGGTGGACAGCTGACTGCTGTGCACGGCAGATTGATCACTGCCCATCCATCTGTTTGAGTCTCTGTGTGTGTGTGTGTGTGTGTGTGTCTGTGTGTGAGAGAGAGAGAGAGAGAGGGGAAAGCAAGAAAGAGAGAAGGACTTCCATTCTCTAATTCAAGGTCTGCATCCTGTGTAGTTATAATTTACCCGCACATGTAAGATCCAAGGGCGTACAATATTTGAAAGACATGAAAAAGCATACGATATGTTACAGTGCTTTCAGTGGAGGAAATATGATTGAGAAGACAGTCTAAAGTTTAGTGCATAGTATGGTTTTGTTTTGTCCTTTAGAAGCTTCTGGATCTGCTGTGTTATTCCCTCAGCATTTATGTTTGCTTATTTTTTTCATGATGAATCAGTGGTGCTCAGAGGACTTCAAAGAGTGACTGGCCCGACTTCAAAGCCGGATGCTTTTGTCCATTGTTCAGTGGCGGCGAACCCCAGCCTGATTTCGTGCCACAGCTGTCCTGATACCTCTTCAGCCTTCACTCCAGCGTTTCCTCTCTTCATTATTGACTTTCATTTCTGTCTTTCTCCTGGTTTGCTTTGTGGACAAACAAAAGTAGGAGAAAATATTGAACCCTAATGATATCACAGACTACACTTCGTCCATTGCTTTCTCTTTCTATTTTTCTTCTATTACAGTGCATTTTTGTTGTATCCCCAGTACTGTAGGGATGGAATCAGATATTAACAACATGGTACTCTGATATATACTTCATTTAAATTAAACAAATATTGCTTTATCTTATAACATCTAAATTAGGCTTTACAATTATTGCTTTATATATCACTACATCATTTTATCTCATAAAATGCATTTAGAATCAGAATCAGAATGAGCTTTATTGCCAGGTACGTTTACACACAAAAGGAATTTGTTTAAGTGACAGAAGCTCCACAGTGCAACAGAATAACAGTCACAAGACACAGATTATAAAATAATAACAAATGTACAAAATACAAATACACAATATACAAAATAGATAATTTTATATAGACCAATTTAGGTAACACTTTATAATAACTGAATCATTAGTTAAGCATTATTAAAAGTGTCAATTCATCATTTATAAAGCATTGTTCTAACAGTAATAGGCATAAGTAAGCAGTTTATAAATACAGCTATGGATTGTTTGTTCTTGAGCATATCTATAATGTTTAATAATTGTATTTTCATACTTTATAAATGATCAATTTATCATTTCTAAATTATGACATTACAGACCAATTATTCAGGAGTTGTCAGCGGTGCATACGATCATTTAGAAAGTGTAAGTAAATGATTAATAAACTATTTAAATTTATAACATTTATAAATCTTATCATTTAGACATAATAGTTGCTCAGTGTGTAAATAAATGCGTTATTAACATATCCCTGTTGTAATTCATGTAGTTATAAAACATTTAGTAGTTGCCAGCCATCTATTTTAGTGAGGACTATTTATACCTTGTAAAACATTTACAAAGGAGACGTAAAGGCTCATTTATCTTCCAAACAGAAAAGTTAAACAATCACAACACAGAGGGATACAGAACACAGAAATATTTTTTTTCAAGATGCAAAAAATGAAACCGTACCCTTGATGAAAAAATGAAATAAACCTATTTATTTTTTGCATCTTGAAATACATATTTCTGAGTTCTGTATCCCTCTGTGTTGTGTTTGTTTATTTGTTCTGTTAGGAAGATAACTGAGCCTTTAAATCTCCTTTGTAATAGATATGCTTATAAATCAAGAAAAAGGCATGTATAGCTGTATTTATAAACTGCTTACTAATGACTATTAACGTTGGGACAATGCTTTATAAAGGATGAACTGACTATTTATTAATGCTTACCTAATGATTCATGGTGTGCATTTATAAAGTGTTATCCAAATTTATATTGTCAAAAAGTCATTTCTAGTGTTTAATATGACAATCAACCTGACCACACTGTTACACTTTTTGTAATTTTTTTAAATTATTTCATCCATCAATAACAAATCAAATGTAAGAGTAAAGATATGTATGAGGCTGGAAAAGATTTTTTATTCCATATCTTTGTACATGTTTTTTCAAACATTCCATTCATGAAATAGTCCGGAAAAATATTATGGTTTATTAAAAATATTAATCAGCACAGCTGTTTTCAACATTGATAATAAAAATACATGGTTTTGAGCATATTAGAATGATTTCTGGAGGATCATGTGACACTGAAGACTAGAGTAATAGCTGCTGAATGTTCAGCTTTGCATCACTGGAATAAATTCCATTTTAAAATGTATTATATATTATATATAAATATATATATAATTTGTTTGTTTTTTTTCTTTTCGTGGGTGTGATATTTCACAATATTACTCTATGTTTGATCAAATAAATGCCGCCTTGTTGAGTGTAAAAGGCTTCTCTCAAAAACATTAAAAATCTTACAGACTATTTATTTTATAAAAATTTGGAAGTGTAAAAAGCTTTACTCAAAGTAATACCATGGTATCATGGTAGAAATGTCCAAAAACAGTCACTGTTTATGATTATTGCATTTTTATGTTCATCTTATAAAATAATTTAAATGTCATATATATATATATATATATATATATATATATATATATATATATGCATGGACTTGCCTGGGATTTCAAACCACAAACTTAGGATGCTAATTAAAATTTGGCTTCTTTAGCAAATTAGGAATCTTAGCAAAAAGCCTGAAATCTTTGAGAAGTGAAGGGAAGAAAAACTATTTCAGCATATTAGCTGGTGGAAAGTGATATGTGCTACTATCTTATCAGTAGTAAGTTTATAATTTGAAGAGTAATGTGTCAATCACAGTGACACCCTCACTATGAGGAACTGTCTACATAAACCTTGCATGTGTGGGCCAAAGAAAAATTAGATTTAATGTTATCTCTGCTTAATGCTAACTGGATCTGTCATAAATTTGACAGTATGTCTGCCTGACTAGATGAGCTTTATCGATAAGAAACTGAATCAAATAAATCTCACAGCTGAAGGTATGTACTTTCTCTGATGCAGTGACAAACCTAAAGAAATGATTAAATCAGCTTTAAAATGTATTAGTTTACAGTCACAAGCGGTGTAACACGTAAATGACTGAAAGCAGTTGATCCAGACCAAATCTGTCACCAAACCAACATGCACAACTAATGTCTGTTTTCAAACAGGTTTCCATCTGCCATTAGTTGGCCAAATTAATAGTCCTACTAAAATATCTTATTCGCTAGTTATATATAAAAATATTACTTAAATCATCCTGACTCCAAAACTTAAACAATAGTGTGTGCTCCAGTCAGTATTTGATATTGAGTTTGTACTAACATTTCCTTCCTTCTGTGCTCCTTCCTTCCTTCCACCCTTCTTTCTGCATTTTCTAATGTGATTTCTGTCCTTCTGCTCTTCATCACTTCCTTCATTCTTTTCTTTCTTCCACAGCTACTTACGCATTTCCTTTCTTTATTCTTTCTTCTGCATTTCCATCCTTCTACACTTATACGCCCTTCTTCTACACACTTCCTTTTGTTCATCCTCCAGGGCTTCCATGGTTACTTCCATGGCTTCAAATAATTATTACTTTATCTGACAATAACTGTTTTACACATACATTTAAACTTAATTTGCCGCAATGTTTCATTTGTAACAATTAGGAGCGATGTTCACCAGAGGTTTTCCACAGGTGTTTTCCTGGAGTATTATATTTTTACAAGGACACACACTCAACATGAAGATTTTCACAAAGACTCAAGGTCGCAGTGAATCCCCAACTAATTCAATCAGTGAAAATGTACCGCACGAGATAACATTATGGATTGACTGCTGCACAGACTAGATTGACTGATGTACTTCAGCTCAAAGTGTGCCATTTGATTGCCAATCAATATGATTTTCTGAGCTGATGTCATAGATGCATTTATTTGATGCAGAAGAGATTTCATGCAGTGTGTGTTGAGTATATGTTTATATAGAAGGCCCACTTGAGCTTAGATACTGTAAGCTTTTAATGGTAAAACCCTTTCACTGACATGCAGTAAACATTATTACTTTAATTCAAACACTATTGCTTTTTCACAATAACCTGTTCATTTGTTTACTACAAGCGAGTCTCACCTGGGAGGCCTGAGCACTGAACAACAGAGCATGTATTAATATGAAGTAATGCATTGAATACTGAATTGGACCTGCATGGTACTCCAGGGGCCAACTGCATTTGGACCATTATGTGACGCCTGTGTAATAATTTACCTTTCTGATTCAATGATTCACATTCTCATTGAGATACATTACAGGTACATCATTTTCAATGAGAGCCTGTTGTCGGTCAGCTATGGTCAAGGGTATTTTTCCTAGCAGCAGTGTACTGTGGGTAATCAATTCCACTTTGGGCGTGACAATTTCATGAATCATTGGAGAGGCATGCGAATTAAAGCTGTAATCAATGTTTAGTGAGTTTCAATGGTGCAGTTGATATTCTATGCATCTGTAATGCATCTTCACAAAAGACCCAACTGCACCATCGCATAATTACTCAGAGGTTTGTTCCAGTAGATCGCTGGAAAAACGGGGTAGATAATGATAAATTTCCTTTTTAATGAATAAATTTGATTGTGATTGTCCAATGTGCTATTTCGTGTGAAAGCAAATATGCTGGGATGTTTCAGTATCGGGCTGCATGTGCATTTGAGAAATCATGCAATAGTAAAATCAAATGTGGCTATAACTGCATTTGTGGTTAATATTTAGTTGTGTGGCATTGCTAATATAATTTCGTCCCTTGTTTGCAAATTTGATAAAAGCAATCTGCTTAATAAAAACATTTAATGCTTCAGTAATGAAATGTATATGAAAGCTTCAGTCTACGTTTTCTGTCATATTTGTTTAAAACAAGATTTTCTTTCTTTGGATAAATTGTAAAAACATGACATCATGAAAAATGTCAAGTAACTCAGGACATTTGAAAAAAGGTGTCAAATACAGTACAGTAATGTCCCTAAAGAAAAAAATAAAAACACATGGTATGTCTGGTCACCTTATGATAACCATTATTACACCATTTCCAGGGGGCTCTTTTTGACTGGTATAGTGTATATTTTGCCATTTACTCGGGTCATGCATGCCCTCATCTTTATGTGCTGACATGACTACAGATAGCAGGCCTGTAGCAAACAGAGCAGCCAATTCCCTGTACCTACGGTTAGTACAGTTACATCCATGGTTATAATTGCTGCCGCAGTCGTCTCTCTCACACAAACACATCCAGATTTATTATAACTATTAAGTGATATAAAAGAGAAAAATTTGCCTCAGCCTTGTGAAGTGTAAGTACTGATGTAGCATCTCTTTAAAGTGAAAAAGAGTCTTGGTAATTATGATGCTATTAAAATACAGAGAAAAAAGAAAATTAATATTTTTATTGCAACTTTAATTAAGCTGTAAAAAGCTATAATATTAAATAGTGTTGTATGTCTTGGATGGTCTAGTAGGAGCCATCAAGCTGTGCGAAACATGCATCTACTTTCATCTGGGGGTAAAATGACGAGAATAAACTTGGGGAGTATCTAATTAAATTGAAATGATGATGCTACAGCTGTGGATTTTGGCATCTACTTTAAGTGAGAGCTTCAAGTCAACATGAGACGTATTTCTGAGTGCAACAGGATGTTCAACAAGATAAAATGTGAGACAGAGCTTTGAATTGCATTGGGAATTGGTTGGATAATGAAAAGTGGAATGAAGCTAAATCTAAATATGAGATTTTAAGGTTGTACTGTTGACTCTTGTACTCCTGAAACACGAAGAGTGCCGAAGATCAAGTTTTGTTTGGGTGATTTGTTGTATCTAGTGCAAGATACTATCTTTCGTCCTCAATCCCTGATCCCCCCCCAAAAAAAGATACTGTGATTTCCTGTTGTACATAATCACATACATTTTTAAATAATTGAAATAATTTATTTTAGCATTTTTAGCTTTGGTGGTCTTATGTGGTATGTAATCTGTAAATTAATAGATATTTTATAATTAAGAAAATATACCGTATAAAAATAATATAAAGGGGAAGATATGAGATCTTTAAAATACAGTGTCCTCCACGAATATTGGCAGCCTTGGTAAATATGAGCAAAGGTGGCTGTGAAAATAAATCTGCATTGTTTATCCTTTTGATATTTATCCTTTTGAAATTCATGAAATTCTTACCTATCATTGAAGTGAAACAATTAAAAGTGTGTGTGGGGGGGAGGTCTTATTGTGAAATAGATGCTTTCTCTAGATCATGTTGGTCACAATATTGGCACCCAATTATTGCAACGTCCTTTTCTCAAGATAACAGCTCTGAGTTTTCTCTGATAATGCCTGAAGAGTTTGGAGAACACCTGATAAAAGATCAGAGACCATTCCTTCATCCAGCATCTCTCCAGATCCTTCAGATTCACAGCTCTATGTTGGTGCTTCTTCTCTTCAATTCACCCCACTCATTTTCTATAGGGTTCAGGTCAGAGGACTGGGATGGCCATAGTAGCAGCTTAATTTTGTGCTCAGTGACACATTTTTGTGTTGATTTTGATGTTTGTTTTGGATTATTGTCCTGATGGAAGATCCAACCATGGCCTCTTATAAGATTTCTAACAGAGGCAGTCAGGTTTAGGTTTTTTATCTATTAGTATTTGATAGAATTCATGATGCCATGCATCTGAACAAGATGATCAGGACCTCCGGCAGAAAAACAGGCCCCCAACATTAAAGATCCAGCAGTATATTTAACTGTGGGCATGGGGTACTTTTTATCCAGTGGTGTCTGATTACTGAATATGCTGGAGTTCTTTTTGTATGAGCGAGGAGAATTTTTCTTGGAACCTCCCGAACAACGTGATGATGTAGAGGCTGTTCAACTAATCTCTGCAATTCTCCAGCTGTGATCCTTGAAGATTCGTCGGCCTCCTCATGGTGCATTGGGGTGATATAGACACACGTCCTCTTCCAGGCAGATTTGTAACATCTTTAGTTGATTGGAACCTCTTATTTATTGCCCTGATGGTGGAAATGGGGATTTTCAATGCTTTAGCTCTTTTCTTAAAGCCACTTTCTATTTTGTGATGCTCAACAGTTTTGATCTGAACATCAGAGCTATATTCTTTGTTTTTTCTCCTTGTGATGGATTATTAAGGGACTTTGGCCTTTATGTTCCTCGTATTTATAATCCTGTGGGACAGGAAGTCATGGCTAGACAATTCCATGCTCCTAGACACCAATATTCCACCAATAGGAATATATATTTTACTTACAAGAATTTCTAGGGGTGCCAATAATTGTGCATGCACATGTTATTTCATCATGAGATTTTCAATTGTTTTACTTCAATGAATGGTTAGAATGTTTAGAATTTTTGGAATGAAATGTCAAAAAGATCAACAATACAGATTTGTTTTCACAGCTGCCTTTGCACATATTTACCCAGGCTGCCAATATTAGTGGAAGGCACTGTACGTTACTATTTCACTGTCTAATATTGGCAAGATTTCAGAATATTGCCAGAAAACAAACAAAAAACGAATCGTAATTTGAAATACAAAAACAAAATACGAATCGTATTTGACTCGTGGGCAAGTAAAGTTATTTTGAATCATGACTGAATGAATCATGCACAGTTAAGCAGTTTAAATTAAAGTTGTTGTTTTTTTCATTACAGTTTTCAATTAAAAAAGGCAAGTGTTATTGACTTTAAGAGTTACTTTTATTACATTGTATGTTTTCAGATTTATTTTACTTTTAATTAACAATATGTTTAAAGAAGACACTATAAATAATGAAAATATCAACGGGAAAAGAAATCCTACATCATGAATACAGAGTCACACATATAGGTGAAGACAGCAAGCAAAAGTTAAGCTTTAGTGTAAATTTGCATAAGTATTTTTTCACATATGTAGAGAAATCCTTCAAAGCTGAATCTATCTATGCACCTCCTGTGATCAAAATGGATGGATAAAGAGATGTTTCTGTTGAATATCTCTGTCAGTGTTCAAGTGCAGCTTTTCCTGTGCTGCAGAATCTTCCAGATAGATCCGCGTCCGTATCTTCCCGAAAGGTAACCTGATCACACATACATGAGCAATTAAATTCAAGGCCCAGCCTCAAGGCCTGCCTCCACCTCTGCACTGTCCGTATTGAAGTTTAATATACGCCTTTTAGTACTGAAAATGCAATGCAGTTAATTGCCATTCTGCCTTAAAGTCGTAAAAGAAAAAAATCAGCACCCGTGAAGTCAACAGCAGGCGCCATCTTTGTCAAATGGAAAATGTTCAAATGAGAAAGGACACCCAATTCTTCTGTGTTTATTACCACAAAAGATCTTGTTTAAGCATCAATTGAGTAACCTTCAATTTCAGCTTCTTAGAAAATTATGTTACCGAAGACGATTGAACATTTTCAAATAATGGTGAATATGGGACGACTCTCTGTGCTTAAATGGCTCTCCGACGGTTTTCTTGTGTAAATAATTAGATTCCTTCATTTATCTTAATATCGACCTGTTTGATATTGCGGTGCCCCTACTGACTGGATGTGAGAGAGAGGAGCACTGCAGGGCGGCCCATTGTCTGGACTTCTATTCATCTCTCTCTTCCTCATTTATGTTCTTTCCTCTTTCTGTCGTCTTTTTCTCTCCTCGTTCGGCTTGCCCTGAAGGCTGCGTAGGATTGTGTGAGCTTCCTGGGAGTTCAGAATAAGAGAAACGCAGTTATAGTTTGACACCCAGAATTGACACGAACGGGGAGTGATAGAGGAAGTTGAAATGGCCGTTGTATGTGAAGACTGACAACCACCAGAGATTTATTTCCAGAGGGAAATGTTATTGTTAACATGTTGATCTTCATAGTTAGGGGTCTTACTGGTATGTAAAGGGATACATGACCCCATAATGAAAGCTATGCCATTGTTTTACTCAACCTCATGTCTTTCTAAACCTGTATGACCTTTATCTGTGGAACAAAAAAGTGGATATTTTGAAAGTCCAATCAACACTGGACCCCGCTGACTTTCACTGAATTAATTAAAGGATTTTTTTTTTTTTTTTTATCAAAGTAATAAGTTTTATGTTCCACAGAAGGAAGTAAGTCATACAGGCTTGGAACGACATGAGGGAATTATAGACATACATTTTAAGTTATTCTCTATATATTTCTCTATAAATTTTTTACGATAGACAAAAACACAATAGATCTATCGTTATTAAACTCTAAGAATATAGAGCTATAAAGTGGAAATTAATATTCAAAGCAGCGCAGATAATTCAGTCTTTTGAGATTTTGATGAGAACTGTTTAAATAATCTTGAATGTATTGTCAAATCTGATATCTTGGGTAAAAGATCTGTAAGATTACTATTTTCTCTTTCAGGAGATCTAATTGGACCAGAGGCTTGAGGAAAGTCTCCATTTGCTCTCGATTTGATCTCATTGCTTTGTATGATAAACAATTTATCTCTTTTTGTGTGTGTGTGTGTTATCAGATGAATGAATGAATGAAAGCAGCTCCTATAATGAAATGTTTGCTCTAGCGTCTAGACACATTGGCCAATCAGCATAGAGACAACACTACACTGGCTTTGCACTGCTGCACATAACTTCCAGGCTCCAACAGTGAATTTAATTTGGTTTTATTCACCCCAAGACTGGACTATGGAACCTATATTTTTGCCAGTGGAATGTAAATTTTCTACCGGCAGAACTGATATTAAATCAATGGGCCTGCTGAAATCTATTTGAGTGGAGTTTTGCTAAAGCTTTGAATCTGGACAAACTCTCTCAGCAGGCTCTGATATCTAATTCCAACAGTCTGTGCATATGAATTATTAATTTAGCCATTATGCTAAGTCTCCTTTTCTGGATCAATTCATTATTAGCTTTGGCAATTATAGCACAAGGATGCATAGAACATTAAGAATGAAACACATTTGATTTATGAACCTTGAGTGAGTGAATTTACAAAAGACTTTTAATTTTAGGACAAAAACCTTATTCACAAATCTCCCTGGTGCTAATCTGGTGCTAAATGCACAGTACCATAATTAAATTATCATCAGTGTTAATGACTGTTTTCTTATGTAAATTTAAGCCTGTTTTAGGTTGTCACCTTTTAAGTTGCGTTATTACCTCCTATGGAAAACAGGCGGTAGACAGATTTTTATTTATTTATATTATTATTTATTTATTTTTAAAGAGGCGTTGATATTTGTACTGATCGTGGCAGCAGTAATTATTCAATGATTGAGAATAACATTATAATTAGGAATATATTTAGATGTGCTGTAGTCAAGTACACTTTTGGCATTTAAAAGAGCTGATTTCCCTTGATTGCTGTGGTGGAAAAATTATACAGTGTTGTACTTTACTGTTTTTATATGGTAAAAAGTTTAATTTTGTTAATTTGTGTTTTATGTGTTAACGGTTGTTGATTCCATGAGAATTACTGTTTCCACTTTCCAGTTGCATGACGGGGAAACAACAACATGGGCATTGTATAAAAATCTTCCCTTTTGTATTTAAATTCACATGGTTTCAGAACGTGAGTGAATTTTCACAATCCATTTTTGTATGAACGTATAGTTAAATGCATTGCTTTTGTCTTTAAAAAATATAATGCTCAATGATGTTTTTAAGGCTTACATATTCCAACTTCATTCTGTGAAAAAATTGAAATAATAGAAATCATGAAATCAGATTTTTAAAGATTGGCTGCATCACTCTGTCTCCTCTCCACCAATAAGCTGGTGTGTGGTGGGCGTTCTGCTGCAATATGGCTGCCGCTGCATCATCCAAGTGGATGAGGAGATTCCCCCCTTCCATGTAAAGCACTTTGAATACCCAGAAAAGCACAATATAAATGTAACAAATTATTATTTATTATTATTATTATTATTATTATATCATGTGACACACTCCAGGGCTGTGTTTTCCAAAAGCATCGTGAGCCCAAGTTGATCGTAGAACCAATTTTCACCAATGGAGCTACGATCAATTTAGGATTACCTTGCTTTTGGGAAACACAGCCCTGGTCAAATAAAGCAGCTTTTTTAGGTCACAAATATAACTGGAAACTTTATCGTATATGTGTGTACATCATTAGTTTTACAACCTAATTATAAAAGTACTGTTTATTACCAATTTTTTTTTTTTTGAAAGAAAAATTATGCAGCACACCTTTAGCTGAACTCCAACGCAGGCCTTCCTCTCCAAACTCATCCGTCATGTCCTCTCATTTTGAGCACGGATGCATAATTTACTGAGATTCAATATGAATCTCAGCTTATTCCTCTGATATCCAGCGCTGGTCAATTATCTCATATTATCAATATCTGCCATCTATATTGCATTGGCTCATTTGAATTTCATAACCAAACACTAATATTCTGCCTTTTTATGAAACCTTTATGGTAATGCGGCCAAGGTTCTCGGGGCTATCAATTACTTTGTGTGTTTCTGTAAAGCTGGAGCGAGTGGGAACTAATGTCTTGCCCCTTAAGGTGGCAGGACATACCATCTTTTACCTTCATTACCGCAGTGAAGTGATGGTTTCCTCCTCATCCCCCATGGCAAGTCATTTAACCTATCTACACCCCAGTCAAACAGTTTGTCAAAGCACATTCATGCCACTGCCGTACAGCTATTAGAGCCACAATGGCGATCATGTAGGAGAATGAGAAGATGAAGTAAGTGATGATAACCAGTTTGGCCCTAGGTTTTGCATTTCCTTATGTTGTCATTTTTCCAGTATACTGCAGCTGTAGTAAAGCATAGAATATCCTTATTTCTGTGTGCATTATAGTTCTGCAACCACTTGACACCACAAACACACACTGATTAATCTTGAAATGGAAAAACTGGTTGAAACTCAAGACAAATACTGAATTATTTATTCCAGTCTGGCGTGTGTGTGTGTAAGGACGTCCGAGATGATGCAACGTTGGTCTCATCTGTTATATTCATAATTTCAGATGAAACTGAACAAAAACAAACCTTTTCAATAACAAAAAAAACCTCTGCACAAAGCATAGGTAATAGCTCACATCAAGCGAACAATGACCTCATTGTGTGCATGCTCAGATAAAAGGCTTTCATCTCACTTTCTCACACTACATGAGAAGAACTGTTGCTGAACTGCATTGTCATCAAATTGGGACTAGCTAATAACTTAAACACTAGCAGGACAACATGAGACATTCTGACTGCAATGGAAAGTTTTGTTTGTAGACTGCTGGCAACCATATGGTACAAATCACCAATCTGACTGGCAGTACAGATGAGCTCTAAGAAAATCAACCTGTTCAGTTATAAAATGAGGAACTGCATTTTTACATTTTCTGAAGGAAATTTGTGTTTGACTGCAGAACTTAATGCTGCTTTTCTATGATTGTTTAGGCTTGATGAAAGGTAGTAAACTAGCCACATGATTCAAGGAATAATTCAAATCCGTAACACAAATGGACATGCACCAAAGTGTACAGTCACTCACAGTATACGTATATTGTATAAATGGGTCTCCTTCCTCAAGGCCCAAAGTGTTGTCTTCAGAGCTCTCCGTGTTGATGCAATATTGATGCTTGTATGTGTAAATTTCAATCGCTGCGAAACACAAGTGCTGTGATCTGTCAAACAACCTTGAAGCTCTTTTTGTGCTCAGTACTATTTAGCTATTTAATAGCTATTTTGCTCCTCAAGTGCAATATCGCTGTGGAATCCACTCTCATAATGCAAAACTCACTTAATGGACTGTTATTGAAGCAGAAAGGCCCATGTAATGTAGGTTAAGCAGATGGAGCTCTTCTGTACTCTAATGCTGATTGACAATGAGAACATTATACTGGTCGTATGAAGAAACCTACACTGTAAAAAATAAATAGTTGGGAAAACAAAACAAAAAAAATAAGGCAACTTGATGCAGTAAGATTTTTGAGTCCTCTCAACAATAGTATTTTAGTTCTTCTCAGAAAATATACTTTGTTCAGCCAATGCAAATTTGTTAGTTCATGCAATGCCTTATTTTGCTAATAGAAAAATCCTTGTCACAGCAACTGAAAAAACAATTAATGTCGTTTCATTTTTTCTGTTTCCTAGAAGAAAAAAATAATGTTTAATAAGTCACCATATTATCACTTTTATGTGTATTTACAAATGACAATTCTTAATGGATAACTTGGTCTGTGAAGTGAAGTGACATACTGCCAAGTATGGTGACCCATACTCGGAATTTGTGCTCTGCATTTAACCCATCCAATGTGCACACATACACCGTGAACACACACCCGGAGCAGTGGGCTGCCATTTATGCTGCAGCGCCCGGGGAGCAGTTGGGGGTTCGGTGCCTTGCTCAAGGGCACCTCAGTCATGGTATTGAGGGTGGAGAGAGCGCTGGACATTCACTCCCCCCACCTGCAATCCCTGCCGGCCCGAGACTCGAACCCGCAACCTTTGGATTACGAGTCCGACTCTCTAACCATTAGGCCTCAACTTCCCCCTAGTTGTCTAATATGTAGACAACATTGTCTTTGCTTTTTAAGCAACTTAAAAGACTTAGATATCCAGATAAGAGGAATGAGCTGTTGAACATTCTCCAGCCCTCAAAACTAGACACACAAACCTCAAGAATGGTGACAACCAACAAATGTTAAAAAGTGCTCTTTACATCACCGTACAACACATAACTAACAATAATGACAAAACAACATAAAATTAAAAATTAAGTCAGCAAACAGCAAAAAAAAAATCCTACAACAGTAACTGCTTAATTTATTCATGCTGCAATGCATGCTGGGAACTCACAATGCCTTACAATTTCAACAGCATCACATTCTTTGTTCAGACAATTGTTTTTGACTAGTTGGGGCAACATTTGGTGTAATTTTGTTGGTCTGACAAGGGTTTTTATGTAGTTTCAAGAACAATTTTTGTTTGGTATTTGAGACCCAAAGTTTCGTAACCTGGAAAATGTGCAGTTGCATTTTTTACAGTGTATAAAGAGAGCCAATGTGTACGCATATAGGTGTCTTTTTGGAAAGAGGAAAAGAGAGAGGTGGAAGAGGATAGAAATTGGTGGAGCTAAACAAGTTGTTGAATGATTTACTATTGTAATGTAGCAGAGAGAGGATAAAAGAAGTTTTGGATGAAGATTATTTACTGTGGGAAAATCTCTGGAAGCTTTGACTACAGAAAATTAAAGTTGTGTTATAGCACAGGGCACTGAGCTTGCAGGCAAAGACATAGGTGGGTCTTTCTATCATTCTTTCACACTGTGAGTAATTCCTCCTTCATTCATCCTTTGTTTTTACGCAGTCTAGATTCAATCAACAGGCACAAATGAAAGGATCCTAACCTCAATTACAGATGTGCATTTTTGCAAACCAACACTTGAACTGAGTTCTTGCTCAGAAAAGAAAAAAAAAAAGATCAAAATGATGGCAGATTGTCTCATATCTGGCTGTTGAACTGAACGCCCATAAAGAAAAATGGTGGGGGGTTTTCCAATTGTAAACTTCTAGGGATTGTTCTTCCAGAATTTCTCATTCAGTACTTTTGATCTCCTTTTGTTAATCCAAATAGTTTTTTGTTTTTTTTCCCCTCATAATCAAATGTTATAACTTGCTCTACGGGAGTTGTTTACCTACACTGCAAATATATAAAAATAAATGTTTCAACTTGAAGTGTTTGTGCTGCCTTAAAATTTTACGTTTAGTCAACTTGAAACGTGAATTTGCATTTAGTGACAACTCTTAAAATCTTGGGAAATATCGGAAAGAAATGGGTTTTGATGGATGCATGGAAAGAGAGATATCTGTCACACATGGGTTTTTATTGACCTCTAACACCAACTTGTGCTGTTCACAGTAGTCCAACACTTGTCACAGTTTGCATGGGCATAACAACAAAGAGTAGGTGTAAAAAGCCTGGAACAGCATCCCAGGCCGTTATATCTAAAATCAGTGGGAACGATCATGTTTGATATTCAGGACAGAGCGATGAGCGGTGGGTGCTTCAGTATGCTTTTACTCAGCTATAATTAGGTTAATTAATCTTGTTGCCGATCTAGGACTTGACAAGATTAAACATGCGTAATGTTGGTAGCTGGACTTTCCAGCCCATCAAATTTGCACGTCGCTCCCTAGAGATCAATTTATTTTCAATTAGAACAGCAGGATCTAAGAGCCGATTGGAGGAGAAGATTTTCTTTATTCAGGGTCTACTGGACCAAAAAAAAAAAAAAAAATAGAATTCTGAGAGTTACAAACTATTTTCCATTAAAACAGTAATACACTGCAGAACACAATGCATTCTGGGCAAAATGATAACAGAATATTATATCTTTGTAATGTTTTATGATATTTTATAATTACTTTTCATATCTATATACTGTGTGTGTGTGTGTGTGTGTATCTCATGATACATATTAATGCATTTCATTTAAAAAAAAAAAATTATAAATTAAGCAATAAAGTACTACTGTGAATCTTTTACTAAATCAGCTTTTTTTTTTTAAGTGAATCATCCAAAGGAATAAACTGATTCAGAATTACCAATGCTTCCTGTAAGAATATTTTAAGAGGGCATGTTTGATGATCTCATTTCGCCTGACTATAAACCTTCATGTTTTTATCCTATAATGTGACTTATTTCTTAAGTAAAACAGGGTATTTAACAAGCAAAATAAAAAAATAAAATTTGTGTGCGAGATTCATCTGGAATTAATTTGCTTGTGAAAACTGGGCTTTTCAAACCAGAAAGTAGCTTAACCCCAACACCAGCACCCACTTTTAAGAAAGCTGAGGGTCATGTTCACCCTTGAGAGTGTCTCAACGTGTCCCAATGCTAATGTTTATTGCTTTAAACTTTATCACAGGAACATTAGCCAGCATTAAATTACTGCAATAATTACTGGCAAGATTTCACTAGGGTTGCATTACCTATAACAGCAGCCTAAAACAATGCATATTTGGCTACTGGTTAATATTAACTGATGTAATGTCAGCTAAAAAGGTTTTCAGACGTGGTGCAAGCTAATACACTTTGATGAATGTTTTTGCACGGTAAAACAGGATAAAGTAAATTTTGATTTTATATTGAAAAATAAACAATCACACATATTGGGTTCTTTAAAAACGTGGCAGATTGATCTATTAAAGTGGCTACTTGTGAAGTGCAATTCAGCACACACACGTAAATGTTTAATTTATTTGGCAGGTTGGCAGGTGTGTGTGTGTGTGTGTTAAACAACACACGGATGGTGACCAGACCCTTTGATTGTGTCCTGCTGACTTACACACAGATTCTCGGACATGCTCGCACACTCTCTGATCTGGGTAAGAGACTTCCTTCAGAGCGGCAGCTGTCATCCAGAGCCTCCCTACCACCTGTCACATCCACTCCATCAAATATCACAAACCACTCAAAATTGAACTACAGAACGTCCGTCAATCCAGTTGTGCCTCCGAGTATTCATGAGGAGAAATGAAAACTCATTTCAAATGGCCAAACGGTGGACAGAAGCCTTGATATGCTCAAAAAACACTGCTCTCCAGGAAACGTCAAATCCAACTGCGCGTGAACTCTGTAAATAGCATTACTAAAGATAATTGCATTAAGGAGTTTATGCTAATCTTCTTAAAGCTTATCGTGTCATAATTATTATAGAGAGTGGTGCAACACAGCTGCATCAACACCGAGCGTGGAAATGACTTTAGTCAAATGTTCATTAACAGAGGACACAATATCCCGTAGGAAATTGCAAATAAGATCTCTATAATAGCTCAGTTGTTTATTTTCATTTCAGCAAAATGAATGCGATCGAAGGCTGTCAACCTCCAAAATGACAAAAAAGCACTCCAAAGGTGGTCAAAATTGTTTTTTTGCACTAACGATAAGAAAAAAATCGTTATTGACTGAAAATATTGATATCTGCTCTATAGCTCCCCTTGACACATTCATGAGAGAAGCAGTTATTGTTTAATTTTGTGACCTGATTCTAACTTGATTCTGTTCAGTGAAGCAGTTTAGTGTTTTTATATTATACTGTTATAGTCTTTTATTAATACTTTTAATTAGCATTTAATTTTAAATATACATTTAATTTTTAATTAGATTTTGTGTACAGTATTTTCTATACAGATTTAATAATTTTATTACAGTTTTAATAAATGAATACTTCAACTTATTTCAGTTAATTGCAGAGTCAGCATTTCTAATATGTTTCATTTAATATTCATATTTTATTTATTCTTTATTTCAATTACCAGAAAAAATTTGAAATGGTTTTAGTTAGCAATAACAACACTGCACTGAAACAGATCCCTTTCACAAAACTGGTCTGAATGTTTCATTCGTGAATTGACTCACTCTTTTGTGTTTAAACAAACAGTCATATGCTCTCATGGATCAAAATGAGAGTCAGTAAATGATGACAGAATTTTCATTTTTGTGTGAACTATTCCTTTAATCATCTTGCATCTCCAATAGAGTTCCAGAAATATATCAGCAAAGTCTACATTTTGCCAAGGTCTGGAAACAAAGGTCAAATTTCTTTAATATAAATTCAGACAGTTCCCATCAAATTCTTCCACAATGAAATGATCTGAACCGAGCTTTTACATTAATTTATATTCTTGCTGAATTTCAACAATTGATTCATTTTCAGTCTACCCTCCACAGCCACCCCCCGCCAACAAAGTTAATACATAAGTGAACATTGACTGGGAACTCCATTAAGTCCCCCGTGCTATGAAATCCCAACCTCAGAGCAATAAAAGTTTCCCCTGGGATCCCCACACTTTCACCGACACACTCCTAAAAAGTGTCATGACTACAATCACATTTTATTTTACTTTATTACATGCGGTGAATGAGGCTGAATATATAACTCTGTCCTTCTGCGATCAGATGCGAGGGCAGCTAAATGAATAATCCAGAAGCGATGATCACAAACGTCAGACGGTTTATGACTGAACTGTGTGGCCTTTGTTTGCCATTTCAGAGTTTGGCCCTGGGGCAGAACCAATTCGTTTTTCATCATGGCCCTGTATGAACAAATTGGTTCATTTTAACAAAAAGTTTTATGAAAACGGGAGCGAGGTCAGGTTGTGGGTCAACACTTCTGTTCCACCCACACATTGATACGCTCAGGCATTTCAATCAGTCTTGCACACTTGCTCACAATGACCTCTATTGATCACAACAGCCAGAGCAAGAGATAGGAAGGACATAGTTATAATAGAGGAATGGACAAGAAAAGACAACATGGGAGGGAGGGAGTAGGTAGTGACAGAGACGGAGATGACAAAGGGAAAGAATGAGATTTGGAAGGGGAAAAAAGACACTGTAATATAAGTGTCAGGGCCAATTATTGTTTCCTTCTCAGCATTGATCGATCAATTTGTGCCTGCCCTGCTCAGTATTGCTTCCTGCTTTCACAGGAAATTCAGGAACAAGAAACTCAGAATGGATTCAGAGAAGATTGTACAGAAGTCTTTGAAACTATTATTTCAGTCATGTCTTCAAAAGACGTGTTTCCCAGACTTTTTTCCAGGAAAACCTTTAAGTCAAATGTTTCAAGATCCCATTTTATAAAAGAAAAGGCACTTTTCATAACAACTGGCCAATTAATTGGTCAAAATCATATTTTTGGAGTTTTCTTTCTCACTCCAGGATTACTTGGACTGGGGTTTCTCTGGGGGCAGGGGCTCAAATGGAGAGAAAAAAGGACATTTATACATGGTGTAATTCCAATATATTATAAATATATTACTAACAAAATTATAAAAAAAAAAAAAAAAAAGTAATTTGCATGTTCTTGAGAATTTGAACTGCCTACACTTCAAATATTAGGTCTATTGGTGGCACTTGGGTTTCATTTAACCAGCAGTGATAGTTTCATCAAACGGTAAACGATATCAATATGCAAAGAGTAAATTAAACACCGCTTACAATAATGTGACGACTTCTACTTTAGAAACTTCAGGATTAAAAAAAAAAAGACAGTGGCTACATAGTTTTCAAATGATTTATGAATAAGACCATGAAGATACCAAGCCACCTCACATTGTCTAATGAAATTTGAGCTTAAGACACACAATCTATCAAGGCAATAGCAAAGACATAATTATATATATTTTTTTATTAAATTATTAGTTTTGAGCCATTCTTTCCTGTTTTGTTCATGGTGACATAATAATAGCGCTGTCAATTCATTAAAAATTAAGCAATCACCCATTGTTCTGTAATTAATCTCGATTAATCGCATAATAATATAATAGTTATGTTGTCATAATTGTACATTAAATCTCTAAATTAATGTAGAAACAACAAAGTTTATTATAGTCATTCAATATTACAATATAACTGAAAGCTGATATTTTTAAACATTTAATAGGCTTTGAAAAATATATCAACTTTTAATTTAAGTGAACTTAAAACAAAACAGAGACTATGTTTTTGAGGTCACTCACCAGAAATGGGCATTTAGTGTGTTTTTGTCGTAGTCTTCTGTAACGCAGGAAAAAAAGGGTGCTGCGTTATAATAGTAATCACACAATTAACATGATAATTTTGACAGCCCTACATTATAATCGTAATTCAAATGCATGTTGTTTTATTGACCACAAAATTATTGTTTATAACTGTGGAGAGAGGGGTACTTTTGGTTAATTTTGGAAAAGGGCAGGGGCTTGAGACCCAAAACCCTATTCTTAAAAGCTAACCAATTTTATTTTCCTTATTTAGCATTATAAGGAAGAGCAGAGATGTAGCTGTATGAAGCACTTTTTATTTTATTTTTTTAATCTCTGTCTATCCTGCATCACGTTTCAGCAGTTTTGACATGCTTGGTATTTATCAAATGTAATCTTCATTAGATGTGTATGTGTTCACGTTTAGCATACCAAGACAGTATGTGGGCACACAGATGAACCGTGCCAAGACAAACATCTCAAACACAACAACGGAGGATGTTATCGCAAAGGTGCAGAGGCTGGCAAAGCCTGACACACTGCTGTTTGTCTCTCAGGCTCTTCAGCAGTAAACAGCACATCACCCTAAGAATATGGCAGCATGCACAAGATGCACAATCATTCCCCTAATTCAAGGCTATGCATCTATAACACAGACAAATGAGCTTGTTTTATAGATAGCAAATGATTTATGCAGGGCTTTTATGTGAATGCAGCCCTGCAGGGAAACCTTGATCATAAAATGGTTGAGCTGGTTTTTAGAACATAGTAGCTATTTGACATATATAAGCCTGTTTTCACAGACGGGGCTTGGCCTAAACGAGGATTAGGCCATAGTTCAATTAGGACATTTAAGTAATTTTTATAAACATGCTTAGAAAACGACATTACTGGGGTGCATCTTGAGACAAATCAAAGGCACTGATATATTTTAAGATCAGTCAGTGCAAGTTTATTTCAGTTCAAACAGCTCAGACTTGCATTTTAGTCTAGCTTAAGCCTTGTCTGTGAACCCGGGGGATAATCTATTGATTCTAACCATTTTAGCCAAATTTTGCCAAGGTAGAACTATGTCTATGCATCTAATCCAGCTAAGAACCATGAATTACCATCTTGCACCAAGTAAATTGACTTCGTTTTAAGGCATTTTAGATATTTTTAATTGGAAATGTACACAAAAATACTCAGTAGTACTAAAGAATAGGAGATTTTCAAGAGTGTCAATTAGCAACCCCTGGACCTGAACATTGTAAACCTGTCTAAAATATGTTTTTATGGTCTATCCAGTTTAGGTTAGTTTAAGACATTTTCTCCCAAAGCCCCTTTAAAACCAATAAATCAGACCAACTTGAACAGTTTGATTGCAGGTTTAGACCAGTAAACCTATTTAGGCTGGTTTAAGACATTTTTATCTTCAAAAAAAACTTTAAAATTCTCAATCTAGACCAGCTTGAACATTTTGGTGGCAAGCAAAGCCCCAACCAATGCAGAGAACAGATCTGTTTGTCATCTCTAAACATAATGCATCAAAGATCACAGTGCTCATTTTGCTAATATGGAACTGAAGCTTTTATCCTCACAATGAGTAAAATAAATTGCATCAGTCCCAGTCCCTCAAGGAGTTTCTGTTATAGACAGTCACAGTCATCATTCAGACCCCATACCCTCAACCAGCTGGCTCATAATTACACACACACCTCATAGCTTACATACCCATTGACATGCATGTATGCTCACACACTGTTTTACTCCCATAGACCTGCTGTTTGATTCCGATCTGTCGATAAATATTCTGGCCTATCATCATTATTTATTTCCTACACTATTGGTTTTATGCCACAATATGTTCATTTGCATGCCTGTTCGGGCCATACGTTACGGGAAACCTGCTGCAACGGTGCCAACAACCTCCTGCCGCACCCTGTAATTTATAACACACATCCTCGGTGTGCTTTCCCCAGGCAAGCATCTCCAAAAAAGCTCAAGGTCACTCTTAAATAATGCTAATTTTTCCCAGCTTGGCCCACCATAATAATGTACCCCCCAGGCTCCTTCTCACCACAAAAAAAGCCTTCCAAATGCCCCTGTCTGCCAATCCCCATGGGCTTTATTGATGGCCGGAGCTCATCTCTGCTCTCAGGTGCCTGGATTGTCAGTGTATCAGTGTGAATACATCATCAGGGAAAGGCGCGAGCACCTAAACCCACTCCAAGGCAATAAATCTGGCAGCCGAACGGTCCAGGTGATATGAGAAGTCCCTCTTGTATGGAGACGATAGGTGACAGTGAAGGACACTCCATATCAAGATGCTGCACTGTCTGTGCGACAGGCCTGAGCAATAGGGATTAAAACGTTGCAGGAATGGACAACAGAGACTGAGAAAGAAGGAAGTGGGAGGTAGAGATCGAGGAAAGTTTTGAGGGGGATTTATGAAGAGGGAAAGGACAACACATGCTTGGAATACTATATCAGCTTAGTCTCATAAACTAAAGTCAAGTTTGTTCTTTTCACTGTGACTTTTTTACAACTGTTGCATGTTCCCAGATGATTTTAGGTGCTCTTTCAAAGCTCAGGAGGATTTGAGAAGAGTGGGTTGAGCGTTTTAATTTATGAGTCAATAATTACTCTCACTCGTTGTTCCAAACACATAAGACATATTGTTCATCTTCATAACACAAATTAAGATATTTTTTATGAATTCCAAGAGCTTTCTGACCCATAGTCAGCAACACACCTGAAACTTTCAAGACCCAGAAAGGTAGTAAGGACATTGTTAAAATAGTCCATGTGACATCACTGATTCAGCCGTAATTTCATGAAGCTACAAGAATACTTTTTGTGCCATGCGTTTACGAGATTACCACTCAATGTGCTAGTTACATTGCTGTCTATGGAGGGTCAGAAATATCTCAGATTTCATCAAAAATATCTTAATTTGTGTTCTGAAGATGAATGACGGTCTTACTGGTTTGTAACGACATGAGGGTAAGCAATTCAGGACAGAATTTGCATTTTTTGGATGAACTATGCCTTTAAGTACTGGAGATGTTTCTCCGACTTTCTCATACTTCCAAGACCAGATTAAGCAATGCTTGAAACTTAAATCTCTTCTGATCAGCATCCTCTCATCCTTGTCTCACCGATACAGACTTCCCTCAGTTTGGGGGTGAGTAAATGACTATTATTATTTTGGGTGAACTTTTCCTGTTATATTAGACTTTTAAAGCAGTATCACTTATTTATTCATTTCTTTTGGGATATTATCAGGCTATTTTTATATAATTAATAATGTTTTGTTCTGTTTTTTTCTTTTTTTACACAAAGTATAGACAATAACAAAATAGTTAAAATAAAAAAGTCAAAAAGTCCAGTTCGTTTTTTTTTTTTTTTCATTATTCATCAGAAGTTAAAAAACAACAGAAAAAATTTCACAACAGTTTAAAAAACTTTCAATATAAATGTTAATGTAGGCTCCTGAATTTTTAAGTACCAACTTAATGAATCAATTATTTTAGTATTCAGATATTTTACAACCCAATCTCATGTTTGTTTCGATTAGGCATACTGTTTATACGCAAAAATGACTTTGGCGTGCATATGATACGCAATGGGTAGGATTAGGGTTGTGAGGTAGATGCATATCATCTGGGCTCACATTTTAACACTGGTAATCAGATTATGGTCTTCCTCCAGACCAGTGTTATTTTAGCATTATTTATATAATATTTTTAACATTTATTCATATTCCCAATTAGCTTTAATATTTATATTCTCAGTTTTTATTTTAATTTCAGTTTAAGTTATAGTAGTTATGTTTTTATTATTATTATTATTATTATTGATATTCAGCTCTAATTTATGTTTATAAATACCTTAATTTCAAATTATAATTAATGCCTTAGTTGCCAAGGCAAGTTTTCTTTTTTTTCTTTTTTTTACCAGTATGCTGTTATTTTTGTTAGTGAAATGCAAAACAGTCTTCATGGACAAGATCGGTTTACAGCGACCACAGCTGTCAAACTCTAAAAAGAACAAACCTCTCTTCCACTGTTGCTTTTAATAAAATGAGGCACCTTTAGATGCGTTACATGGGGTTGGAAGTACATGGCATTGAATGTCACGTGTCTTGTCTCCTCTGCACGCTCCTTCTACAGGTGAACTCCATCAAGGCCCAGTGAAGGACAATAACTAATTCATATGCTTATGCTAATGGACTGATGTGTGCCTTTCCAGATCCTCTTCATTAAGTACATGCACTTAGCGACTTATCAACAGCCTCATCTGGTTTGGACAACTCATAGTGACCACAGATGTGAAATGATCAATACGTGAAAGCGGACATTCTCTCTCTTAGCATGCCTTTCTCACACACACATACACCCACTTTTTCCTATTAGTGAACAACAGTTTTGTGATTACACTGAATGATTTAATTGACCTGACTGGGTTACCATGTATTTAAGAGAATTCAATTAATCTGTGCGTAGACCGAGCTCCTGTCTGACAGATTACAGCTCTATTTCCTCAGAAGCAGGTCAGGGATCTAAAAACAGACACGGCAGTCTTTTGCCTGCGTTCAGGGATTGCTTTGTGCCAAATGAACGTGTTTAATGAACGAACCGTTGCGCTTGTTCACATTGCTCGGCTCTGATCAGCGGCCGTCGTATCTGGAGGGAGGTCGGCTATTTGTTATACTAATATAACATCTTCAGCTCTCTGGCACTTCTAGACAACACTACACCTATTGCAAATGAGATTCGTTTGGTAAGCAAAGTGGAAATCGCTGCCTTAGGTGTTATTTGTGTGCGTTATAAAACTGGGAAAGAGAAAGAGAGGGCGGGAAAGAGCAGTGAGTGATACGGAAAAACCACCACATCTGTCAACAGGCATCAATAACCAAGACACAGCATCGCCCGTCTCTTTTAATTAGCTCCTGAGGCAATATGTTTCAATCGAGCCTCTTTTGCTGCTTTTTCAAATGAGCTATGAAACAAAGCCATTTGTTTTTCCTCTAAAATGAAGCATGTGCTCCAGAGCCAGATTTGTCGTGTCTTAAATTATAGCATCATGTTTAAATCGCTTTCTTCTAAAAACCTGTCATTAAGCACTGTGTTTTTTTCATGCAGAAGGCGATTTAGAAGAGGACAGATGATTATTCGCTGACCCCTGTGGACAGTCGTTTGACTCTTAATTGAGATCTCCATGCTGAATAATCCAGCATTGCTGGCTACTAGCATAAGGTATCTTTTGCACGCTAAGACCAGTATGAGACGCTGGATGCTGGTTTGCTGGTCCCCAGCATGGGAAGCAGATTTTCTGGTGGACCAACAAAACTCATATACGTGTTACATATCATGTGTCTTATTGTGTGTTCATAGTTAAATAATGACCAATTATCTAAATAATTTTACATATTACAAGAAAAAACACAAGATGCAGGTAAAATTTAATAGCACAGCAAAACACTCAGTGTTAAATACTGCTCAGTTTTCATATGGTCCCAATCCATCGAGTAAAAGTAACCCTCAAGCACTATTGCAGTTAGTGAAATAAATTAGATTCACTTTACAAGATTGACCATTAGTGATGACACTTGCAGTTAACAAGAAGAATCACTGAAGATTAGAGGAACAACAAGAACAGAAAAAAGAGAAGAGACTCAGCCATACATAATTAAATCAATGATATTTCAACCAGAGCATGCTCAAACTACTCCAAAAACATCATCACAATGTTGTTATTATAAACCATTTTGGCTTTATTTCTTTCATATGGTCTGTTTGAAGTCACCGTTATGATGATATGGGCACTTAGCCTTGACTTTGGTTGAATTAATTCTACTTAAGCCGTAGTTGAAAGTGCATGCTATTAATATTGTCACAATATTTCATACTCCTGACTGCAATGGCATACCTTTTACTGTGTAGACTTTTTGGATTCAGTGACAGAGAGTTGGATTTTGACAAATTTGAGTTCTTAAATTTGCATTACAGTGTTTACAATTATCAAGAACTCTTTATTAGCAATAGCACTTCTCATAACCCTCTGTTATTGAACAAACTGTTTATGATTATGCTGTTATTTGGGATTTGTTTCTTTGTTTTCATATCTCTGAATGTTTTCGTTTTAGTTGTACACAAGCTCTTTTAAACTGGTTTTAACTGATTTGTGCACAGATCCTTTGAAACAGACCACAAATCTTTTGAAACATTTGACTGGTTTGTATTTTTACTTTTTTATTCAAAACTTAAGATATAATATTGATTAATTATCATTACTAAAACAAGTAAAATTTTCAGCTCTACTGTCAACAGAGAGAGCTAAAAAAAATTACAAAGCTTCAACAGCATGACTATGCTGGTCCACCAGCTAGACCAGCACTATATCATCATTAACCAGCATAAACAAGCCTGGACCAACACGGAATTCATGCTGGTTTATGCTGGACTTTTCAGCAGGGCTGTATGAATGAATTCAGCAAATCAAACACAAAGGCTTCTTGTGTGCTTTTGGAAAATCGAATCGTTTGCTACTGTGGAAGATAAAGTTCAAGGCAGCTCTCAAGGTTCAATTAACATTTCAAAGCCTTCATTTCCAATATCCTTTCGGAATTTTTGTATAAAATCTAATAAAAGGTTTTTAGATTTCTAAACCGCATTTTCAAGAATTCAGTTTTAAGATGAAATAAAACAGAGAATAACCCTTTCGAAATACAGACACTTGTCTTAATACCTTCTGTAATGTATGTTTTGGTAATCAATAACTTAAAATGCAAGAAATTAAATAAAATAAATGTTCAAAGTGTATCAAGAAATTAAATAATATATTTAACAGCACAATGAGATACATAGAAATCATTGAAAATTTGGGATTTAAATCCAAGTTAAATCTTTGAAATGTATTATTATTATTGCTATTATTATTTATTCATCTTTCCACACTGAGGAAAACTGAGGGACTCATATGCAACTATTACAGAAGGTCCAAACGCTCACTTATACTCTAGAAGGAAAAACCATGCATTAAGAGCCAGGGTGTGAAAACTTTTTGAATTGGAAGATCAAGGTAAATTTGCGTTTGAACCTTCTGTAATAGTTGCATATGAGTCCGTCAGTTGTCCTTAGTGTGGAAAGATGAATCTCAAAATCATACAGTCATTGTTGGAAAGGGTTCAAATGCACAACAATGCTGGAAAACCAAAGAATTTGTGGGACCTGAAGGATTTTTCTGAAGAACAGCAGGCAGTTTAAATATGCAAGACAAACAAGGGACTCATGAACAACTATCACTAAAAAAAAAAAACACAGCTTTGGATCGTTCAGGTAACAACACAGTATTAAGACTCAAGTGTATGTAAACTTTTGAACGGGGTCATTTTTATACATTTTTTATAAATATTATTTTCTCTTGTGGACTGTATGTAAACATATTTTATGTGAAATATCTTATTCAGGTCTGTACTAAATAAACAATGACAAAGTTTTGACTTCAACTGTGTATGTGTGTGTGTGTGTGTGTGTGTGTGTGTATATATATATATATACACACTGTATATTCTTTATTCAATTATAGAAAAATGCAAGCATTTTCACTAGTGGTCTCAGACTTTTTGGACCCACTGTATTTATAAAACTGCAACAATGGACTTATTTTTCACCATCTGGCAGCTTGTGCCCATGCCATTTTGGACAGGTGTAGTGTTTCCTAATGAAATATAACACCATTTCTGCAAACTGTTTCAAACAACTGACAGGATTATCTTTGGAAAGAAAATCGCCTCAGGATTTAAATCATTTTAGGATTTAAATGCAACTTTCTGATATTTTGGCACCATCAGTGAGCAATAAGGAGGATCAGTGCAGATTTGATCATGGGGGTCTAGGGATAGAAGAAGGTTCTGGTTGAATTCGAAGACAATATTAAGAAGGTTTTGAGGACAATCAATAAATAAAAACTATTTGCGGAGCTGAGAGATGAGTTTTGGAATAAATAGCATCTTATCTGAGGGAGTAATGACAAAAGCAACAGGGGTGTGATTAGCCCAAACCCAGGCTTAAAGCCAGCTGTGCACACAGTGTACGCTCAAAAACATGGCTGTACACCTGATCACACATTCAATCACATGTAAACACTGATATTTATTATCGCTTTCATATTAAAAGTAACTGTGTGATCCAAAAGCAGAGGGAAGTGGTGAGGAAGTCGTAACCTCACAAAAATAATTTCACTCCCTCATTGCTTTGAATTTGATTAAATCTCGTAGACGATCAAAGTATTAATATGTCTTTACCTCCTTAATCTCTTCAGTTTTCATAGATTTAAATAGAGTAGAGTGGGAAATCACACAATAGAACACCAGTCTGGCTTCTTCATAAAGGCATTAGTGCTTTAATCGTCTGTCTTTGTTTACACCACAGGAGTTGCATGACCACATTATAATCACTTCCGAGGCAAAAGAAAAAGCAGCTTATGTAAATCAGCTTTATGGCTGATTCCTGGGTAAAGCACTATAGTCTACACTGGCTATTGCTTCACTATCAGCGAGACTGCCTATCATCTGTTACATCAGTATGGTCAGTGGAAATGGAAACACTTTGCATCGCAGGGTCCGTGGTACACGTATTACATGTTCATCTACTTAATTACAGCAATAGCATTCAAAAATGGTGATTTCAAGCTGTTTTACAAAACAATTACAGTACAGGTGCATACTAAGTAGGCTTATGTTCATTAGTATTCCTAAGTACTTGCTAATGGGAAGTACTGTGATGGAGGTGTGTTGCCATAACATGGAATGCCTTTTATTGGATTGATTAATTTGATTAATTTAATTGACATTTGTTTCAAGTTTTTCACTTACCTATTTTAGTTTGTAAGCAAATCTTTATCTGAACTCAACAATTTACCATTCCAGTCTCGAAAACAAAGCTAGTGCATATAATATCATGGATGGATGAATGGACGGACAATTAGATAGACTGATGGACTTTAAATAGATGGACAATTCGATAGATGGATGGATGGATAAATGGACAGTTCAATGGATAGTTTGATAGACAGAGGGATAGATAGATGGACATTTCAATTCATGGATGGATGGATGGATAGATGGACAGTTTGATGAACAGAGAGAGCAATAGTTGGATATTTTGATGGATGGATGGATTGCCAATGTGATGGATGGATGGACAATTAGATAGATGGACGGACGATAGATAGATGGACAGTTCGATGGATGGATGGATTGACAGTTCGATGGATGGATGGATTGACAATTCGATGGATGGATGGATGGATGAATAGATGGTCAATTGAATAGATGGATGGATGGATATTTAGATAGATGGATGGAATGTATGTGGATGGACAATTTGATGGATGGACGACATGTCAATGGATGGATGGACAATTTGATAAACAGAGAAGGCGATACTAGGACATTTTTGATTGATGGATGGATGAATGAGCAGTTCAAATCCCATCCCAATCATCCATTAAGCAGTTGAAGTTTGGAATATAAATTAGTACAGGAATGAAATGTACTGAAAGTCTGAATTGTACATTGCCAAATGCACAAGCATTTGTTGTCAAAAGCTGTGCTGCAATACAGCTTACTTAAAGTCTAATGGTTTCAATTTAGGAAAGGGCATACAAAATTCATGATAATTATGACACATTGAACAAACCAGCCAGTGTGACCTTAAGTGTTGTTTGTCAAATGAATGATAGATTGGAAAGAACTGGTAAAAGACTTGACATTACAACAGATGATGCAAAATGGACAAGAATAATGTAAAAATGAAAAAGGGTCCCTGAATAGGATTTAAGCGTTGTAAATGGACCATATAAAAGGTCACCCAATCACATTTGGTCATCTGGCAATACAAGGAGAGAGAAAATTAAGATGTGAATGACTCACTGTCAAGCACATTAATTCTTATGAAATGCCACAATGAGTGATATGTTAATGGAAGAATGTATTTGAATGCATAGATAGATACATATAATTTTTTAACTAAAGTTCTGACTCCAAGCGGCTTAACAAACATTAAATTGTCTAAATGGTAATATAAAAGTGAATATAGGTCTGTGTGAGGGTTAGCTCAGTATTAAAACAATAGAAGTCAATGGAACTACCATTAGTGTGTGTGTGTGTGTGTGTGTGTGTGTGTGTGTGTGTGTGTGTGTGCATGTTTATGAGGACACAAATTTGTATAATGACATGGGTATGACAGAGGTATTACAATATGAACGTGGTTTATGAGGACACTATGTCCCCGTAATTCAAAAGGCTTAAAAAAACATACTAAATGGTGTTTTTTTTTTTTTTTTATCTAAAAATCTCTTGTGAGGGCTAAGTTTAGGTGTAGGGTTGGTGTAGGGCAATAGCACACACAGTTTGTTCAGTATAAAAACCATTACGCCTATGGAGAGTCCCCATAAACCACAAAAACCAACGTGTGTGTATGTGTGTGTGAAATGTTCTCTCTAAGGCTTCAAGCTAAATTTTTACTATAATTTAACCTTGTACCACCGTCTTTCGTCACTCCCTTGACAGTTACTAGCACTGGACAACAAATTACTCTACCCAGCACTATTCACACATGCATATTATCATGCACACACACATACACATATTACAAATATATGTCTGTATATAAGTGTGTTATGTACGTGTACATCAGTTCTAGATGATCCTAAGAGGCTTATTGCTCATATTTTACCGTGTTCCTGCAGTCCTTCTGGACACTTAAAATGACTTCTCGATAATGTCACTGACATTACTGCCCAAGTGGGCCCTTGAATCTCTTTTAAATGCTCCCATTGCTTTCCGGTTGAGACTGGAGCCGTTTACGTCAGGTGGCGATTGAGCGCTGTGTGTGTGTCCGTGTATGAATGCTTGCAATGCATCTCTGCAATATGTGTTTATGTGCCTGGCCATATTGGCCTGGGTTCATGAGTTTTTAATGTGTAATAATGCAGCAGCGAGTGTAAAGGAATAGCTCATTGCCCTTTTCATAGTGCAGCCAGATGCTAGAGCCCTTTGCACTGAATGGCCTTAATTATGATGAGCAAATATCAAAATGCTGTGAAAAAAACCATTTGGTTATCGTCTTCGTTAATGTTGTCATCATGTTAATACCCACCCTAGATTAGCGCTACCATTTATATAGTTTGTCTCTGGTAGACATAGTAGACCAGAAATGGTAATGATATAATAGAAATAGCAGAAAAAAATCTAGTTTAAAACATTTACACAAATATATAAATTTCTATACATTCCAATACATATTAGAAATGTATTTCTTTGCATTCATGTTGGTTTCAGACATTTTCCACAGCCATTTATTAAATCTTACATACATGCAAGTTTAAAGATCATGTGAGTTTACATATACCATTATTCAGTTTTGACTCACTTTTGCATTGTATGGCATTTTTGTTTGTACCAACCTATATACATTTATAGAGAAAGAGGTTTGCTGGGACATGTTTTAAATTTAAAATTGCATTTTGACATTGAGGAGTGGGAGGTTTATATCACAAGTATGTGGAGACATGGGTGATTTGAAGGATGTACGGTCTGTGAGACAAGAAATTGTGACTATAAGGACAGTCAAGGAACAGACAGAGAAAAATAGCGAGAAGGCCTGAGGCCTCTGTCGTCCTGGTTTAGTCTGTCCATCCGGTCAGAGTGGACGAGAGGCGTCTGTTGGGAGGACAGTGACTGACGTATCCCTTTGCCTTTTCCTTTAATTGTCCTCTGAACTACTGAACCACAGAAAGAGTCCAAACGGCTACACAGAGAACTCCATGTGAAATTGAGTCATCATACCCATTTTCTGAAAAACATGAGCTGTGTTTGTCCATCCTAAACCTGCTGAAATGATGCTAGGGTGTTATGGGTAACGTCAGGGAATCCTGGAAACTTTATTATCAGTTTCAACAAAATATTAAACAGCACAGCTGTTTTCAACATTGATAATAAAAAGAAATGTTTCCTGAGCACCAAATCAGCACATTAGAATGATTTCTGAAAGATCATGTGATATTGAAGACTGGGGTAATGATGCGGAAAATTCAGAATTTTCATCACAGGAATAAATTCCATTTTAAAAGAGAAAACGGCTAAGTGTAATAATAATTCAGAATATTAAATTTTTACAATTAAAAATGCAGCGTTGTTGAACTTAACAAGCTTTTAGCCCGAACCATAAATCGATATGTGATCTCAGATTTTACACTCATTTTCTCATCTGTGAGGTGAAAATCATAAAGCTTATCACTCTTGAAAATAACATCACACCTTTCCTCAACTAGTCACACGATTTAAGGAATTAATCAAGTCTGTAACACAAACAGTGTGGAGTTGCAAGTTAAATACTTAGGGCTAGAGAATTTATTCAAATCCCTAATATTAACTATGAGCAGTAGTGTTAACGATGTTCGCCTTTCCCAGCACCACTAATAATCTTCATCTTTCTCTCTCTTTTGTTCTCAGCGCTGGTGGCTTTTCCTCTTGAAGTAACTGTTGCCAGGTTACAGCTTCTTGAAATGCACAGTCATAATTATTTTGAATAAATAACGAAAGGTCTATTCAAAATGGACTTGAAGGAAGATTGGGATTCAGCTCATGGAAGAATGCAGAGGTAGCCATGTTCTGATACCCGCAGTGTGTGTGTGTGTGTTACAAACACAGAGAGAGTCTATATCAGGATCCATTAATCATATCACCTCATTAAAACAAAAGTGCAGGAAGGTCGGCAAGCATTTGAGTGTGTTTTTTTTTTCATGTGACTGCATATTACCTTAAATTTAAATCTTAATTTGTTTAGCACAACAGCTTAATGTGTGCGACGGGCTGTAAATCCCACCAACCTCCATCGGCGTAACGGTGCAAAAAAGGTCAGTGGGGGTGTATGAGTGTGTGCGTCCTTGTTTCAGATGAGTGCTCGAATCGAACGATGTTGGTAAACACATTGTCTATTAAAAGTCCTCCTCTGGACGGGGACGTGCTCGCAGATAATGTTCATTTGCAGCCTGCCAGTCCATAAACTCCAGCCATATCGCCACTGAAAGAGCTTTTCTTTTTCCAGATGGTCAGCTCCACTATTGAGTCCCACAGGCGTGCATATACAAACACAATCTGAAAAGCACTGTGTAAGCTTGCCCAGGCGTGGCCATTTTTCTCTGAAACAGAACAATTCAATTAGGAACGGAGAGCTCCCCTCCAAATTACTGATGGAGGATAAACAGGGTATTTAAAGGTCTTTCCTTTTTTCAATGTGTATGTGTGCAATTCCATAAAATCATCTGTAATCTCTCTCCAAGCCGCCCCCCAACCAGCTTTTTCTAATTATGTATAACTTATTTTAACAAGGAAAAGGTCTCATCTTCTGCTGTTTTGATTAATATTGTGTCATGCTGAGAGAGTAAAATGTCGGTGCCTGTGACAATTTAGGTCACTGCATAAATTAAAATATTCCCACCAAAGTTTGAGCGGAGCTAAATTTTAACAATCGTCTCCTGTTGTTTGATTTTCAATCCGATATCGATATTATCAAGACATGTATCACCACTAGCATATTTTTTGTATTATTATTACTTCTAAGGATTATGTGAGTAATTATAGTCATTAATATTATATTTGAAAGCCATCTTTTTAATATGCCTGTATTATCAGACTTATGTGTTTGATTATCGTTTAAGATTAATTACTTCAATGCTCAGATTTGCCAATATATTACATGAAGTTGATTCACTAAGCAGAATATACCAAGAATATTTTGAAATCAGTGTTTTTCAGTGTGACATAGTTTAACATAGACTGAATGAATGAATGAATGAATGAATGAATGAATGAATGCATTTTGTAATTAGTAAAATGCCATGCAAATATTAGATTAAAAAAAAAAATAGAAATGTTGTAATAAAAACAAATTAAAGCCAAATAGAATTATTTAAAGCTGCAGTCCGTAACTTTTTTTGGTTAAACAATTATCTGAAATCAATATTTGAGAAATTACATAACCAACCAGTGTTCAAAAATCACCTTACTTTAGCCTGATTCACAACGGTAAGCTTATAATAATGTTTTCTAATTTGAGTAGTACGGGTAGGTTTTCGCTGAAAATTTGAGCATGGCACAATGGCACATGTGAATGAAATTTAAATTATATTCCAGTTTTAAATATGCTTCCGATTACAGATAGCCTGGGATTACACAAGATTTGTATTTTAAAGAAAATCAGTTCAAGGAAAATCAAGGGAGCATAGTTTGCTTTTTGGGTAAAAATAATTTCTTAATATGAAATTCGAATGGTATGACAATTAGATTAGACTGTGTACAGAAATTGAAATCTACATGCTAATACACACTATACTCATAGTCACGCAATGCTGATGTTGTTAACATTAATAATTTGAGAATAAATTATAACAATAATAATAATAATTTGCACGGTTTGATGTGATATGAGCTAACCAATCTTTAGATTTAATCACCATTAGTAGTGCGATTTATGGTAATGATTTTTTTCCTCAGTTGGTCAGAACAAACGTGGCAGACTTGTTACTTACTTGTTCAGATGGCAATATGTGATTAAAATTCTTATTTGGGTCATATATTCCAAGTCATAGGCTAGAATCTGTGATTGCGAGGTACAGAAAATATCCACACCGGTGCGGCGACTGCCACACATACTCTTCAAAACATTAGATTAATTTGCGCTGGAGCCGTGCCGACTCACAACCCCACCCACAGAAGATAATTCCGCAAAAAGCTGCAATTCCAGGTTTTCAAACAGAGATGGCGACAGAGGCTAAACTTACCTCTGTAGCAGCTTTAAAAAAAAAAAAAAATGAAAAAATAAAATAAAACGCATACCAATATTCACTTGAACTTAAACTAAAATTAAAACGAAGCATAAATTAAAATGAAAATATAAAACTAAAAGCCTAAATGTTAAGTACTATAATGGTATATAAATAATACTAAAATAACAGTGACACATGATACCTTGGTAATACCATGCTTTTTAATACCATGTACTGTATGAGGATGATAATAAAGTTTTTGTTTTTTTGTATCAAAGTACCTATATGATGGTGAATGTATCATGGTTGTTTTTTAAGTGTTTGTCTCAAACTACTGTAGTAGCAAACCATACTTCTTTACCTTCCACGTTGTGTTATGATGTAATGCGAATATCGTTTTGTGTATAGCAGAACCTGGAAGTTTTGTATAAGTTGCATATGTCAATATGACATGATGCATCTTGTAAACATCATCTCATTCATACAATCAGCTGAGGTCTACAGGTCAGTTTTTTTGTTTGTTGTTGTTCATTTCATGCTTTGTTTTATTATTATTTTTTTTCTGTGAGTATTACAAGTGGTCTGCACACATAGAGCAGTGTGTACAAATGTGTTTTGTTCAACTCAAGGTCAAGAATTAAGGTCAAGAGTTGTGCTAGTGTGGCACTAATCTGCTCAAAATGGAAACATAGCAAGTGTACTAGTTGCCATGAGGTCATAACCTTCCTATTCGGTAAAAAAATGAGGTTACTGCTGGCAATAAGGCACAATCAGCATCGTAATAAGTATTCCGGTGCCACGGGCTGCAAAAAAAGCAAATGTTTTGCTCCCATTAAAGCACAAGAAGTACTCTTGTAAGCAACGGCCTTAAAAATGAGAATAAAGGGCTTTAGTTCCAGAAGCGTATTGACAATCCTTTCTGTATTAATTTGAAGCCAAAAAAGACTCATATGATGATGTTTCTCTTTCATTTCCCAAAGAGACATGATGTAGGCAGATGGTGTCTGTTTTGTGATTATCAAAACGTATTATGCTTTGTGTACATACACAAACATCCCATCATGTTCACATTGATGTATTTAACTAATTAAAAATCTCATTAAAAGAACTGGAATAATGATTTTATGATCCCTTCATCGGCATATACTGTAAATCCTGTCAGAAGGTCAGTGAATCAGATTTGCACTGATTATGACTCATATCAATGTGAAGCAGGTCATAAACAAACGATTGTTTGATTTTTAAACCGTGAACATTTGTTTGTATTATTTAATTCTGAATGCCATTTCAGATCTCTGTTTGACTTTTTCCAGATGCTGTCGATCACAGCTTTTCCCAAGAGAGGGGGAGAGATATAATGTGTGAGAGAGTATAATCCTGGATAAAGTTTAAAAAGTCATTTTTTCAATGTTCTGGCCAAGATTGTCTGCTAAACATAAATCCGAGATCCAATCTGGAATCTGCGGTTTACTCAGGTGCGGTCTTGATGGATGGCATGGCTAGGGATTGTTCTAAATCTGCCGCAGCAACAGCCTCCATGCAACTTACATGCAACCGGTCTGAGCAGAATTCCAAATTGACCTTGGAGCAATGAGATTTCCACAGGCGTTTTTATCCCCCACCTGGCCGTAATTGGGCCTGTATCAGGGCAGTGTGAGAAAATGCTTTGCTTTTGATCCACCAACACTGTCTGCCATGGCTTTGATCTCACTAATCTCATTGTTTATGAAGATGAAATTTTGTTTTTCAGAAATGTTGGTGCTGTGTTTTCGAATGAGCTGCGGAGAAAATGTGTGTCCTGGAGGTGCGTGTACCGTATGTATGCGTGTTCTGAGAGCAAACGTCTGCTTCAATCTCATTACATTTGATTTTACATGAGTTGACAAGGGTAATGCAGAAGCGGCGGGAATTACAACGAATACAAATCTTGACAACAGAATCAATATAGGTCACAAATGAATTAGATTATTCTTCCTCAATAGTTTTGGTGTACAGTACGATTCTACAGTCAACATACCAGTCGCTCCATCTGATTCTACATTTAGCCACAATCCTGTACAGATATTCACTGCTCAAATTTTTCATGGGTTATTCTTAAAGTAACACTTGTTTAATTTTTCATGATTGAAAATTTAAAGAACCATTGTTTTATTTATTTGTTTATTTTTAAACAATGATCCTAAAGCCATCTTGGGTATGGAGACTGCATTAACAATACATTTATTGTGTTAATATAGATTTAAGACCATTTGAAATGCACAAATGATTCGGTCCATTACTGTTGCCACTAAGGACGGGATTGTAGTGCTGTTGAATATATGTTTACTAAGCGTGGATATGTTTGAACAATAGGATACTTTATGTATAAATGAGCATTGTTAACAGACAGAAAGGAGAGAACATGTTGAAGTGGCTTTAACAAGCTTCAGGCTATTTAACAGTTCAGCCTCTGAGGACGAGGCTGTTGTTACTTAGAATGCACTTATGGAAATATTGTCAACAACAGGATTTATTTATTTTATTTCTAAATTAGCTCTGTTTACAGGAAGAAAAGTTCAAGAAATTGACTAAACAAATTGCCTGTGAAGGCTTTCAAGCAACTAGCCTATGTCACAGCAGAATGTCAGACAAACATTATTAGAGCATAATTTTCCACTTGTTGACAATGTTTTGACACTCAAGACAGCCGAATATTTTATTTTATTTATTTTTTAATGTTTAACACACAATTCGTCAAAGGTCTATTATATTGTAGCTGTTGCAAGAACACTTCATTATGCTGAGGGTGAAATGGAACTTAAACTTGTAGTGAATGTGAGAGTGAAGGTTTAAAATTGGTGACAAAGCGGCAAATTTAGCTTCCGTCAGAAAGAGAAAACACCTGTGATAGAACACGACCGTTACCATAGAAAACCGAAGCGCACAGGAAGTCCTGCAGTGAAGTCTGCTGAAACGGTAAGAAAACACGAAGGAAGAGCGTCTCGCACTCCTAACCGAGTGACGGATCCCCTGGAGCGCGCAAAACCGGCCAGAGAGCGTGTATGGCGGCGCGCGGAAGCGCGGTGACAGTCCCCCCGCTGGGTTAAAAGATGACAAATTGAAAGGAACACACATGCTGGGACATCTTGTGTGAAATGCTTACCAAACTACTTAGACCAAATTTTTTGAAGGAAAAAAAAAGATAAAGAAGTGAAAATAGTGTTTTTCACCCGAGCATCTGAAAACGGCCCATGTGGCTCACCTCGTTGTTGGCTTTAATTTTAAATTGATCGCTTTGACATTTTAAAGGCTATTGAGTTTGTCAGTGAGCTTGTGCCAAAAAAAAAGAAACAAATGCAAAAAGAAGCCACAAACCCCAGCCCGACTGAAGCATTCTTTTTCAGTAGTTTTATTTATTCTGCTTGTTACTATTATTTTACTGCTCATTTATCATTCTAACCACGTTCCAGGTCCATTTAGCTATTGAGTTTAAATCTTTTTGTCTTGCTTCTTATGCTGTTGACAGCATTTCCATGTTTCAATATGCAAATACACCTGGCCTATTCGGATGGACATAATACTGCATAATGCATAGACACTGACACTGGCGCATTTTAACGCGAGAATCTTTTGGGATGTGCACGATCCTGCGCCTGTTAGGGTGAGACCTGTCAATCAAACACCACGCGAATCAGCGTTCCGGTGTCCCCGCGACCTTGTCAAACGGCGCTTGATATCTCCCCGAGGAGTAGCGTTATTATCGTTACTCATTATCTCCCTGCTTTCTGAGTCGTTTGTTATGATGACTGATGGACCTTTTAATCAGAGGAACGAGAGGAAGTTGTTGGAAACAAACTGCCCAAGGTTTCTCTGAGGAAAAGCGGTATGTTAGCACGTGTGTTATGGCAGATACCTGCTGTAATTTCTCACACATCAGACTATGCTTATGATCTGAAGGGCTGCTTACCTAATAATGTCGACCAGAGGACGAATGGCCTTGTATGAAGGCCTACAGGACTGTAATACATCCGTTTTTGGTGAATCTGACACCAAATCCAAAGGTCTTTCTTTTTCTTTTCTGTTTAAAGGATATTTTTCATAAGAACTCCCCTGGTCGTTTACATAGTGTATGCATACAACTACTGGTCAAAATATTAAATTATATATATATATATATATATATATATATATATATATATATATATATATATATATATATATATATATATATATATATATATATATATATATACAGGCCTAGCCTATGTATGTTTTATGTTTTTGAAAGAAGTCTCTTACGCTCTCCCAAGGCTGGATTGATTTAATGTTAATTTAATTTAAGGATTTTTATTTATTTATTATTTTCCAAATTTAATTGTCATAAAAGAATGTCACATTACAATATTATTTTTTAATGTTAAGAAATTTTTTTTAGTTTTTTTATTATTAATTTATTTTTTTATTTTCATTATTATTACATTTGTTAGACCTGATGTTCATGTTTAACATAAAAAAAGAGTAATGAGTAATAAATAAATAACTGTAAATGTCATAGAAGCTGTCCTAAAACAGGCTTCTCTCTAAATAAAAATATTTATTTATTTTGATTTTAATGTAAAATATGCCCTGGGCCTGGTGAGATGTGGGTGTGTATGCATTATCTGTTTGACGCAACCTGGGGACAAAGTCCACATCAATCCTTCTGCCGAGGTTAGGAGGAGGGATGAGACAGGAGAAAAAAGTGGCCCATCTTAAGGTGTTCCACAGAGCTGCCATGATCCAATTAGGAGATGATTGTGTCTAAGCTTCTAATCCTGACTTAAGAGTGCTGAGCGTGAGGGTGCGCTTAAACCAGCGTGAAAAACAAACATTACCCCATCACCAAACTCATGAGCTGGAAATTCCTTGTCTGTTACGCTGATGTTGCACATCGTTTAGAACAACCTAACCAATCAGATCCCATTCTGTCAGAGCACAAAATAAAAGCAGTTCATCTTCAGACTTTACTCAAAGCAACACACACTCATACAAAGATACACTGATGTTAGCAGATGCTCCAGTCGCTGGGATGGTGCTTTGAAATCCCTGAAACAGCAGAGAGTAATGAAGTCTAAAGATAGAAGACACTCTATAGGTAGCGATTATCACCACACACACACACAGGTGGTGGCCGTACTTATATTTGCAGGATATTTATGTTTCTGCATGGATACCTGCAATGACAGAGTGACAAGGAAACAGGTGAATGAATAACACCCACACATACATATATATATATATATATATATATATATATATATATATATATATATATATATATATATATATATATATATATATATATATATATATATATATATATATATATATATATATATACAGTATATAAATACAATTAGGCCTATAGGAGGGTTAATTTACTAACAAAAAAGAATGAATCCTTTCTTGAACTGTATATATATGAATATCTATAATGTTTTGTTATATTTTGACTGAAAAAGCATTTTCTTGTGAAACATTCTCCAATAATGTGATAATTTTATTTTCAACTTTGAAAAAAAAAAAAAATTACAGTGTAATATATATATTTTTTTTTCTGTTTTATTTAGTCTCACGTACAGCAAATATATATAGGATTCTTAATTGATTACTGAATCAAGTGAATGTTTGAAATTAACAAACATCATGTGCAATTGCAAATATGAAGTTTTATTTGTTGGAAAAATGTCTCCTAGTTTTGCTCATTCTTATTCTCTTTTTTTTTTTTTTCAATTTGTTCCAGAACACTTCATTTCCAAAGAAAATGATTGGAGTGTCCAGCTATCTCCAAACAGTGCCCAGATGAGGATTGAATAATGGGTACACATGGAAATGTGTGTGCGCGAGTGTGGTGTGCATGTTTGTGTTTGTCTGGCTTTGGGAGAGTTCTGTTTACCGTTAGCTTGAATTAATTGTGTTGTTCTCGCTTGTGTTTGCTCATTCTCTCCACACACACATGCTAACACACACGGTGCCTCCCCAGAGCCATGTACCCAAACACAAATGCATTTTGAACAAACCTACCTTGTGTGTCAGTCTGCATGTACATTGTCTGGAAAGAAAGTACTTCAGTTATAGTATATATGTGCTTTTACAAGAAGTACATGAGTGATTTATTTTAAGCTCTCCTACCAGCAATGTAGTTTGTGCAGTGAGGCAGCCACAAGCCAGGCTCTTTAACCTGTGAGGTCCATATGGAACAATGCCTAATTAAGAAGGCCTTTTTCCAAAGCATAGTTCAAAGACCAGCGTCCATTCTACGCCATCTTATGTGCATTCTAAATGCCTAGAATACGCAATTAAGAGCACATTTGGCATGCTTCAGGCAGGTATATAATGTGCTAGTGTTGCCAGACACCATGTAAGCTCCTAAGCTGAGTCTTAACAACCAGGATTGTGCACATTCAGAATTGAATTAAGAATGCCTTTTAAATTCCAATTCAATCCATGAAAAATTTAAATTTATTTGCAGGAAAACAAGAAAAGTTTGTCTAGACAGACTTTGAATTTTAGCTTCACAAAGCTTTGTTTTGAAACAAGTCCTGAACTTTCAAAGTTTATAGATATTACAAATGGACAGGTGGGTAGATAGGTGATTAAATGGATGGATGGATGGATGGATGGATGAACGAACATAGAAAGATGGATAGATGGATAGATAGATGGATGGATGGACTGTTGGACGGACAGACGGGTTCATAGATGGATAGTATACTGAACAAAATTATAAACGCAACACTTTTGTTTTCGCCCCCATTTTTCATGAGCTGAACTCAAAGATCTAAGACTTTTTCTATAAAATAAATATTATTTTATTGTAACGAATATTGTTCACAAATTTGTCTAAATCTGTGTTAGTGTGCACTTATCCTTTGCCGAAATAATCCATCCACCTCACAGGTGTGGCATATCAACATGCTGATTAGACAGCATGATTATTGCACAGGTGTGCCTTAGGCTGGCCACAGTAAAAGGCCACTCTAAAATGCGCAGTTTTATCACACAGCACAATGCCACAGATGTTACAAGTTTTGAGGGAGCGTGCAATTGACATGCTTACCATTGAATGTTGATGACAAAAGGAAATTAAATGCTTAATGTCTGACTGAAATTTATCTACCATAAGCCGTCTCCAAAGGCATTTCAGAGAATTTGGCAGTACATCCAACCGGCCTCACAATCGCAGACCACGTGTAACCACACCAGCCCAGGACCTCTCAGGGAAGCTCATCTGCATGCTCGTCATCCTCATCGGGGTCTCGACCTGACTGCAGTTCATCATCGTAACCGGCTTGACTGGGCAAATGCTCACATGGCGTCTGGCATTTTGGAGAGGTGTTCTCTTCACGGATGAATCCCGGTTTTCACTGTACAGGGCAGATGGCAGACAGCGTGTATGGCATCGTGTGGGTGAGCGGTTTGCTAATGTCAACGTTGTGGATCGAGTGGCCCATGGTGGTGGTGGGGTTATGGTATGGACAGGTGTATGTTATGGATAATGAACACAGGTGCATTTTATTGATGGCATTTTGAATGCACAGAGATACCGTGACGAGATCCTGAGACCCATTGTTGTGCCATTCATCCACGACCATCACCTCATGTTGCAGCATGATACGGCCCCATGTTGCAAGTATCTGTACACAATTCCTGGAAGCTGAAAACATCCCAGTTCTTGCATGGCCAGCATACTCACCGGACATGTCACCCATTGAGCATGTTTGGGATGCTCTGGATCGGCGTATACGACCTCATGTTCTAGTTCCTGCCAATATCCAGCAACTTTGCAGAAAAGTCTTAGATCTTTGAGTTCAGCTCATGAAAAATGGGGGCAAAAACAAAAGTATAATTTTGTTCAGTGTAGATAAATAGATGGATGTATGGGAGATGGATGGACAGGCAGCTAGACATAGATAGATAGATAGATAGATAGATAGATAGATAGATAGATAGATAGATAGATAGATAGATAGATAGATAGATAGATAGATAGATAGATAGATAGATAGATGGATGGATGGATGGATGGATGGATGGATAGATGGATTCAAATTCACACTTATGAACTGAAAGGGAGCCAGTTCTTCAGTTCTGAATTTGGCCCCGATAACCGCAGAGGAAGTTTCAATAAACTGCCATCCGATCCGGCTGCCCCCGAGTGACCACAGCGGAGCAGAACACACACATCAGACAGGTCCATCTGAGAGATCATTTCAGATCTGCCACCTATACTGCTGTTGAAACCGCCAACAGACACAATGCCCGGTGAAGGACAGCCGACCTGTCAGCCTCTGCTTACACCTCCTAGTCATCACACCTGGCTGGCTCGGGCCAGACGGATGTGTCAATGGACTCGTCAGCAGTGGGTCTTTGTAAATGAGTCACTCTTCAGCAAGCTCTAGAGAGATGGAAGAGGAAATGAGTGGTATGTTAATGCCTGTGTTCTGGAAACTAACCCCTGGGGTGGAACCCGGGACACGGTGCGGGTTGGCATCTACCATACAAATAGGATGCAACTCAATTTCATTGAGAGAGACCACCCGAAGCCAACAGCCTAGGCCCTTTGATAACAATAGAGAAATGCATAGTTTGCACAATTTAAAGGGATAGTTCACCCTAAAGTGAAAATTCTGTCTTTAATAATTCACCCTCATATCATTCAAAACCCTTAATACCTTTGTTCATCTTCAGAACATAAATTAACATATTTTTGATGAAATTCGAGAGCTCTCTGACCCTTCATAGACAGCAACACAACTGTAATGTTCCCAGGTCCAGAAACATAGCAAGATCATCGGTAAAATAGTCCATGTGACATCAGGGGTTCAACCGTAATTTTACGATTTTTGTTTTTTAATACCTGAATTTATGATGAACTTCACTGCATATTGCCCATCTGATGTCTGTTGCATACAGAAATGCAACAATTTATCTCATTATGACAATCTCTAATCTGATTTGCTGCCTTTGTGCACATATTTGGGGTCGGTAAGATTTTTTATTTTTTCTTCACCCAGACTTTTTAATGCTCACCAAAGTTGTATTTGTTTGATCAAAAACACAAATAAAAGCAGTCATTTTTAAAAAAATATATATATTTTTACAGTTTAAAATAACTGTTTTCTCTTGTAAGATATTTTAAAATGTAATTTATTCCTGTGATGGCAAAGCTGAATTTTCAGCATTACTCCAGTTTTCAGTGCCACATGATCCTTCAGAATTCTTTTTAATAATCTGATTTGTTTATTAATAAACATTTATTATTATTATTATTATTATTATTACTATTATCACAGTTGAAAACAGTTGTGCTGTTTAACATTATTTATTTAAACAATAATTTATTTGCAATCTTTTGTAACATTATAAATGTATTCCATGTCAGTCACCGGTTGCTTTAAATGCCTCTTCCTGTTTAAGTTGTCAGTTTTGGGCAGAATAAGCTGACTGTCAAAGTCTGGCTATACTAGACTAAATTGTGTAGAAAGCAATTACTATAAAACAAGTCAACTACTAATCTGCACTTTCTGTTGTTTTTCAGAGTATTGTGTTTGTTTATTGGTATTGTCAGCAATGAAGGTTGAAATTTCAGTCAGACATTAAGCATTTAATTTCCTTTTGTCATCAATATTTGTGTTAAAGAGTGTATATATTGTGTGTGTGTATCTTTGTTCAGACTGAAATTCCTTTCAGGTCAAGGGCTCGGTCCATTGATCTGGATATTTAATTTCATCCAGGAAAGCCCATTTGCAGAGGGATTCCTACTCTCTCATCTCTCTCTCTCTCTTTCTTTTTTCATTCAGCGGTGTTTAGCTCCTTAGTGTTGGGAGAATAGGCTGGTCTTCTCAATGACGAGAGGGAAAATGAAAAAGAGAAGGAACAAGGGAGAAAATAAGAGTGTGTGAAATGGCTCGAGTCAGTCTCTGGTGGGTAGAGTGGCATCAGTAGGGTACCTGTCACTCAAAAACTGTGAGAAAGACTAGCCCTTCTGAAAACTGAAGCACAACTGTTATAGTGTAGATGGCTTATTCTTAGAAGGCGCTGCCCTATTTGTGTGCACGTGGCTTAGTGCTTGTTTAATTATCAGAGAAAAAAAACAGTTACTGAACTTGCTGTAGTCAACTATTAGCACATAATGCAAAATAAATATAAAATTTGTTGTCTTTGTTTGTTCATCACAATTTTTTAATTACTTTTTAATCTGTTAAAATATAATCTACAAAAATGAGGTGTAATATTTTTTATGTAAATTAGACTTTGCACACATGCTATTTTATGTAGAAATAATTTGTTTTTTTATGTAAAGTGCTTCATGAATTTTTTTTTTCAGCATTATTTATTTAGTTGTTATTGATTACAGTGTATTTCCATTTTGAATTAGTTTTTTTTATATATTTTCAGTTATTTAATTTAAGTAATTTTGTTATGTGGTTTTGTCATATTTATTAGTTTTTGTTTTTACTTTTATTAGTTTTACTTCAGCTTCAACTTCTTTTATTTCAGTTAGTTGCCAAAGAAAATATTTCTAGTTTTCATTAAAGCTTTTCATCCAATATTTATAATTTATTTCAAATGACAACATTTATTAATCTTTACAAATTTTATTTAGCAATTATTTTGTGATAGAATTCAGAATTTGCCTTTGTCCCTGCACTGTTATGTTTATACTTTACTCATCAAGCTCAAAATATATGTTAAATATGGAACATAATAACAAAATAATTATATTAAATAATAAACTTAATAAACTTCTTTTGCAGCAACTTCAACACTGATGTGCGACAAATCAGTTTGTGTGTGCTTAAATTGAGAAATGTTGTAAGATGACAAGGCTTAATTTATGTATTTTAACAATACTGTAAATTGGTGCCAGACATGGGTGTATGCCGAGTGTTTACATGTTATCCAGCATCAGCACAGCTCGCAAAACAAGCACAAACTTTCCAAAAACACTTCTGCTTGTCACAACATTCTCTTCTCTTATTTGTCTCACCTAATGCTAATAAGCTGTGTCTCACCTCTGTTCTAAACAAGGAACTGCAGAAAATACTCTGCTTGGTTTGTTGCCCGCTTCGCTGAAATCATGTGAAACCCACACATCGCATTTTGGCGGCTGTTCACTGACCTGTTTGTGAGTTGTAGCCCCAGACAGAAGCCAGTGCTAAAAGCTTTGGCCATGCGGTGTGACTGGAGAGATTGTGGGGGAGTATGTGTGAGATTGAGGTGTCTCGTCTCACTTTAATTATGGCCTGGGATGTAATCCAGTGTAGAGCGTCTCCACAAACTGTGCTGCCCTCTGCCACCTTGATTGACACAGGGGTTAAAATGAGTCTCATTCAGCGATAAAGATAGAAAGACTGAAACTGAGGGAAGGCAGGAAAGAGAAAAATGCAGCTTGTAGATGTTTACAAATAAGTGCCATCTTTAGTGGTCAATCATGGGTGTGTTTTGTTTCTTGTTAATATAATGACCACCCTTTTAAGGGGTACAATACTGTAACTAACCACAAATGTGTTTGTTTTGTGTAGTAGAAACCAGAAGTTGTAGATTTTCTGTTACCACACAAACTCTCCAAACCGGTGAACTCTCAGGCAGTACCAAAAATAATAATTTTTTTTTTTTTTTTTTTTTTTTTTTAGTTTATAGGTTAATTTAAAGTAATAGGAAAGATTTACAGACGCTCTTAATCAAATAATGCCGTTGGAATCCTAACATTTTTATGAATCTGCAAGTTTTGCAAGGTTTGTTGATGTTGATTCATTGGCAAATCAACTTGAAAAGGCACAAATTATTCTAATTTAAAAATTCAGTGAGCCTAACAGCTGAAAAACACAACAGCTAATTTTGAGATAATGTTTAAAATAATACAAAGTCGCATTGTGTCATTGTTTACTCAAGTTTTTCGACATAATGACATTTTGCAGTGAATTGTGGAGACATTGGTGCACACCTTACAAAACTGGAAGTCTGGTCAACCTACTTGATAACTGTCCAGTGCAATTTATCCTCCTTTTGTACAAATTTATATGTAAGAAGCCTTTATCATGAAAGAAGATCAACATGCGTTTTTTTATTTTTTTTTCCTCCTCCTTTCACTCTGTTTCCATGCTCTGTTTTAGTATAAATGTCACTAATTCTGTTGGGATTCTGTCATTTATCTTCTCAAGGAGGGAACATGACACACATTCTCTCTCTCTCTCTCTCTCTCACACACACACACACACACGCACAAACGCAACCTTCAACAGCCCTCCTCCACTAATACCAATATTTTGGAATAGAATACTGTACTAACAATGTCTGTACTATAAATAGAAGTAGGCTACATATACTTTGTACATTGACCTTCCATTTCTAGTGTGATGAAGGAATCAGACATAATTACAATACAATTGCTCTCTCTCTGTCTTTTTATTTGAAATAACAGTTTTTATTTCCTTGAAGTCATTCTGGAAGCCATTCACAAAATAAATGACTTCAAGTGACAGTGTAGCATGATAATATTTGATGAATTTATCCTGAAATAATGCCTACTGTGTCACATGCTGTTGTTTAAAAATAGTAGGCACTATACAGTGTATAGCTATACAGTTTGTGCAGTTTTCTTTCCGGTGGTGATGTTTTTCCTCAACAGGAAGTTTGGAAGAGATCGATTAGAAGAAAAGAAAAAAAAAGTGGTAACATTTTAGTATAGGGACCTACCAATACTACTCTTACTAGTTGCTTATTTGCATGCCTATTATTAACATATTGGCTGTTTATTAGTACTTATAAAGTACATATTCTGCGTGACCATATTCTATATGCCTAATCCTACCCAATACCTAAACTTAACAACTACCTTGCTATTAATAAACAAGTTTATTGAGGCAAAAATAAAGTAGTTCATGGTTTGTTGGAATTTACAATAAAGCGTAACCCAAAAACTTGCCAATAGCCTTTAGATTACAACCTGAAAATGAAGATACTTTCAAAATGATTACATTTTAGCTGTGTAAGTGCAACTTTGCTATAGCCTCAAAGGTTACAGACATGGACTAAAATCTATTTTAAATTGTCTTTAAAGTGCAAAGAAAAATCTCAGTTGACTTCCTGAATAATCTGGGAGAAATTGGAGATGTCTGGGAGAAAAAAATCCTAGTAATCTTAGGGTACGTTTACATTACAGCAATGTACTAAAATTGAAAAAGTCTTTTCTTTGCATTTTTTTTTTTTTTTTTCATACATACGGCAATGTTGTCCAAGCAATCCCATCGTTGGCAATTTGTGTTTTTGTTGTTTACTTGGAGACAATAATGGTATTGTTTTCAAAGACTTGCACTTTGAAATTGTTTCCAAAATCTGCTTTTCAGACCTTCAAAACATGCTGTTGTGTAAATGAACATCCAAAATGTATAAAAGTTTACAAACGCCCCCCTTAGTAATTATTGTTGTGATTCTGTTTGGTGCCGCAGAAATTCAAGTCTTCATGTTTAGGAACTGTCGATCTGATTGTCTGTAGGTGTCAGACTGTCCTTTCAGCAGACGGATGATATCATTCAGCCACAAAACAGCAGTGTCATGATCACAGCATACAGCAGGTCCTCTAAAACGACCTTTAGCTGCAAAAAGAGAGGGAGTGACCAAGAGACACCTAAAGATGATGAAGTGCTGTCACAGCCCCAGCTGATGGACTAGGGGTCAAAGGTTAGGCTGTTATGTGCAGTTTTCCCTCCTCTCTTCCTCCCTCCATCCCTCCCTCCCTCCCTCTTTCTTTCAAATTATTACTCTCTGTACATCCCCACATCAAAGCGGACAGATAATTCTATCAATTTCAACCTGGGGAAATACCAAGATACAACAGAGAGAGCAAAGGAGAAGAGCGAAACAGGGAGATGAGTGTGTTTGGTTGCTAAGGAACTGCATGGTCGAGCTCAGATTATACTGTCTGGTGTGTGTCAAAGTGATGGCGTGGAAACAGGAGGAACATGAAACCACTTTCTCTCCTTATTTTCATCTCCTGAACAGAGAGATAACCTCCTATCAGACCGCACGCATTGGGTCTGAGACCTCCCTTTAAAGGGTCAGATTGTAGCTGGGCTGCTTTACCTCTCGGCTCTACCTCATCAAACTTTATGGTTAACCTCTCGTCTGTGCCTGAGCGCACTACTGTTAACCTCGCATCAAATTTTACCGTTAACCTCTCATCTCAACCTCGGCAAGCTTTATTCTTCATCTGTGTAGCACATGTTTCAAAGTGAATGAAAGTCATAAACGGAGAACCTTTGAGAAGCAGAAGATATAGAATATTGCAGGAAAATGAAAAGAAGGAAAGAAAGTCTCATCTTTCAGTAAAAAGTACCAATAAGTTGAAAAATGCAGTTTTTCTTTTAGCCTAGCCTGAAGAAGTAAAATATAATGATAGCCCAGATTGTATTGGTGATTTGAAATATTTAATTGGAGCATATCTTAGCCAACAGTTGTGGAGATTTCAGTCTTATTCAAGTAGATAGGAGCCTGCAGTGCATACTTTTTAGAAATAGCCATCCAGGGACGTTGCCAAGATAACCAACAAGTGAACTGACTTGCTTTAAATGGAACTAAATCAGTTTTATTTGATAAAACAAGAAGTGTTTAAAGCTATAACATCCATGTAAATCAAACATTTTGTACTAACCAGCCACAATAGGACATTCATGGTTTCTATAGAGTGCTGCAGGGTCAACCCAAAATTTCAACAGGATTTGTCTATTTGGCTTTGAAATTGTTGCAGAAAATAAGCTCTGTGTCAAACAAGTTTGAATCGTACATGTTTTGTTCACAGATAAACACAATTTTTATGAATTTTGAAGATTAAATGCAATTGCCAAAAGAAAAATGCTAACCTTTATCTAAAATCTAGAAGCTGGAAAGTCTGAGTTAGTTTGAAAATAGTTTGCAAGAGTGTGAGCGTTTAATGTCCTGGACAATCTCTCTAGACCAATTTACCCACTTGTAATTACCGCCTTTTTCAAGATGTGTACAATAATAAAATAGGAAAATGTCTTGAGCTTGTGGTAACTGCGGACCTGATTTCAAGCATTTAACCAAAAATCTATTTACAAAAAAAACATTGACGTCAATGACAGAAAGTTGCAAAAATGTGAACTAATTTTTGGGGGTTTTAGGACTCATTCTATAGTTTTTGTTATATCATGCTGGGTTGCACCACCCACAGTGAAATCTCAGAAAAACATATGAATCCAAATAATTAAGGGATATTACCCAAAAATGAACATTTTGTTGTTTTTTATTACATTATTTTTGGAGCTTGGCAGCATTAGTTCCCATTATTTTTGTGTCTCACAGAAGAAAGTAAGTCATACAGGTTTAGAATGTCATAAGGGTGAGCAAATAATCAGATAATTTTCGTTGTTAGGTGTGCTATCACTTTAAAACATAAAATATGTTCAAACGGGCTGTAATTGTAATGCCTTGTTTTCATTTTCAGATTGGACAGACAAATGTCTTGCTGGAAACCTGTAGAATCACAAGTTAGTGAGAGTGACAGAAAAACATGTAAACGGACTTGGCTAACTATATGCAGTGTAGGCTTGAGGGCAGTGAGCTCTATGGATGTAATTATGGAGTAGGCGTGGTGGAGGGATGCCAATATTTTCTCAGGAGTTAGTTGAGCAGCCATTTATGCAGAGATATGATTGGCAGAATTAGATGTACATGTTTCTACGAACCTTTTTTTTCCCCATTATTATTCTCAATTTTTAATTTCACTGATAAGAGTTAATCGTTTCTTGGTACTGTTGTCCACATTCATTGTAGAAAGTTCATTCCTTTGTGCACCATGTAATGTACATGGACATGTAGAATACAAATCAAGTTATGTAATTCCTGCTTTTTTTTAATCTACATGATTTCACACCTCATTCCATGAACCAAAAGCAAATAACAGCAATTACAATAACCACATTCACGCAAAATAACTGTTTACTCCTGCTCCCTCTGGGCCTCACATACACACACACACACACACACACACACACACTGTTTGTGTGTGTGTGTGTGTGCGCGCGCGCGTGTGCGTGTGTGTATGAAAAGACCGAAGGTTGGGGACAAACGATAGAGGTTACAGATTAACGCGATAAATAAAAAGAATATGAAAGTGCGGAAAGGCAAGTTCGAAGGCAAAAGGAATGACAAAAGGCTCGAAATCACCATTCATTGAAGATGAATAAAATTAAGGCCTTGCCATTTGAGGTCAACAAAATAGATAACAACTTTAAATTTTCAAATGCATTTTCCTTCATGTTTTGTTAGTATTTTATACAGGCTTGTGAAAGAGAAAGTCAGTGCAATGCTACGTAAACAACACTATTATGTTTCAGGCTTCATTTGCTCAGTGATTACTAATGAGGACGCTTTCACAATGGAAGGAGGTCTTTGTCCTCAGTGCCTTCATTTTAATCTTGAAAAACATTAGTTTAAGATTGATACTCTAATCATATTTTTTTTTTTTTTTTTTTTTTTTTTTTACAGAAGAAAGTCACAGGTTTGCAATGAACACTGGTAGTAGAGATGATTAAATATGAGCTGTGACATTTCACAGATTGGTTATATTCAACAAATTTCAACAATGTGTTTTTGCTTACAATATTGGATAACAGCCAGATATCTGAAAATACCAAGTCTTTGTAATATACAGAGGGTTAAAATGTAAAGTTTTGAAGAAAACATATGTTGATTTATAGTTATTTTTATACACTATAGTCTCTCAGACTGCAAACACAAGACAAGTCAATCTAGGTGAATATGAGTGTTAAATTATGCACAAGTGTTCTGCCTCAAAACTATTCTGTTCTGTGTTTTTCACCATCTCTCAGACTATTTAAAATGAGTGAGCAAGCTTTGAATATTTCATTAGTTCACACATATGATAAACTAAAATACAGAAACTCTTAAGTTAAGGTGCAATTGGTGTTTTAGGCACTTTTGGAGGTACCACTAGGTGGGGCAAAAGAGCACATTAGAAGTGTTGAACATAAATCATTACATGCACTGTCCCAGGACTATTAGCTTGAAATTGATTTTAAAAAATTATGTATAATAGAAACAGTTAAGCCTAAATGAGGATAGGATGTAGGGCAAAAGAATAGCTTGCTCAGACGTCTGTTCATTTGCATGCAGTGCAACTACTGGGTCCCTGTAGTAGGCAAGATGGGCAAAACTGACCTTATTTGCTCTCTAAAACAGGTTTTCCTGGTCCTATTGTGGTTTGTCAGGATCCATTGGTGAGCAAGTACTATAGCTAAATTTCTCCAGAACATTCCTGATGACGAAACAAACTCATCTACACATCTGGGATGGCCTGAGGGTGAGTAATTTTTTTTTTTTTTTGGGGGGTTAACTATAACTATAAAATAACTCGTAATTATGTATGTACTCAACGTTAGCAATCTGACATGTTGCTACCGTAGCCAGATACAACCCACTTTCAGGTAATGTGTAAATTTTATCCGTATCTTTATTTCCCGCGGGAATTAAACAGCTAAACATCCTTAACCGCATAACACAGCTGGCACTCAGCAGTCATAAATAATAGAGACGGTAGTGTTTTGCTCTTTATAGACAGCACATTGGGTACAAGGATTGTTGCGTCACCTGAAAGTCAGTAAGGAATCCTATTATTTTACCCCACCTTGATTCCTCCTGGTATGAAAGAGTGCAGAGCGATAGGGAGAGAGAGACGGCACATGTGAGCAGACAGAAAGAGTGAATGCAGCTCATGCATGAGGGGACACGACACTTGAAATGGGTTACATGCCTGACTTGTCTTTGTAGCTGAAGATAATAGCAGGAACCAGCTGTGAATTGCTGGTTCGATACCTGCACAAGCACGCTTCCATTTATACACCGCAGAAACACAAGCCAGCGCACAGAACGAGGGAGAGAGAGGCAGAACAAACACTTAACAGCTATTTAGGGAGAGGAAGAAGAAGGAGGGGGCAAAGAAACTCAGAGAGAGTGAGAGTGATTTGTTTTATCTCGGTGTTGAGAAGCATCAATCTCTAATCATTGTCTCTTCGCAGGTGCATCAGTAGGACATAGATCCGTCTGACAGCTATTTAAATAGGTGCTATTTTAAGGGGTGGAAATACATCAGGAAAGATTGATCAATATGTTGCGCTGGCAGATCTGCCTTTGAAATCCTCCCAGCAGCTGCATTCAACCAAATGTTATCATCTCATGTGTGGTATTGACCAATCACCATCCAGAACTAGAACTAGTTAGTGACTAATGTACAGTAATTCAGGCTGATTATTCAACCAAACTTCAAGATTCTGGATATTGACTAAATCTCTCTTCCTTCAGTTACGAAATTTGCTGGTAAAAAAAGGATAATGAATATATGGGGAATATATGGGTCTTAAGTGTGTACCTGTGGAGAACTCGTGGCCTAATGGTTAGAGAGTCGGACTCGTAATCCAAAGGTTGCGGGTTCGAGTCTCAGGCCAGCAGGGATTGCAGGTGGGGGGAGTGAATGTCCAGCGCTCTCTCCACCCTCAATACCACGACTGAGGTGCCCTTGAGCAAGGCACCGAACCCCCAACTGCTCCCCGGGCGCCACAGCATTGGCTGCCCACTGCTCCGGGTGTGTGTTCACGGTGTGTGTGTGTGTGTTCACTGCTGTGTGTGTGCACTTTGGATGGGATAAATGCAGAGCACAAATTCTGAGTATGGGTCACCATACTTGGCCGTATGTCACGTCACTGTTTAATTATAACACACATGAAATCTGTTTTTGCCCATACAAAGAACACTGGACCCTATTAACTTTCAAAACACAATGAGACTGATACCGTATTTTGTTTACCACAGAAAACCAAAAGAGAGAGTTTGTAACAACATGAGGGAAAGTAGATGATGACAGAATTTTCATTTTCAATGTGAGCTATTCCTTTATATGGAATGTAATGTTTTATTTATCAAACATGCACTTTAATGGCCTCTGATGAGAAATTCCTGCAGAGAATCTTCCTAGCCATTGAGTATGCAGGACTGCGTGGTATGCAAAACCCGCCACATTAACTAACATTATCACCCCTGGTTTCCACATCAAAGTGTGCGAGAAGGCATTGTGAGATCATAAGAGGCTGCTCTTAACGGAAGCGCATTGGCAAAAATACGAGTCAAGACGAGTTAGATGTGGCCGAGTGTCTCATTCTCAAAGCTCTCTTTCCTCAGAAGTGTTTTGGACAGGTTTATAACGTGATCCAGCAGTGCCTCAATGGAATTACGGCCTGGTTTTCATGGCTTTCTGCCACCTCAGTCAGAAAAGCAGGGTTCACTTGGCTGATACTCAATTTGTCCCTTCATAAATCTTTTTTTTTTTTTTTTATATATATATGAATCCATGTTTTCCAATGTAATTATTATTATTTTTTTTTATTTATTGTTTTAAAGACAAAAAGAAGGTTGTATTTCATCTCAAAACCAAAGCAATAAATGATCAGTTTTCTTATGCTGATTGAAAATTAAGGAGCATTCAGGATTAATTTTAGGGGCATTCAGATTCACTTTTCAGATTGATTGATTGATTGATTGATTTGATTTTTCAAATTCTCATTAGCTTAATTGGTTACACTTTATTTTAAGGTGTCTTTGTTACAGTGTATTGATACTTTTAAGTACTGAGTAATATTAATTAACTACATGTACTTACTATATGGTTAGGATTAGGATTATGGTTTGTTTTAGGGTTACTTGCATGTTATTATGCATAATTTATTGTTGTTATTATAATAGTAAGTACATGTAACGTGTAACAAGGACACCTTAAAATAAAGTGTTACTGTGTAATGAAAAATTGTAATGTGAACAAATTTAAATTTGTAAAATATGTATACATAAGACTTATATATATTTATATAATTATATATTATATTTAATATTTAAATAAAAAATAATTTGTACTGTAAAACAACATGATTTTAATAGGAATTTAAATATATATATATATCCATGCACATTATGGTAATGATACTTTCCGTCAAAGTAATGATACTCATGAAAATAATAAAATAGGCTAGAATAAATTTTTCTATCTGTTGTTTTTGGGATAAAAGGTGACACTTTCATGAGATTCTCCCAAATGTATCCTAAAAAATACATTTGTAAAGCTTTAATATAACAAGATCTCTAATGGGCTTTACACAAAAAGCCATCTGAACAGAGATAATTTGCCGTTATATTATTTCCAATCTTCCAAATTAACCGAAAATGAATAAGAGGAGAAGCTCAATGAATTGTTCTACTCTTCACTTCCTGCTCGGTCTCTTTCCTCCAAAATGACCCCTTGTCCAGATCTCTTTCTTTGGGTGAATAATAACAATTATTGGGTGCTAAATTGCAGCTTGAGAACAGAGTTGCATGACAGTAGCTTCCTCAGGCACAATTTTAGCCTCATCCTGGTCCTGTGACACTCACACATGATCTCTGTCAGCTTCTAAATAGCCATCTAAAACATGTACACACTTCTACCTTTCTTCATTCTATTTCATGATACTTCTTTGAAAATGCGTGACTTCATTACCTTCAACTGGTTCTCTCATTTTATAGATGTACTGTAAGGACTCCAAGCAACAAATTATATTAAAGAGTATGTGTGGGGACAAAAAAAAGTGTGTGAATTAGTCAAGGACAAACCAAATTAAGAGCTAAGAAAAGCATTTCATCCTTGATAGAGTCTTTGACCTTGTTATAATTACTTTGTTGGTCGGAATGAAGACAGAAATGAATTTGAATATTTGGTTCTGTGCAGCAACCTGACGGAATATGGAACAAAATAATTTTACTCAACATCATTCAGTTTGATTTTTGACACAGCTAATTGCAGTGTTACACTGAGAAAACATGGCATTCTCTGAGAGCGGAATACATCAAGAATGAGTTTTTTTTTTTTATTAAAGTGACAATGGATTTATTATAGATTTCATGTTAACTGTGATTCACATTATTAATTCATGAGTCAGGCTGTCAGTCATGTGAATTTACTGCTGTGAGCTCTCAGCAGTCTCTGACACACACACACACACACACACACACTTGTCATACAGCAGATGTGAGAGCAGAGGATTTATTTACTGTAGATAGGATGCTTCATCTACAAATATGTAACCTAGAGCATGAACGGGATGAAAATCTGAATAGAAAAGAGAGCTTTCTTAAACTCTCTCCCTGGTTTTATTTTGTAGCTCAACTGGTAGATACTGTATGTAGATATAACACCAAGGTTTGATTCTCTGCAGGAAAAACAAACTGATCAGATCTATACATGCAGGTAAACTCTGTTTACTTCATGACTCATGACTGCATACATCAGCTCATATAAAAGCATTCTGTTGATAAAACACAAAAAGTTGCTTAATGTTTCCAGTTAAATGTCTAATGTATTTTAGTCAAGTCGTTTATAATTGATCATTTATAATTATTCATTTTGAATTAATATACCTGACATGCTCATAGTAAAGATGTTCTATGAAGCCTGTATGTTTTTGGGGCTTGTTTTTTTTTGTTTTTTTAAATGTAATCAACATTATTGTTATTTTAAAGGTACCATAAACTCAGTATTAGAATTTTGTGACTTGTCGACCATGAGTGTTAGCTCTGAGTTAGAGCAAAACTTGCCGTTAATACTTCCTTTTAGCAGGAATTCTCTGATATAATATTGGACAAAATATTAAAAAAAGTTAAAAGCACACATTATATAGCAATCTAACCTTAAATAAACTGCATATTAAGTAATTTCATGATGTCTTTAAAGCCACTTGTAACTGGCCATGTTTAAAACTCTTCTTTTAGCACTGTTTGATTGACAGGTCCTTTTGTTGTTGGGATGCATCTGGATATATTACAGTTTTGCATGTGATGTGATCACATACTGTAGGTTTTTCACTACCTCTGAATGTGCTTGTAGTGAACAAATCACAAAACGTATGTCTGTGAAATAAATGTTAATTCCAGGTGAAAATGGGTCTGGATATCTTTTTCCTCCTGATCTTTCTTTATGGTCTTCTGATTGTTCTGATGTGGAACCTCTCTCTTGCTCTTTTGGTATACACAGCTTGATTTTAAATGTTGTAATATATTGAACGAATTGCATAGCCCCACTACATTTTTCAGTATGCAAGAATATTCACATGACATTGGCTAAAATGGAAAATTGACTAGCCTTTAGTTTTTACACTTCAATAAATATTCTCAGCAGCCAAACACACTGCGGCACGGATAACGATTATCCTTCCCCAGTAAGTGAACATGCATTTACTGTAGTCTGGAATATATTTTCTTTTACTTTGCATAGATTTGTTTGTAGTTTTCGAGGATGGCGCCATTGTGGGTTTTTGTTACAGCCGATTGAATGTAAGACTTTTCCCAGTGAATGATTAAGGCGCCTTCATTACCAACTCGAAACAATTTAAAACAATTTCTTTACTTCTTTAGGGCTCATGTGCCTTGCCTGAAATCATGCGCTGACCCACCTCCCCAGAACAAAGAAAAAAATCCCTCTGACCCATTTTAGTGTGAAGTAGTGCAAGTTTCTATTCCGTCCTTACGGCTGAGATGAACAAATGAGAGCGCGGAGGCCGTCCCCGCCGTCTATAAAGAGCATTGTCTCACACAAACCAATTTATTGCAATTCCCACTAGGACAGAAATAGATTTGAGTATAGTGATTGTGCGCTGTTTTCATATAGACAATGATCATGCCCATAGGGCTAGAAAATGAGAGAAATACAGAGTGGGAGCCAGAGAAAAGGGATGTAAAATTGCTGAGATGTTGGACTGTGGAGGCTGGTTAACTATCCCACGTCTACAATGAACGCACTCAATGGGTTTGCGCCACAACAGACCATCTACACCATGATCGCGAGACACAACAAAACCAGGAAGTGTGTTTGGAGTGTTTCTCGTTTTGTCACGTGGCGTGGCTCGCTTGCAGTGTTGACACTTCAAAGTTGGCTGTGCTTCAGGGCTGATCAATAATCACATGTAGAGCATTAGTTTTTCCTGCCAAGTCCGTGTCCTGTTTAGATATATACACCAACCCTGTAGAGGCCTGAAACAACGGGCAACTCAATATGATAAATGCAGAGCAACAGCATTACAAACCAATTAGAGCCAACTGAAAACATGGGCGTTTATGTTCAAGTGGGTGTTGGTTTGAAGGGAACAAAAACAATATTCTGACGGGTGGATGTACAATCTGTGTGTGGGAAATGGCTGAAAAGAGCTTTTGAAAGAATGTTCCAGGCAGCATCTGAATTCGTATAAATAAGCAAAAAAGCATATACTGTAAAGTAAGGAAAGTCTATGGGAACTAAATAACTTTACATGACACATTTAGTGCCAAATAATTCATATTTGGTATCAATTAATTACTAAGTGCTTTAATAAAAAAATAGAAGCTTGCCTTTTGGCTTTTAAAACCTCTGAAATATCCCACTGGCTTCTATTTTAAGTGCATTTCTGCAACAGATGCTGTCGATATTTGATAACATTTATCAATATTTTATTTGAGCCGGTTTATGACCAGATCTTTGATGGATACTACCACACTGTAAAATGCTTGATTTATGCAAAAGTTTAGGGAAAATTACTTTCCTCCTACTGTGCTTATTTATTTATTTCAGAAGTTCTGATCTATACTTGATCATTTATGCATATCATTAAACTGACTGCAAAAATAACTTTTGCAGGTTGTATTCATATATTGGTGAGCTTGGAATTAGCTGGGTTTAAGGTTATCCAAATGATTCTACTAATGATTGATGTGATATGCAACTTCCTGTCATCTGCATTATGAGAGATGTTACTCTCACAATACAGTGGCAATTACAGTTAAGTGGTTTGTCTGTGTGATGTTTATAAGGCAGAAGTGAGAAAATGAGTCAATTATCTATGGTGGAAGAAAGCAAGGAATTGAATGTGTTTTTATGTGGTTACAATGGCTGCTTGTACCATTAGCTTGAGAAACTTTCAGCTGTTTATTTCTTAATTTAATCTTCTAAACATTAATTAAAATGGTATATTTGTATGTGCGTGCAGTCCAAATCACTGTCGTCCACTGATCTCAGGGTGTTTTAGACTGACAAAACATTAATTAAAATTTCGCCTTTGTCAGCTTATCGCATACCTGCAGGACAGAAGCAAAGGAGAGAGAGAGAAAGGGAAGTTTCGCTCCACTGGGAGCAGGTGGGAGAAGAAGAGAGAGAGAGAGAGAGAGAGAGAGAGAGAGAGAACCCTCGATTTCATCAATGTGCTTCCAATCTCTACAGGCCGGGCAAGTTTCAGATCAAATCAATGGAAGGAAAAACAGAAATAGAGGAAGATTTTGATTTTTAATTTTCAGAGTAAGGTGCCATTCGAACAGAATGCATTTTTTGCATTTCAAAATGTGGGCAGTGGAATAAAATGCAAAGTCCATAGAATTTGTTTTAACTTTAGCATCATGTTTTAGAATGCAGTTTCATGCACAAGACTCAGCAAAAGATGCGAGCACAATGAGCGTTTTTTAGCACAGCCCGTTATTTTGGAATACCCTAATAGTTCTAATAGCCTTTCTGACCCTAAAAACCAACTGCTACAAGGTAAATAATAGAATGCACTTACATTTGTTTTTCTTGCCAACAAAAGCAGTTCCAAACAAAACCACAGTACAATTAAGCACTGCACATTTCCCAGCAACACATACAACAGCAATATTCCTGAATGCAATTGAAAAAACACATTGCTGAATGAATCTGTGTTTTTGAGTGAATGATTCAGTGGCTCCTTAATGAATAGTACTATACTACTTTCTATTTCTGCAATATAGCCATATATCACAGCTACTACAGAAACAGAAAGTGTTGGATGTTAGTATGCTATGCCAAACACAAGTTTTATCCTTGCAAGACAGATTTTCAGCTGACTCGCTCATAAAACACTTATAAAACACTGATGAGGTGTTTGGAAAGAATCAGTAGAGTGAATGATTCAGTAACTCATTCTTATGGACACTTGTTTTGTACCTGAATGAATCAGTGTATTGAATGATGCAGCATCTCACTCATAACGAGTTATTTGTTGCCACCTACTGGCGTAACGGTGTTACCTACAAAAAAGTCTGAAAAAATCCTCACCACTAATGTCCAGACAGATAAGGTGTCCTGGTTTACAGTATATGCTAAATTAAAATAATTAGTTGCTAGAAATGCTGCTCTTTAAGCATAAACCATATTGACAGTGGCATGTGATATTCGATTCTGGACTCTAAAATTTTGTCTAAACCATATCTGACCTTGTCATCACAGCAAGCGCTTAGATACACAGACATATTTTAACACATTCATCAGTTTTCAGTTGATTCTTTTTCCTTACAGCACCTCATAAACTGTGCAAAAGCTTTATGATCTGGTACATAACAACATCTGTCTGCTCAGACACTTGCACCTTTACTTACAAACCAGAATGGCACACAAATACCTCAGCGTCATGTCTCTGAATCCAGTTGGCAAGGTCTCTCTCTTTCTCTCACACAGACATCACCTCAGCACCATTACCAGTCCTCTGAATGCAGCATGGCAGGGACTCCACACAGACAGAGCGAATGAAGCCAGCAGACCTGTCGCTCTCTCCTCCTCCGCTCAGCCAAGACCCCCCTGCTGTAAGGCGGATTGAGGGTGTCTAGCAGGGTAAAGTGGAAACCTTCTTCTCTCAAACTGCCCCAGGTCTGACCCAGACATTCTTGCTTGGCTCGTGGTGAGATGGAGCCACACACTGGGCCTTTTTCTTGTGTTGTTGTGGTGTCTAATCTGAAAGCCTGCTTAACTGTTCTCAACACTGAATGTACAGCAGGGATGGGTGGGTGATACCTGCTGCTATGTACTCATTTCACAGGTTTACTGACCTTTCAGTGAGTGGGTGGTTTGTGGAGCAAGATAGATAGATAGATAGATAGATAGATAGATAATGTACCTTAGTACACATTTTGAAGCAATTTCAAAGTAAAAAATCCAGTGAGTAGTACTACGTGACTCTGGCATGTTTTTGTTACATTGAAAGGAACATATTGATGTGTTTTTATTATGTTGCTTCAGGTATGTACTGCGGTGGTTCATAATTCAAATATCCAGGGTGTCACAGATCGGCCAGGCTCACTCACCACCCAATCACAGTGCACACCCTCACCTGAATACTGATTGCACACACCTGCACTGCATCTGCACCCTCTTCAAGCACACACCTCACTCTACTCCAGTGTCCGGGTTAACGTGAAATCCATGCGGGCCGGATCTGGGCCAACACTAGTTGCTGTCTGGGTAGACTCTCTATTCTACTCCAACGAACGATACTTGAATATACTTACCTCCTTTGTTTACTTGCTTCCTGTGCTCCTCTCCAACGTGTGTCTCCTTCCAAGTCTCAGTTGTGACTCCCTGGATTGCTCCACAGAAGTGTGTGCTGTTATCCATTCCCCTCCGATGTTGCCACGATCTCCCGTAAGGACAAATACTCTGATTATATACCTCATCAGTACTGAGAACATCTGCATTGATAACCCACTTACCTGCTATTCATCCATTTACCTCTGTTGCTGTTAATAAACACCATCTGTATTACTCTAAACCTCTGTGCGAGTCTCCTTCTGTAACACAGGGAGTGTCACTAAAAGTTAATGCTCAATCGTCTTGGAAATATCCCCTACACCAAAGCCAACCCTAAGCCTACCCGATAGTGTTAACAAATGCAAAACTGGTATAAAAACGGATTTGTTGATGCAGCCATTCCATTTGAACTTCCTTATATGCAGGTTTGAACAGTTTTGTGGAACCGTAGTTTTGCGGGATTTGTACTTGAGCTCTTTACCTCTTAAGATGAACTCCACACTGTGTGAGCTATCGAACAAACCTACTGGCTATAAAAACCCATACATATGAAGCTGGATATGTGACGCTAACATTCAAAAATATCAGTTTTCAAATGTCACCGCATGTTAAAATAGTTTTTAATTCATAACGTGATATTGCTCAAGCAATAGTGCAAATATTAAGCTTTATTAATTGAAATTGAAACTGCAGACCTGCAAATCATACTTTTTGTGAACAGGAACAAAAGTTTTGAGTTTTGCTTCCTCTAGTGTATATTTCAACTGGAAACTGCAGCAATTTGTATACATAGTTTATTTTTTTTCAGTTTTGCATAAATGTATTTAGAGGCATGTAATTCCAATGAGCCAATGTTGCAACAGACAGACTGACTAGTTTCAATAGTTATGTAGGTAGATAAACAGTTCAGTAGATTTTAAATTCAGTAGTTAGACGATTAGATGGTTATAGAGCAAGATAAATTAACTCGTTGACAGACAGACAGTTTAAATTGACAGCTGATAAATAGACATATGTGCAGATAGATACCATTTTCTTAATTTCTCCTTCTAGCTCCCCTTAGATGTTTTATGGGGAGGGCTATTATGACGAGGGCTACTTCAGGTAGATATAGAGTCTGGTAAGTTTTAGGTGTACAGGTGACAGGTCACAGGCCTGATGGATAGATAGATAGACAGACAGACAGAGACAGACAGATAGAGAGTCTGGTAGGTGTTAGATGTCCAGGTCAAAGGTGACAAAACAGTTTGAAAGAAAGAAAGAGACCGTTTCAATAGTTATGTAGGTAGATAAACAGTTCAGTAGATAGACATTTTGATAGTTAGATGGCTCGATAGTTATGTAGCAAGATAGATGAACTCATTGATAGACAGACAGTTTTGATTGACAGTTGATATATAAACAGTCCAATATATGTGTGGATAGACAGACCGACAGGTCAGATAGGCAGACATACACACACAGACAGACAGACGGGTGTATAGATAGGCAGATATGTGTGAAGTTCTGTCATTTAGCGAGTGCAGGGACAGACAATTCTCTGATTCTAACACACCCCTTCATTCCCTTACCATTGCAAAACAGAACAAGAGGAGAAGAGAGCAAACGTAGATGAAAATGTTACTGGAAAGGGCAGCTACACTGAAAAACGCCTCCTCGGAGAATTGTCCTCGGCAGACATGAAAAAAAAGCATTTTGTACCGCATAAAAGCCTCATCTCCATAGAAGGAAGAGAAGGAGAGAGAGACGCTGCTTTTGAGGCAGCCTGTCCAAAAAGACTAGGCCCTCGCACAGTCTCATTACCTGAAGAAAAACTGTGCCATTAAATTGAAATTTAATTTGCAAAATTGTGTTTTAATGTAGCTATTCGCCTCCATCCTTCCAAATATGGCTTCTGTCGCCGGCATATCTTAAGGCAATTTAATTGGACTAATAGAGACGGCTGTTAATAGCAGGGCTTCTATTGTGTGGCTTTGGTGGTTTTTCATCAAGGCCGGACCCTCAGGACACACTGATAGAGTTTGAAGTAGATTCACTTGGAATCCAGAGGAGAGCTTTCAGCTTCTCCAAGCAACAAGGAAAGAGATTTGACTCAACACACATGCAGGCACATGTGCCGTATGGCTTCTCTCAGAAAGTCCATCAAAATCCGCTGAAGTAATTAACATGCCAGTTTCAGCTTGCCAGTAACACCATATGCATCTTCTATGTAGTCAAGAAGAGGTATGAGAGGAAAGATACAAAAAGACGGATATGCACTCCTTCTTATATCCCCATCCTATAACACCTCATGACTAGGACGTATGTGCGGCACTTCTCAGAGAATAGAAAAACCTCATCATCAACGTCAAAAGGAAAGTTCATGTCCAAGGTCAAGGATATGGCAGGCCATATTGAGTCTGAACGGGAAGATTTACTGCAGAAGCACTATCAAACGCTCCTCTATCTGCGCATAATCAAAGGGCATTAGAGACAGAGAAGCTTCAAATGGCCTGCATTACAGAGGCAGCCCTGTAATGGTATGACAATGGAGAAGCATCTCTAGAATATTAAGGTGCCGTGTGCCGGAATTCACAATGAATTCAGACACCGGCTCCAATCCCCATGTTGGCCGATGATGAGTCAGGCCCATGCGAGCAGCCTCCAATATGAGCCAGTGAAGACTTGCGTCAGACAAAGGCTGCAGATCTGGAATTAGATTTATTATTTGCCATATCAAAAAGGATTACAGAGCGTGACTGACACCAGATCAGTGGATAGGGGTGAGTTCTACCTAAACATCTTTATATATTTGTTTCATAGGATTGCACTACATGATATATTAATTACAAATTATTAAATTATAATTATACCAATTTTCATTTTTAAAATTAAATGTTTGTTATTTATAATGAAATAAAATCTTAATATTATTTATAATTTATTATAAATATATACAAATAATTTGTATCAAATATTATAAACTTGTAATTGTAAAACATATTTGAAATAATGTGTATAATTTTACAATTAAACAAACACAAATAAATATTACATTTGTATTTCTCTCTGAAACAAATATTTGATATTCAATAAAATAATAATAATAATGTACTATAAATATACTATATACGGTACATTTAAAGAATATACACACAATGTTTGAAATGTACAGTCATAAACTTCACTGAAAAACGAGGGAAGCTCTGGTTGAAGGTTCAAAGGTGTCCACTAGAGGGCCTAATGAGGTGGTAGAAGCATCTTGTGTTTTCTGTTCTCTTTTCATCCTTCAACTGCTTGGCACATCTCATAAAGCATTTATATAGCATTTAAAAGCATTTATAGCCTGCTTTTTATCTTTTGTTGTGTTCCTATATGCGCAGAACAGTCTGAAAACCTTGCACATTTTTCTGTTCTGAAGTATGCAAACCTAGGGTATTCTAAATACTTTCAAATGAATCCTTAGAATCCCTGAAATTAAAGCCAGTTCTAAGAATATCCTTTACTGGTGTTTTATGTCTTTCTTTAGAGCCGACGGCCAAATGCAAGACCAGCACCAAAATGTTGAGGAAAAAAAAATAGAGAAACAAGACAGACAACTTCAATCTGTGAAACTGTAAGTGAGTTCTAGAAAGCTCAGTGAATAAAAGCAAACGATTAACTTGTATAGCCTGCAGGTTTCGAATTTGAACAATGTTTTTGAACATTAGTCGTATGCACCCTCAACATCTTCATCAATGCCACTCAAGTAGCTCTTCATTAACTCAAAATCGGAAATGTTTCTTTTAAACTCATACCGGATATCGTTTTGCATTATTATTAATAATAATAATCAGTAATATTATTAAAGTCTAACAAAACAGAACATTCTGTGAGTGGAAACACTCACCAAGTGGCAAACATTCTGAGTGACAGCCACACAAACGTATACATATGACATCATTTACGGTATGCATGCATTACATTCAGTATTATTTACCATCAGGATCTTCTATCTATGAGCGCATTGTGAACGTCTTAAATGTGTATGTTCAATAGTGTGTGTGTGTGTGTGTGTGTGTGTGTGGACAATCTGGCTACTGGAAACCGATATAAATAGAGGCAGTTTCCTCAACGTAAAGATTCCAACCCCGCTCGAGCTCTCAAAGTACAAGAGTCTTTCATAAACTCCCGTCTGCGCTTAGAAACGCGTCCACATCACTCACATAAAGGACCGCTTTGAAAGCCACGCCCACAATTTGAATTCCGAGAACCCGATTGGCTGCGTTACCCCCCTCCTCCTGCATCTATTGGTTGGCGGCGGATCAGTAACTATGTTTAATGCACTATGAGACAGAGTCAGACAGTCAGCGAGAGAAACGCGCAGAGGAGGCAGAAGGGACACTGGCACACCACAGTGCATTTATTCCCGTACCGTTATTGACAGCTGGTCTTAGTGACAGTAGGATTGGGCTGAACAATTTCGGTTGATATGCACATTTAAACTTTGGACACTCTTGTTTTTCCCTGTTCGGTTTTTGTATTAGGGACTGTACGCATTAATCACGGGGATGTTTCATCCCGCATCGATGCAGTACAAGAAGCTGTTCGCGCTGGTGATATCAACGGTTGTGGATATATATTTTACACTTGGGTCAAGATATCTGTCCTGAAGCGTCTCCAGTCTGAGTCGATGAGCGGAGGAGAGTCACTGCATCCTAATCAGCCTCATTGACATTACAAGCGCACTTTTGAGGAGCACTTTATTTTTCCATACAGTCTAGCTGGAGTTTTTTTTTTCCCCCACTCATTGGGAAGGTGCCTGAAGGATGTAACTCGTCTTTGGTGATGGTTGTGTTTAGACTGGATATAAGGCTACAGGTAAGTCTGTGTGATGTTTCTCGTCATCATCATTCTGTTCCAAAGTGTCACCCTGGAGAAAAAATAAAAATAAAAAGATGACATGTTATATATGGTCCTGGAGCTGCTGGATGCGCACAGTGCCAGAGAGGAAGCAACAGCTTCTTGTCGTATTTATTCAAGAAGCGCATTATTAATAACCATCCAGGATTGTGTTTCATTTGCTCTGCTTTATGCGACTCTGTAAGAATTGTATTTAACAGCCGGATTATGCCGGTTAAGAGGCTTATTTCAACGCATTTGCATTCAGGGGGTTGCCTTAAGATAGCAAGGTATAGATATGGCATCAGTTAAGCAGCTGTTTCAGGACGCAGGGAAATGGAAAGAGATTTATCCGTTTTTATTTGCTCACCACCTTTATCCATAATTGCGCGTTTGATGCGCGTAACGCTCTTCGTGCCACATGGCGCATCCTCGACGCATTGCTTAGCCTACATGTTGAAAGCAGAATAACACAACCATACACCTGTGTTCAGCGCTAAAGCGCTCCGACGCATCTTAAGGTTGGATTGACATGCCATCCACGTCGTTCGCCAGGGAATGAGGAATTACGCATTAGAATTACGCGGTCACACTACGGAGAAAAAAAAGCGCATATGCTGAGACACGAGGTGTTTGTTAAAATCTGTATGTCAGAATTAAATCATCAAGTGCAATATTGTATGCAATAATCTGATCGACATGTATTTCTTTTATTTTTATTACAGGAGAAGAGGCTGGGAAAGGCTATTTCTTTGTGGAAACTGGATTGTGATTATGCCTCCAATGCGCCTGGGCGTTCAGCAGAATATAAATTAGCTGTACAGTCCCACCGTTTGTTGTAAAAACTCAAGATAAAGAGAGCCCTGCTACGGAGGAAAGAAAAGAGCATTCAAAGGAAAAGCCCACATAATGACTTTATATATGTTTTATCATGAATCGGTATGTGTGCTCAGTAATTGAAGGTACAAATTGTGATATTGCCGGGAAGATCAACAGGTCGGAGGCATAAAATGCATCAGAAACCCAAGACACTCTCACTGAAAGGGATGCATCTTTCTGTTTTCCTTTTCCTACTTTTATGGGCGCAAGCCCTGACATTGAAAAACTTGAACTACTCAATACCTGAGGAGAAAATTCAGGGTGTCATTGGAAACATTGCCAAGGATGCAGAGCTGGAACTGGGAGAGCAGGGGAAAAAATCCAACTTCAGGGTGTTGGAGAACTCCGCCCCACACCTTATCAACGTGGATCCTGAAAGTGGGCTATTATACACTAAACAGCGGATCGACAGGGAAACACTGTGCAAACAAAATACCAAGTGTCAGCTCTCCATGGAAGTGTTTGCCAACGACAAGGAGATCTGCATGATTAAAGTTGAGATACAGGACATAAATGACAACGCACCAAGCTTTCCTTCTGAACAGATCGATATCGACATATCTGAGAACGCAGCCCCAGGCACACGTTTCCCCTTGGCTGCTGCCTATGACCCTGACACTAAGGAGAACGGCCTGAAAACATATCAGATCACGAGGGATGACTATAGCATATTCTCTCTGGATGTTAAATCCAGAGGGGACGGAACCAAATTCCCTGAATTGGTCGTTCAGAGGTCCTTAGATCGAGAGGAACGTAGCCATCACACTTTAATTATAACTGCCACAGATGGAGGGGAATATCCCAAATCAGGCACAATGCAAATTAATGTGAAAGTCACTGATTCCAATGACAACAGCCCTGTGTTTGAACAGCCCTCATATGTAGTGGAGATCCCTGAGAATTCTCCCCCAGGCATGGTTCTGATAGATTTAAATGCTACCGATCCTGATGAAGGGATTAATGGGCAGGTTACTTATTCCTTTAGCTGTTATGTTCCAGACAGGATCAAAGAGTTGTTCTCAATTGACCCCCGAACGGGTGTCATAAAGATTCAGGGTAAAATCGACTTTGAGGAGGACCCAATTATAGAGATTGATGTTCAGTCAAAGGATCAAGGCCCCAACCCAATTCCTGGCCATTGTAAAGTCACCGTTAAAGTGCTTGACAAGAATGACAACTGGCCGTCGATAGGTTTCGTAGCTGTGCGTCAGGGGGCAGTTAGTGAAGCAGCAACCCCAGGGACAGTGATCGCACTCGTCAGAGTCACAGACAAAGACTCAGGCCGCAATGGGCAGCTCCAGTGTAGAATTTTGGGGAACGTTCCCTTCAAGCTGGAGGAGAACTATGATAACTTCTTCACAGTAGTGACCGACAGACCCCTGGATAGGGAGGTAAAGGATGAGTATAACATCACTATTGTGGCCAAAGACAATGGCAACCCACCCCTGAACTCAACAAAGTCTTTTACTGTTAAGATCTTAGATGAAAACGACAATGCGCCCCGCTTCACAAAAATGGTCTACCTTCTCCAGGTGCCTGAAAACAACATCCCAGGGGAATATCTGGGTTCTGTTCTTGCTCATGACCCAGATTTGGGCCAAAATGGTACTGTATCCTATTCCCTCCTTCCTTCGAATGTAAGCGAGGAGTCTATCACTACATATGTTAACATCAAACCCACTGACGGTGCAATTTATGCCCTGAGGAGTTTCAACTATGAACAAACCAAGTATTTTGACTTCAAGGTCCAGGCGAAGGATTCAGGTAACCCTCACCTGGAGAGCAACACCACCGTCCGTGTCAGTGTGCTGGATGTTAATGATAACATTCCTGTCATTGTCCTTCCGTTACTTCAGAATGACACTGCTGAGATCCATGTGCCTCGGAACGTGGGAGTCGGACACATTATCACCACCGTGAGAGCGGTGGACAATGATTTCGGCGAGAGTGGTCGCCTCACCTATGAGATCTCAGATGGCAATGAGGAACACTTGTTCGAGATTGATTCGGTGACGGGTGAGGTACGGACAGCCCAGCCACTGTGGGAGGAGGTGGCACCTGTTGTTGAACTCATCATCAAGGTGACTGACCATGGCAAGCCGTCACTGTCCGCCATGGCCAAACTTATCGTCAAAGCCTACTCCGGGCCCTTACCAGAGGGTGAACCGCGTATCAACGCAGAACACCATAACTGGGACATGTCGCTCCCGCTAATAGTAACCCTTAGTATCATCTCAATTATGCTCCTTGCTGCCATGATCACAATAGCAGTCAAGTGTAAACGGGAAAACAAGGAGATCCGCACATACAACTGTCGGATCGCAGAGTACACTCACCCGCAACTTGGCAAGAGCAAGAAGAAGAAGATCAACAAGAATGACATCATGCTGGTACAGAGCGAAGTGGAGGAGCGGGACACCATGAACGTGATGAATGTTGTCAGCAGTCCCTCCCTGGCCACCTCTCCCATGTACTTCGACTACCAAACTCGTCTGCCCCTCAGCTCTCCTAGGTCAGAGGTCATGTACCTTAAACCCACCGCCAACAACCTCAGTGTTCCTCAAGGGCACGTTGGCTGTCACACCAGCTTCACGGGACCTGTTACGAACACCACCGAGACGCCAGTGAACAGGATGTCAATAATACAGGTAGGAATGACAACTCATATTCTCCTTCCTTATTACCCTCCATCCCTCTCTTGTCCTGCTCTGTCTCACTAGGTCAATGCATGAATGGATGAGTAGATGTGTGTGCATACAAAGCATCCAGTGAATCATAGTGTGGGGGGCAGAAGGGGATCACAACTGGTGATAATATGAAACACGAGTCGTTCTCCACCCTTCGCCTGATGCTGAAAAGCACCATGCTATCGCTTTTTGAAATCTAGCTTTGCTTATATTGTTTCAAGTAAAGCGTTAAGAGGAAATTGAGTATGGAACACAATTCTGTTCAGGAGATATTGTTTTAATGTTACCTCTGGTGAGGCGAGATTTGATGCACTGGTAGGTTCAGCCCTAAAGGCTTGTTATTTCATAACGGCCGTACCATGATGATTTGCTGCTCTTTTCTAGAATATATTTCCAGCTACTATATTGCAAATGAATAGAGCTTCGATCAATATGTAGTTTCCTGTGGCGCTTTGAATGTAAGGTTCCTACGGTTTACCTCTTACAGTGACAGAATTAATGTTCTTGTTTTCTTTTGTTTAGTTTTTTTCATTTTCTACTATTGCTCAAACGCTAGGTCAAATAAATACATGAAAATGTATTTTCATCCAATGTAATGCAATTTGTCTTGACCTCAAACATTTCAATTTTCAGTCTTGACATTGGAACACCCTTACCGCATTACTTACTCAGCAGGTTTGTCTCACCTTCGTACTCAAGAACACTGTGGCAATCCTCTCTCTATTAAAGACGCTCAAACTGCATTTCAATGAAAGAAAGAGCTTTCCCAGATTTCCTCGTTCCTTGCTAATGCGTCTTTGTGTGGAGCGATTTGGTTAAGCCAGTGACAATTTATGTGTGTCTGTGCTGCTAAGCCAGTTTAAAGTCATTTGAAATCTGTCGTGTCAGATGAGGCTAAAGTCACCTCTTTAAACTCTGTACATCAGGTACATGTGTATGTGCAGCGACTGAGATTATAGCTGGTAAAAATTAATTTAGCTCTCTTTTGCTTTATGCCTTTAACCAATTGTATATACATATTTCTTTGTAATTTCATGTTTTAAATGTATACATGTATGTATTTTCACTTGCTAATTTAGTTATTTCTCATATTACGGGTTAAAGATTTGAACAAACCTCTATCTTTAAGTATTAATCTTTGGTGACTAATTCGTCCCACACTGTTAACAACACTATCAACCATCCAGAGCACATTAGCTTTGTGGCTAATTTTAAAAAAAGTTATATGTGAGTGATTTCAGAGGTGTGAAGCTGGTGTTTTTGTGGATAAGCTTGAATTTGTATTTGCACATTTTCATGGGTGTCTTGTCATTAACGTTCTCTAGATCTGTGTGTTTGCTGCTGCATGCGTCTGCCCATAATTGTGTGAGTGTGTGCAGTGCTATTCATCACATCCCAGCTGCAGGTTAAAGGTCAGAGTGAGGCCCATTATTCTGGGCCCTTTAATAATGAGCAGAATAACTGCAGAGGTCTCATCAAACCACAGATGCAGGCACTACAGCACAGATACATGCCCTTTTCTCTCACAACCTTCAACACACAAGAGCCAAGACACATACATGTGTTTTGTGTTTACACTGATCCATACAATACAGGATATACTCTCCATTATTTACAGCAGAATTGTGGCGAGAGGCAGATCAGCTATCCTGTTACTGAGCCCGTAAAACAATCTGGCTCTCCTCTCCCCTGGCTTGGAACAGAGAGAGAGTGAGATTAAAAAAGAGCCATAGAAATGCGAATCCCAGTTGAGAGGTTATAAAAAATGTTAGAAATCCCTCCCTTTCCAGTCTCTGTCGATCGATGTGTTCGGGTGCTGTCATCTACATCTGTCATCGAAGCTAGAGGTAGCCTGAAAGCTAAAAATAAATGGATATATAAACATATATATTTTTAAAAAACACAGAATCCCCAGTGCTTGCTACACAGCTGCACAAGGGCATTTCAAATGCTTCCCATCAGGCCCGGTGGCAACAAAAACAGCACCAGGAGCTCCTTAATGGTGTTTTATAGTAGCTGATCCAGAGGTTGCGAACAGCTGGCCATTGAAGTAATAGCCTACGTCTGAAATGAAAAGAGGTTCAGGGTCAATTACAGCACCAGAGCGGTCTGTTCTCGGAGAACACAACAGAATGAGGGGTGTAATTCAATTGGGTGAGGAAAGTTTCCTGGATAAAGGGATATAATAACGATTAATTGCACCACAGGCGTCCAGATCTATTACTTAATGGCGAATTGAGGTTAAAGAAAATCTTCAGTGGTATCCTTCCAACCTGGTAGCTAGGGATTTTCTTAATTATTTTGTCTAGAGAGCATTTAATATCCACCCTCTCGTCTGCAACATACTTAACAGCATATTTGAGGCCAGAAAAAAAATCCAATATATAGTTGTGTATTTATTTGCAGGGGGAAAATATTCATAGCTTAATCTGCTGTTTAGGTGAAAATAACATTTTCTCCTCTTACTTACCTCAGTTTTAAAGAAAGGAAATGTGTGTGAGGCTGATACGGCTGCTGTGAGCATCAGGGTTGGTGTTCCCGGCTATAAAAGTGTCCCCTAGGTGGCGACAGTCTGCCTTCAGTGTCTTTTGAATCAGAATCAGAATGAGCTTTATTGTCAGGTATGTTTGCACAGTAGCTCCACAGACAGCAACAGGACAGGACATAGATAATAAAAAAATAAAATTAAAAATTAAAATAAAATAATGTACAAATATACACAAATGGACAATGTGCCAAATAGCACAAACACAATATACAAAATAGACAATTTTGCAAGCGCATAGCAAAGTGAATGAGGCTTGATTTGAATGCACATGCAGTGTTTGATATCAAATTTATGTATTTCTGTAAGCGTGGCTATAATATGATGTTTATGTAGTGAAAGCTGCATGCAATTTAACATATTTTGATGCCTCTATTCTTCTTTTTTTGTGTTTATTCTAAATAGAGGTCAGTTGATCCGCTTAAGGTCAAACAAGTAAGGCAGGAGTAGCAATTGGGGTAGGGCAGAGGGCTTAACACACTCCAGTTGTTGCCGGACAGTAGTGATGCCCCTCCAGGGACTGTCCATCTGAGCTATTTCTATCCATTAAATGCACCTAAAAACAGAAAGAGAGGAGTGGAAAGTAGATGACAACAAATCATGCTGTTGAGTAACTGCTTTGATATGAGGACTGTAGTTGTGCTTGTGGCATAATGCTGTTGTGTGGTGCTGTGAAGTCGCAGTGTTTCATAGAGATTGGGTTTCTGTCATCTTGTTTTTGCAAAATTGAACGATAAAAGCAGCTGTCAGGTAATCAAATTGCTGCATGAGTTCTAGATGTATTGCTTTGGGAACTGAAGCGAAATACTGTCAAATGGCAAGGCATGAGAGAGTCAATGTCTGACAATCTGTTTAGTGCCCTCTTTCTCTCTCGCACGCTGTGTGTGTGTGTGTGTGTGTGTGTGTGTGTGTGTGTGTGTGTGTGTGTGTGTGTGTGTTTTGTAGTGGGACAGCAGGAGTGAGAGCACAGTCATGCATGCTAATGGTTCTGTCCTTGCATGCTGCATTATACGGTACATTGTGTGTGTGCAGTGTGGGAGGGGTATTAGTGTGTGTGTGTGTGTGTGTGCTTGCAAATTGAGTCATAACATTTCCCCTTGATGGCTGTAACAGCTCATTGTTTGTCCTCCAATTCTCTTCTCTTCTCTTCTCTTCTCTTCTCTTCTCTTCTCTTCTCTTCTCTTCTCTTCTCTTCTCTTCTCTTCTCTTCTCTTCTCTTCTCTTCTCTTCCCTTCCCTTCCCTTCCCTTCCCTTCCCTTCCCTTTTCTCAGTGTATTTTGTGTACTGAAGCTTAGACATTTTGAAATGCTCCCCCCCTTTATGCTTCCTGCCTGAGAAATAGAGCATTTGTTTTAAAGTTAAAGACAAAAGACTGAAAGAGAGAAATAGGGATCAAGGAGAGATAATCATAAATGTTCGGAGAACACTTCTTCCTCCTCTTTCAGTCCCAGCTCGTCCTTTTGTGTATTAAATTTGTTCTTTCTTCTGCCCTTGGTGTCTTGTTCATATTTTCAGATGGTGTGTTCGCGCTGAATTATTGATATGCGGTCTTGATATACACACGTGACCGATGTGTTCTGCAGTATACGAGGGAAATCTAAACAGCACTTGTCTGCCAGGCCTAAACAGTGCACATGAGACCCTACAGTAAATCCTGCCTTTGTTTGTTTGATTTCTCCAAGCTTTAGACCTTCTAGAGTTGCAGGGGTTTTATTTTCTTTACCTCGTGATCACTGTTTGTGTGGCTGTTTATTGTGTGTGTGTGTGTTCTGAGCTCGTATACGATCCTCTGCTATATTTACTCGCTCATTAATAAATCATCAAATTTAACAGAACAGGACAAGACCAGAATGTCGCGATAAACGTCTTTAATTTCTCACACCGCTTCATGTTAACAGCAGAAGAGTGTGACCGCAAAACCTAACCTTCATTAAATGATCTTTCAGAGAATGTGTTCATATTTTGGATATTTTCTTCATCCGTCATCTTTACATAATCATATATGCTGCACAAACAGACACTTGTTTTTTTTATTCATCTGCGAAGAAGCCTGGGGTTTCAAGTGCTTTGAATCCAGATTAGAAGAAGGATTGAGATTAGCCCAGTTCTTTGGGAGATGAAAATCAATCCCGTGAAGCCAGAAACAACAAAAAAAATCCATCCGTCTGTCCTCCCCTTCCTTCCTCCTTCATGTGGTCGCTGATTTTCTTTGGGTGCGCTGGAGTGTGTCAAAACCTCGGTATGAAAAATGTAGCAGGGAGGTTGAAAAGATCTCTGTAGTTTTTTGGCACACATTTAGGCGATTAATTACCACACAGCTGAAGTGTACAGATATGTGTATAATAGCAGAGACATTTGTTGAACTGCATGTATAATGTATGGCAATTCTGGAAATCCAAGTAATGCCGTTGAATTATTTATTGAGTTGTATAGCTCTATAACCCAGCTCCGTACGGCCTGCGTGGTTTGGAACCCCAGACCCGTTTGGGAACCAGCGGGCCAAGGCCATTAATAACTCATAAACGCATTCGTAATTTTACCCCGCCCTTGTACAGTTCCGCTTGAACGATGGAATTAATCTTGAGAAAGTCATTGTGCCGGAGTCGTTGGGCTAGATTGACGATGTGCCTCTGAATGAGCAGACGAATGAATGGATGGATGAGTGAATGATACATATGGTCTGGAGAAACGAACGGATATGAGAGACTGTTGAATTTCTTCCTATCCTTCTTTGTGACCAAATACATCTTATCTCAGTTAATTTGGAGCCAGAGAGACTCCTATAGTTAACAGTGCTGATGTTTCATATTTTCTTTAACTGTATGCCCTGAAACATTCAGAAAATAAACTTAAATGTCTTACATATAAATATACCACCAGATGAGTCCTTTGCACAATCTGACTGCTTTAGCCTAGATTTAAACTGCTGATTTTGTCTGTCCAGAGGAGAATGACACTATTTTGACACTATTTCCCCGTCTAAATACTGTAAAGCTGATATAAAGCCACCCAGCTTTATATCAAGCTGATGTAAAGCTGCTTTGACACAATTTGTATTGTTAAAAGCGCTATACAAATAATATTGACTTGACTTGACTATAGCTATTAACAATGTACTAACAGTGTCCCATAGTCATTTATGTCACGTCTCAAATAACATAACAGCTTTTTGTGGTGGAAATTACAATTAAACTGTATTATCACACTTTTTTTTGCATAATTTGACAAAATCACAGCTTGATTGGAAATGACAATATATTCTCCTAAGCAAGTAAGTAGCCTACATAATCTTTGGAGAACAATTTTAGAATTTATTTGTTGTGGTGAAAATGATACCACAGCATTGGGACAGTTTTTGACACATTTAGAAATGATCTTCTCATAAATATTGAAATGGTTTATGATTATTTCAATCTTTGTTTAGATAATCATCATTTTAAAGATTTAATAATTCATATTGTTATGATGGATTTCCATATTTGAAAATTGAAAGTGTGTCTGGGACAAGAGCAGTGCTGATCTTGGAGAGTATAGCAAAGATAATTTTAGATGTTTATGTTAGTTAATGTGTCATTTTTGAGAATGCTCTTAAAGTGCAGGGGTTATTTAATTACTGCAGAAATTTATCCTATTAGAAAAGGAGAAATATTCTGGCAAGAGTTATAAGACCACAAGATTTGACCCTCAAGGCAGAAAACATTGAGGCACTTGTACTAATTTGCATGGCTAACTCAGAGAAGGACAAAGTGGAGTAAAATAGTTTTAAGGAATTGAGCATCAAAACTTTTGGTGTTTGGTGTTGGTTTAAATTATACCTGCAACAAAATTTTCTTTTTTTTTCTATTGCTTTCACAGTAAACACCAATGTTCATCGCTCCTTGTCCACAAGGACATTGCACGGCAGGGTGTTTGGGAAACAAGTCCCAGTTACTCCCTGTCAATATTTGCTCTGGCTCCTCCACACGAACAGTAGTGGCTAAAGCTTGCCTTGCTAATGCTTAAGGGTATTGGCTTTGGAGTTGCTATCAAAGGTTTGGTTGCTTATGTGCTTGTTTGTTTTGGATAGTGGGATAAGCTAACCCTGATGAACATGGTTTAGACTGTGTCAGTGATGTCGGGCAGAGTGACGCCCACATTTCAGATGGCTTATGGTTGTGTACACTCCACTCTTTTTCTCTGGCGCCAATTGCCAGCTAGCCTTTTTAGCCATGTGGCGCTTAGTTTTTGAGACGAGACACTCAATAAGACAACTGCTCTTTAATTAGAAACGAAAACATCATCTGCATGTTTAAATGATGCCGCCGGTAAGCTAGAAATCTGCTAGGTTACATGTGTCAAATGGCTGACCTCTGCCCTTGTTTCTTCCCTCTGAATGCTGTAGCAACTTGTAAATAGTTAATGCTATCTGTGTAAACAGTGTGGCTGCTAAACAAAAAGCCAAAATCAAATTACAAGGCCAGAATGAAATAGTCCAAAACAGGAAAACAAATAACTGAACACAAGGACTGAGTTTGTGCTGGATTTAGTGAATGAAATTAAATCCCACACATCAGCAGATAGTGAAATACTACATTCACACAGTAACAGAATAGGTTTGTTAGACCTGTTTTAGAGTGCTTTTACTTTACACTGTGCTTTTTTTCCCCTTTTGTACCACGTAGCACTGCTTTTTTTGCATCTTACCCATGAATCCCATATTTTAAAGATGCCAGGTCAAGTTAAAAAATAATGTTCTGTATTTTGATTGGACTCATTAATGTTTTGAAAGTTGCCATATCTGATATTTACTTCATTTGCTGTGGTAATGGGTATTTTATACCCACTTCGTCATATTTATAGCACAAATAGAAAAAGAATTTGACTTTTTTTTTTTTTTCATTTACTCATTGTGTTGTATGTTCGTATATATAGTCACTAAAAAGTTATTGCGTAGACACATTAATTGGTTATGAAACAAGTTCTAAAGTTAATGAGCAAATAATATTCTAAATGAGCGACTGTGTGCACAATGTTATTAATTTGCATAAAATACAGCCAAACCATCTCCATATAAGGTGTTTCACTACTCTCAGCAAACATATGACACTCTCTAAAGATGCATGGTTTTGCATAGGCGTGGTTTCAGTTGTCCTACAATTTAAAATAAAATTTTAATACAAAAGTTATTGATAAATTATCTGTTCTTGAAAGCATTTGCATTTAGATTTCACACACAAATTTGTGCATGGTTAGTGATTAAGAGCCAATATTCAAACCACGAATACTGTAAGCTGTTGTATGAACAGGCAAAGCACAAGTCACACCTGTTAGTAATTGCGGTTGTCGATTCCAAAATTTGTAGCCAAAGAAAACAGCAGCAACTTCTGCAAATTCTGCTCTTAATCAATGCAAACCGATCGTTTTCTCTGCGTCTTCACGGCAAAAACACACACAGCTGTCTGTTGCGGCGTGTTTGCCACAGGGAAGCCAGTCCTCACAGCTCTCTGCTGCATCCTTTCTCTATGTGGCAGAAATCGTGGAGCATTGTTCAATCACAAGCTGTGCTTTCAAGCACCATCTCTCCTTTTATTATTTGGAGATTACGTCAGTTCCCCTGCAGGGCCACTTTAGACCCGAAGGGTTCTTGGTATACCTCCCATGGGGTGCTTCTGCTAAACTGTTTAAATAGCAGTATCCACTTAAGGATACTGTTTGTTTGCTTTCCTTTATTTATTTTTTTTCATCAAAAGACAAAATTTGTACATTAGCATTCAAATTCACAAAGCACACATCTGGGAATTGACATGTAGGTAACGATAAAAAAAGGCATCTTGTTTCAGTGTCAAACGATGTGGAACATGTTTTATTAAGTGCTGGCATTTGTCCAATCAACAGATCTTTTTTTTTTTTTTTTTTCGACAGATGTGTTCTTAGTACTTTTTCACACTGGGAATTGTGGTCTATTTTTTCTCTGGGAAGTAAAGAGAGATCCGCTTTCCACTTCTTAACGGTCTCCTTTTTCTCGCATCATGTCATTTTATGATTTGCGGAACTCTTTGTAAATATCCAACAGACGTGTTATTGGTTGCAACGACCTGATGCCATTAATGTTGTCAAAGAAAATAGTAATTAAAAAATTTCCGCTAGCATTAACAGTAAATTTGCACAGTTCTCGTCCGCCTCAGGGTGATGTTCGAACAAGTTCTTCATACTCCTCTCGTCTCTTATTCCTCACGCTTTAGTGAAATACCTAAAGATAGCTCCTGGCTCTAGGCCTGTCTTTCCAGTGAGGTGTTGTGCACAGGAAGATGGCTCTCTTTCGAGATATCGGATTGCCATGTGACAGGGCCGGCTGGTAGCATAAACCCCGCATCTGTGGCCCGGTCAAATTTAATGAGTGAGCTTGTCAGCACTCATGTTTTGTACACAGTCTTATCTGTCTACAGTTACATCTTTTCACCTGCACTGGTGGGCTGAGGGCTGTCAGCACCCAAAGAAAATTGCTGGGTTTTTTTTTATGGGGCTCTTATTTCTGTTTGTTTTTCTTAATCCTAATAAATAGAGTGGGAAAATGCTTGACTAGCAAAAACCTTCTATCTGTTTATGCTTCTTTTCTTCTATTTGTTTTGTTTTTCTCTCTGTCTGTGAAGGCGATGTCTTTTTCTGTATGCTTGAGTTCTATAATGCAGCATTCATGCAGAGACATACGGTAAGACATATGTATAAGGTGACAGGTAACACTACTCATAAGAAAATGAATAGGAGAAACTATAATGCTCATTATGGTGGCTGTAAATGTAGGAAAGTTCTGCCTTTCCATAAAAAATATGTCCAATTGTAGGATTTTATTTACTATAGAATGCCAGTGCACTTTTGGCAAGATCATCAGATTTGATTTGCTTATTTGAAATGTTATTGAAAACATAATCTTAAAAGTTTTGGATTTTAGTCTCTTTCCTCATTCAAGTAGGAACATGTACTATATTATTTTATTTAATTTTATTCACCGTTCATACATCAATAAAGTTTGCCAGTAACTACTACTTTTATTTATGATTAATGATTTAGGATTACATTTATGATAGTTTGCTGGTTATGGGGTGACCGGTTTGCGTGGCAAAAAAACTAATAACTTCATTATTCGTGGCAGCAGAAAAATACTAATCATAAAATAAAGCATCAGTTATAATTGCCTACATTTTCTTATCTCTTACTTTTTTCCTTGCTTGGTCAAGAAAATATGACTTGAACCAAAACCTTTTGAACAGATACTTGGATTGATTTTTGCATTGTTTTATTTAATCAGCACAGAAATAGTATAAGATGCTGGCATATTTTTAAAGCATTTACTTTAACAGAGAAGTCAGAAATCAGGCAGATAATGTTGATTGTTCATCAATTTAATACAGTAGACAAATGCAAGGTTTCTGAGAGCAGATTGTAAATCAATGCCTCACTCAAGTATCTGTATTGTATCACAGCACTTAAACACCGGACTGAAGATTACTGTATAGCCATCCACTTATATTTGCAAAAGCAGTATATCAAAACATGCTCACGTTACTAGCAAATAACAAAATGAATGCACCTTGAAGGATGCACCATCTCTCGGTCATTCTTGGCGCCCTTTTAAAGTTAGATCAATCCACAGTCTCTGCACAATTGATTGATCCAAAGAGTTAGAGGTCCATAACTGCCCGGGCCAGTCGGAGAGTTGTTTTCTAAAAGACAACAAACACACTCGGAGCTGATAATTGCAGCCTCGCTTTCTTGTACGTGCTCTCTCTATGCTCTTGTCATTACACATCAGAGGTGCAATGGTTCATGTCGCTGACGACCATAATTATATTATCTTGTCACCATAGCAATCTTCACACCTTTCCGTCAATTTATTTGTTAATAAATGAAGTGGTGCTCTCGAAATCCGTTGCCTCCATTCTGATCCGGATCTAAGGTCAGTGAATATGCAGGGCTTAGAGATGTGAATGCTTTTCGGGCTGGGTGTTTTGGTGGTGTATTTAACCTCTGGTGTATTTAAAACCAAATTGTTCACCCGAAAAATGGAAATTCTCTCAGAATTTAGTTACGCTTATGACATTCCTTCTTCTGTGAAACACAAAAGAGGATATTTTGAAAAACATCTGGGTTTTTTGGCCAGTCAACCTCATTGACTTGACATGGAAAAAAAAAGGTAAAACAATTCTAAAATATAATTTTATAGGCTAAAATATAGTTGCTCATATCTTAATAAAAGAGGTTTGCAAGAACCACAAATGTCCTGGCTTGTCCTAAAGTTTTCCATCACGCATATCTATATATTTTTATGTCTGGATGGATAGAAAATTGGAGCATTAAAAAAAGCCAACAGGTTTAATTCCGTTGGTGTTGTCTGCAAAACACTGCACAATAATTTATACAAGCTTCAATAATAGTATTGTAATTTATGCCGATAGTCAAAAGTCTGCCTTGTCTTAATTACAGAACATAATTGCAGCCCTAAATGGATTTAATAGTGACAAAGATGATCAGACATGAAAATGACTAAAGACAAATTGAAAAAAAGAATTCATTTTCAAAAAAGATTAATTCAGGACAGATACCCACCCTTAGCGCCTCCATTCCGAGGAATCCAAGGCAGGAGTCAGTATTTTCATAACAAACAAAAAGGTATAGCGAAGCCAAAGCGGAGGTCACTTTCAAAAAAAGAACTCATGTGGAATTTTATTCAGAACTGTTGGGAAGGCAGGAGGAGCAGTCAATCATTCCTCTTTATAGGAAGAAAAGATTGGAGGGCAGAAAGGAGAGCGAAATCTAATGACTCTATAGACCCTTTAACTCCCTCAATCTCCCGTTTGAAGGTGGAAATTTAAGCGCTTTTGAAGGCAAGGTTGGCCGAGTTTATAGCTTTAGATTATGCAATTGTTTCTTCAGGGGTTTGCTGATTAATTTCATACTCTGGCTGACAGGTTCTTAATGCACAGTGGACAGGGCTGCTGCAGGACATTCTGACAGCATTGCATTAAGCAAACCTCGCTTTTCTCAATTTATACACACGCATAAAGAGAGATGCAAAGCTGACCCTGAGAGAAATGGAAATCGAGAGAGAACGAGTCACCTTGGAGTGAAAGACAATTGTTCTGAGTGCTGCCACAACTGTAATGCGCGCAAGCTTTTATGTGCAAACTCGTGTGTGTTTTTTTGTGTCTGTGTGTGTGTGTGTGTGGCATCTCTTTCTGGAGTTGTTTGGAGAGCAGTCTAGCAGCTTAACAATGCTTTCTTTCATTACTATATTGAATCATATTATATATTTAATTTTGGGCTTTGCTTATGAATTGTTTATCATCTCCCCGTGACCTAAATTCAAGGCTCTGTTTCTCAGTTGGCAACATTTTAATCTTTGTCAAAGCATTTCGAATTGCAGAGGAAGGCTGCTGCGCTAATGAATGGAGTCAATGGAGTCTGGTCCCACAGCTTCTGGATTCTACGCCTGGCTCACGGGAACCACTTTACGTGATCTTTGGTCTGGCATAGATTATATCATGTGTTTGTAAGAAAAAGCATTTGTTTTCAAGTGGTATTCTGTAAACTAATTTGGGAAGAGATCTGAAACCCATTTGCTTAGCTTGTTTCTAAAATGCTCCAGGAGTGGATATGTTTAACCGCCCTCCTTTCATTATGCATCGTAAAACCCTTTAGCTAGTTCGGTGTTTTGTAATTAGTGCTGCTTTCTCTAGAGCTCATGCTATCATTCATGCTTAGGGATTTGAACAGACACCTAACCGTGAGAACTGCATCTCGGCATTAACGTGACCACCTAAAACCCTAACAATCACCCTGACCACCCTAGCAAACCTCTGCAAAACATACTAGCAACCAATTTGGAATGTCAGCAACTTTTGCAAGCATAAGCAGCACTGCACATAAAAAAAAAAAATCTGGTTCTATCTATAGTCTTTGTGGCAGAATGTAATTTACAAATTTAAGTGTGTAAGTAAAAAAAACAAAAACAAAGAAAACATGAATGTTTTTCAGGTCAACAGCAACACAGTGTCTCGTTCCTCATTTCCGTCTAAACTGCTACTAATGAATCTTTTGCTGTTCACTGGGAGCCTTCAGGAGATGATCAGAGATGAACCTGCTTCTGCTGCACTGCTTTAAGCTCTGTGTTGGACATAACGTACTCTGAATTGAGTGAACTTTGTTTTCAAACCACCTTGTTATTTAATGCATTTTAAAAGCGATTTTACACACCGGCCTGACGGTCTGTGCAGATTGTTCCTGCCTGATGGCGGAAAGCGGTTTGGCGTGAAACAGCCTCTATTTTGAGAAAGCGTGTGAACTGCTGTGTTAGGAATTTCAGGGAGAAGGGGAGGAGAAAAGCGATATTTCATTCCCCGAGGCTGTACATGTCACAGATGCGGTTCGGTGATACCAACACAAACAGTCCCGTTTTAAACTTCTCAACTTCTTTGAAGAAAAAATCAAGCTTCCATTAACAATATCTGTGCTCATCATAAAAACATGCTCATATGAGAGATGAGAGACAGCTCATATACTCATCACTGCCCCTTGATGCATTAGTATTTTCAGCATTCAGACCTCTGAGAGGGCTGCACATAAATAATCCATCATTTGTTCTGCATAGATCAGGTTCGTTCATTCATTCACATCGGACTTCCCGATAAGTGCAGAAGGTTTCTTAATACACGTTTAAGATCACCGGTTCTAGACGGATCCTTCGCATTCTGATACATTTTTTATAATCACACATTTTTAGGAGAGCAAAATTGAGCTTTACTGGCAGAAATGTAGTATAAATCACTTACCTCTTTTATTATAATAAAACAGTATATAAAATAGTATATAAGTTAGTATTACATATAAAATGTATTGTTATTAATTAATGTGTGTGTGTGTGTATATATACAATACTATGCATTATTATTATTATTGATGTTGTTGTTGTTGTTGATATATATATATACTCTCATACATAAAGGCTCGTCTCAGTTTTGCCAGAAAACATCTTGATGATCCTCAAGACTTTTGGGAAAATGCTCTGTGGACTGACGAGTCAAAAGTTTAACTTTTTGGAAGGTGTGTGTCCCATTACATCTGGCGTAAAAGTAACAGCATTTCAGAAAAAGAACATATATGTATATATGTATATGTATATATATATACAGTGGTGTGAAAAAGTGTTGGCCCCTTTCCTGATTTTTTTTGCATGTTTGTCACATTTTAATGTTTCAGATCATCAAACAAATTTAAATATTAATCAAAGATAACACAAGTAAACACAACATGCTTTTAAATGAAGGGTTTTTTTATGAAGGGAAAACCAAATCCAAACCCACATGAGAAATGTGTGAAAAAGTGCTTGCAAAAGCTACACATCATGTTGAGTGAGTGAAGTGACATTCAGCCAAGTATGGTGACCCATACTCGGAATTCGTGCTCTGCATTTAACCCATCCAACGTGCACACACAGCAGTGAACACACACACACCGTGAACATACACCCGGAGCAGTGGGGAGACATTTTATGAGAAAGATCCCAATTACTTTCTATCAGTCTGAAAAAGGTTATAAAGCCATTTCTAAAGCTTTGGGACTCCAGCGAACCACAGTTAGAGCCATTATCCACAAATGGCGAAAACATGGAACAGTGGTGAATCTTCCCAGGAGTGGCTGGCTGACCAAAATTACGAGCGCAGCGACGACTCATCCATGAGGTCACAAAAGACCCCACAACAACATCTAAAGAACTGCAGGCCTCACTTGCCTCAGTTAAGGTCAGTGTTCATGAAGAGACCATAAGAAGAGACTGGGCAAAAATGGCCTGCATGACAGAGTTCCAAGACGAAAACCGCTGCTGAGCAAAAAGAAAAGGTGTGTGTCCCATTACATCTGGTGTAAAAGTAACACAGCATTTCAGAAAAAGAACTTCATACCAACAGTAAAATATGGTGGTGGTAGTGTGATGGTCTGGGACTGTTTTGCTGCTTCAGGAAGACCTGGAAGACTTGCTGTGATAAATGGAACCATGAATTCAGCTGTCTACCAAAAAAATCCTGATGGACAATGTCCGGCCATCTGTTCGTGACCTCAAGATGAAGCGAACTTGGGTTCTGCAGCAGGACAATGATCCAAAACACACCAGCAAATCCACCTCTGAATGGCTGAAGAAAAACAAAATGAAGACTTTGGAGTGGCCTAGTCAAAGTCCTGACCTGAATCCTATTGAGATGCTGTGGCATGACCTTAAATAGGCGGCTCATGCTCGAAAACCCTCCAATGTGGCTGAATTACAACAATTCTGCCAAGATGAGTGGGCCAAAATTCCTCCACAGCGCTGTAACAGACTCATTGAAAGTTGTCGCAAATGCTTGATTACAGTTGTTGCTGCTAAGGGTGGCCCAACCAGTTATTAGGTTTAGGGGGCAAGCACTTTTTCACACAGGGCCATGTGGGTTTGGATTTTGTTTTCTCTTCATAATAAAAAACTTCATTCAAAAACTGCATGTTGTGTTTACTTGTGTTATCTTTGATTAATATTTACATTGTTTGATGATCTGAAACATTCAAGTGCGACAAACTTCAAAAAAAAGGAAGGGGGCCAACACTTTTTCACACCACTGTATATATATATATATATATATATATATATATATATATATATATATATATATATATATATATATATATACTAAATATATAATACTAACAATATGTATAAATAAAATATATAATGTATAATGCATCATATATATTATAATAATATAATCATATAATCATTTTTGCCTTATTTTACATGTTGTGCAGATTCTGCAGTTCACAGTGAATAATTTTACAATTTGCATATGGTGTTGCAACTTGGAACTTAAATGTAAAATCTGGATCCTGAAGCAAAACCAGTTGACAATTGCTAATTTGCTAGTTTCATCCACACACACACACACCAATGACGCAGAGTCCAAACGCAGCATGACTCGCACAACACCTGGGGGCGGCTTAGGCAAAGCTGATCATATCCTCCGCTCCCAAATCACTAACAGGTGGTGCAAGACTGGGCTGCGCTCACCTTCTGCAAACTGCATGGGGTGTTTTTCAGTGGATGTCTTTTCTAAGGAAAGATTAAGAGGTCTTTGACCTGCTGCACACTAGTTTTAACACCTTCTTTAGCAAAGTTAACCCTATTGGTGAGAGCTCTAAGGCTATTGGCCTAGGGGTTATCAAGCTTAAATAGGTTTAGCTTGGCGTGCCCGTTATCTGTTTTGCGTTTGAAAGACGACCAAGTGTCGTTACCTCAGCTCAACTCCAGATCCAACTTCCAGCGCGCTCCCACACGCAACCTCTCAGATACTTATCCAGCGATAATTTAATCTTTTGCATCGAGGCCGGAGAATCCCGACCACAGCTCCATTTAAGTTCCCAGCTCCAGCCTTTTAACAGCGAGCAGATAGGACCGATATCGAGGGCCGATGTCTGGTTGGATGTGTTTTGTGGTTTGGCTTGAAATTTTCAAAAGGCCTCCGTTATGTAAAATGGAAAAACTAATAACGGAGGCTCCAGCAACATGGAGAATTGCTTTGTGCACTTCTCACCAACATAAGCTGTAAAAGTTTGATGTACAAGTTGAGCGCTTGTAGGGCTTAGGTTACAGTTTATCTCTCAATCTTGTTTTCTTGTCATGCCTCATTGTCTTTAATGAGGAGACATGTTTGGGATGAAGCAGGTTGATATATCTAGCTGCTAAGAAGCTTGGGAAGATTTGAGTGTATTGATTTTCCTGCTCTAACACTTCTCCACCTTGTGCTTCTTAACGTTCAAATTATTCTATGCTATATTTATCTTTCTTGCCTCCTTGATATAAATTCTATTTCTTTGCAATTTTTGGACTAGGGTTGTCATATATGTTGTTCTTTTTCATTTAAATGTCACATCTAATGCATCTCTTCCCTTAGCAAGATAGTAGCTTAAACAGTTATGAGTTAGATTTCATGAGAATGTATTAAGTCCTACATTACATTCAAGGAATTTATTTTAACATGATTTGGATTATCAAAAACATAAATGTAAAACTTAAAAGTTAATAAATATTATGGAAGTGTTATGGTTTTATGTGTGAAATGTTAAGGGCAACTATCTTAATTCATTATTTATTGCATGCCTCAAGATGAATTCCTCATTTTAAAATATTGTTAGTGGTAACATATCCTCATTTATACTAAATTATATTCTAATCAACACCAACAAAAAACTTGCATGATTCAGTTGGATCATTTGGCTTTCCATACATCTCCTAACTAAAAAACTAAATTATATTTAAGACATGTATTAATCGCATCCGAAATAAGTTTGTGTGTGTGTGTGTGTGTGTGTGTGTGTATATATATATATATATATATATATATGTGTGTGTGACCCTGGATCACAAAACCAGTCATAAGTAGCACATGTATAGTTGTAGCACTAGCCAAAAATACATTGTATGGGTCAAAATTACAGATTTTTCTTTTATGCCAAAAATCATTAGGAAGTTAAATAAAGATTATGTTCCTTGAAGAAATTTGGTAAATTTCGTACTGTAAATATATTAAAACTTTAAGCATCTTCAAATATTGTCCTCTCCTAACAAACCATACATCAATGGAAAACTTATTTATTCAGCTTTCGGATCATGTATAAATCTCAATTTCAAAAATTTTACCCTTATGACTGGTTTTGTGGTCCATGGTCATATATATATATATATATATATATATATTTATATATTGATTATAAATGTATATAATCTTCAAAACAAGTAAGAACAATCGTTCATTTCAAGCTTTGCGCTCTTCTGCGAGGTGTCCTCGGGGAGGTCTGGACCACCAGTGGAGGAGAATCAGGAGGAATGCAGGAGTCTTTTGTGAGAGGCTCTGGGCTTTCAGGAGCGACCTCGGATGATTAACAAATCAATTACACGCCGCTGCATTTGGTAACAGAGAGACATGTGCCGTAGCTCTGTATCCTCAGCATGGAGCCGTGCCGATTCGAAACACCCCGCACCCTGACCGACCCCTGACGGCACTGCTCCAGCCGTGAACCCAACAGGTGACCTTATCCAATGAGAGTGAGCAGATTGCACATATGTTTGTTTGTCTTCACATTCACTGAAGCAGAAGTGTGCTTGACATTTCCAAAGCAGTACCTCAAAGCCGCCAGCGGAAACTTTTAACACCCTTCCGCTCAAGAAACACATTCAAGAGTTGGCATCATACACCCAGAACCGCTCTTAATTAGTGCACAGTCCATTTGTGGATGGTTCTATTTCTAATATGCTTAAATTATCTCTTGCAGTATCATGTTTGCGTTTTTAGAAACCACTTAGCTTTTTTCCAAACTACAGTGTTCAGATAAGGATTAACTGTCACGCTGTTTGATGCTCACTGTCTCATACGGGGTTCTCTTCCATATTACACCTTTTTGAAATTCTAAGTGCAATGTGGGAAATGAGGTTGTTAAGCTTACGGTGAAATCACAGGGCACATTTTGGCCGAACCGCAGAGCTCACTACTTGAAAGGGAATAATACAGGTGTGTGCACATCTTTGAACAAATTAGTTTTGAACAGGTTTTTGTTTTTCTCCTCTCATATTTTCCCATGTTTGATAAGAAGGAATCTGATTCTTTATCTCCATCTGTTGCTCTCTTTCCCTTTGTTTTCTTTGCCCTTCCGAGGGTCAGTCTGCAATATGTGTAGCATTTATTTATTTATATATATATATATATATATATATATATATATATATATATATATCAGCCACAGCACTGTTTTGCGTCTCTGAGCAACATGACAGAGTTTCGTTCCTGAATGATTAACTGTTTAAATTATTTGGTTCAATCGCAATGACTCACTTATTAACAGTGACTTGCTGCTACCTGCTGGCGGTTTTAATTTCACATTTAAAGTATCTTTTCATTTTTTAATAAATTGCAAACATCAGTTGTCCACGTATTATCAAAACATTATTTATGCATTTAAATGCAATTCAGATGCAACTTCTATGTGTTCTGCATTGCAAAGATTAATTTAGTCAATAACAGCCCAAATGTCTTATTGACTGATTCAATTTATTGACTCAAAAGGTGATGCACACTTTTCGAAAAAAATGCTTTATGAAGGTAAAAAATGGCCATTAAAGTTCAAATAAATTTAAATCACTTTAAACTTATTGGAAAATATTAATCTGCCACATGATAATAGGCTACATCAGCTAGAATACTTCAAACCAGAGCTGTTTTTGTTTTATATGCTGCTAAGAAGACTCCCCAGAAGATGGGTCAAGTATAGCTCCATCATTGTTCAAAGTAAAAAATTAGTTTTACTAAATAAAGAATTTGTAAAAATCAAGGAAATTTCCCTGGCATTTCTGTCTTTTTGCTGTATCGAAAATATACCGAACCATGACACCACTGAATTTTGTGAACCGTTACACCCCTAGTATGTGTGTATGTATGTATATACAGTATATACACTCACCGGCCACTGTATTAGGTACACCTGTTCAATTGCTTGGTAACACAAACTGCTAATCAGCCAATCACATGGCAGCAACTCGATGCATTTAGGCATCTAGATGTGGTGAAGACGACTTGCTGAAGTTCAAACCGAGCATCAGAATGGGGAAGAAAGGGGATTTAAGTGACTTTGAACATGGAATGGTTGTTGGTGCCTGACGGGCTGGTGTGAGTATTTCAAAAACTGCTGATCTACTGGGATTTTCACGCACAACCATCTCTAGGGTTTACAGAGAATGGTCCGAAAAAGAGAAAATATCCAGTGAGCGGCAGTTGTGTGGACGAAAATGCCAGAGGAGAATGGGCAGACTGGTTAGAGATGATAGAAAGGCAACAGTAACTCAAATAACCACTCGTTACAACCAAGGTATGCAAAATACCATCTCTGAACGCACAACACGTCGAACCCTGAAGCAGATGGGCTACAGCAGCAGAATACCACACCGGGTGCCGCTCCTGTCAGCTAAGAACAGGAAACGGAGGCTACAATTCGAACAGGCTCACCAAAATTGGACAACAGAAGATTGGAAATAAGTTGCCTGGTCTGATGAGTCTCGATTTCTGCTGCAACATTCAGATGGTAGTGTCAGAATTTGGCATAAAGAACATGAAAGCATGGATCCATCCTGCCTTGTCTCAACGGTTCAGGCTGGTGGTGGTGGTGTAATGGTGTGGGGGATATTTTCTTGGCACACTTTGGGCCCCTTAGTACCAATTGAGCATCGTTTAAACGCCACAGCCTACCTGAGTATTGTTGCTGACTATGTCCATCCCTTTATGACTACAGTGTACCCATCTTCTGATGGCTACTTCCAGCAGGATAATGCACCATGTCACAAAGCTCAAATCATCTCAGGCTGGTTTCTTGAACATGACAATGAGTTCACTTTACTCAAATGGCCTCACCAGATCTCAATCCAATAGAGCACCTTTGGGATGTGGTGGAACGGGAGATTCGCATTATGGATGTGCAGCCGACAAATCTGCAGCTACTGCGTGATGCTATCACGTCACTATAGACCAAAATCTCTGAGGAATGTTTCCAACACCTTGTTGAATCTATGCCACGAATAATTAAGGCAGTTCTGAAGGTAAAAGGGGGTCCAACCCGGTACTAGCAAGGTGTACCTAATAAAGTGGCCAGTGAGTGCATATGTTTGTGTATATACTGTATGTGTATATATATTATAACATGGTCTTTATTCTATCTATCTATCTATCTATCTATCTATCTATCTATCTATCTATCTATCTATCTGTCTATCTGTCTGTCTGTCTGTCTGTCTGTCTGTCTGTCTGTCTGTCTGTCTGTCATCTACCTAAACAAGTGGTGAAACTATAGATAAAGTTTAGTATGAAGTGGCACAAAGCAATTTCTTAACACTTAAGCACATTATTTTTGGACAGAATATTATAGTTACATTTTCTTACAATTGGAAAAGCCACTGATACAAGTCTTGCTCACTAAAGCCTCAGAATGGTTAAACCATCCACCACGTTTCAACTCAGGGAGGTTGTCCGTTGTATCACAGCTCTAATGTGCTTAAGTGGAAAGTCCACTTCTCTCTCTCTCTCTCTCTCTCTCTCTCTCTCTCTCTCTCTCTCTCTCTCTCTCTCTCTCTCAAGCTCCCGTTCTCACTCTGTCCCTCTATCCTTGACCATCTGCCGCAGGTCTCACCCAGAAGTGTCGTAAAGGGTCTGAGCATGAAAAATTACACTGTAAAAGCTTTTTTATATATCATAATGAGCTTAAGAAATGTATTTTTCACTTCACTTGTTTTAAGAACTATGACCAGAGCTGTAAGGATGGGTTGAATGTCAGAAAGCCTTTTGCTTTTCGCATTCAACAAACCTGAGAGGCTTTAATAATGCAAAACACAAATGTGAATTTTCATTTTTTTCCACTGTACTTAAACCAGAAAAGGACAGCCGCTGTCTTTTCTGTTAACATATTTAGTTATGGGATTATGTTCTGCTATTTCCAAAGAGAAAATTGGGTCTTATCTGGTCTGTATGACAGTTGCCACAGACTGCATCCGTGTCAGCCGGACACAGAGAGTTGGAAGATAGAAGTAGGACTGCCCTGAAGCGCTTATAATCCCACCCAGGATTACTGTAATCTCCCTCTCTTCGTTTTTGAAATCAGGATTTGTGAAAAGAAATTGTGAGTAGATGTGGTTAGTGCCACTGAGATACACTATAAGGCTTAAATATGCATAAGGGCTTCTTTTGTGGCTCAGATCGCTTGATCTGTAGTTGCGATGAGCGCTGGAATCGCAGTAATTGCTCTCAGAAAGGCTTTCATGTGTTCAAGACACAAAACAACAGACATGTAAAAAATTTAATGCAGATCTGTGTTTAGATTTTGGCATTAATTATTCTTATTCAAGCATTAAAATAGCATTTAGTCCACATTTTTGGAGAGGCTATGATCACAAAAGTGTCTAAGGGGAGACATGATATATATATTTTTTTTTATTAGGTTTGCTTCTTAATAATAGTTAAGTGACATAACATTCATACAATATTTCCAACTGAAATGCAGGTGGTCATTAAAACGATTTAAAAAGTGACAATGAAAAGTCTGTCAGCGTTTTTTTCTCTCACCCTCATGTCATTCCAAACCAGTTTGACTTTCTGTGAAAGACAAAAGATGTCTTCTGTGTAAACGTCAGTGTCGTTTTTTGTCGATTGTATGGACAAAAACAGCTGAAACAGTCTCTAAAAACAGTCTTTTTTTTTTGTTCCACAGTCACACAGGTTTGAAAAACGACAAAATGGAACGAGGGTGAGTAAATGAAGACAGATACTTTTGTTGGATTGGGGCCAAATAAAACAAAACATGAAGAGATTTTTAATGGTGACAATGGTTGTGTTCCTGTCTGGGATCATTTTAGAACAATGATATCACTCACAAGTAGCATCTTAGATGGACATTTGGGACGTACACAGATTAGACTTCAGCATTAATGGCGATTTATCTAGTGTATCCTTGCACATCAGTGCTGCTTAAACCCTTAAACAACAGAAAGCGGTGTGTCGTGGCTATTATATTTAAAAGGTTCCTGTCAAATCCAGGCTTAGATAAAAACGGATAACTTGTGGTGTCTGTTGGGCTCCCTGTAATTAATCTCGATGAATATAACTCTGACCACAAATTTCAAAGGAAGCAATTCATTTTTCAAAACTTTTAACTGGGGGTCTGGGGCTGGTAGCAGGAAATGAGCGGCGATGGCATTTGGTTCGTTAGGGCTAGACGATTGATAGGCTCAGTAACCACAGGAAAACACATGACCGGCTAATTGAGTTTGATCACTTGGTAATGCACTAGAGAAATTACCTAATCAATGCTCGTGCCATCGAGTAGGCCATTCTTTGTCTCTATAATGAATGCATTGCTTAAGCGTCCGATTATTCTCTTATTCATTTGATTCGGCTCGACACGCACAGGGGTAACTTGTCCCGGTCTTGTTTGTTATGTAGTTGTAAACATTGATCGCTCTTTGTTTATGAAGCTTTGTGTACATTTCGCAAATGCTATTCTACCCAGGAGCCTAGTGTTCAAACAGCCAAACAAACAGATGCAAAAAAAAAAAACCCTGTTTACCCTTTGATTGAAACCTTTGATTCTCAATAGCCCATCATGTCAGATGGCTGTTTTACACTCAATTAGGGAGCTGTTGGACCCGAGTCTGTTTGCAGTCAGAGTTTAGTTTGTTTAGTTGCTGTGAAAGTTTTCTTCTGAGGTACAGTTAATGCGGACTCCAGTTTGTATGAATCAATCTAAATTATGCAAGTGAGCCATATTTGAGGTTCATTTGCATGCTTTTGGTCGCATTTACCAAAGTTTAATGCATTTCTCATAGCTAGTGCATGGTTTCAGTGTAACCTTTTAACTTGCACATCAAATAGTAATTGAGTGTTTGTGTGTAGGATTAACTATACAGCCAACATCCCAAAGAGTGAACAGTTTTTTAAAAAAACTGTATATTTGTCCACTTGGCAGACTTACAAGGTGAAACTGGACAATTTTTCTTCGTAATGCACACACATGCTCTTCTCTGAGTCGTGTTTGTGTTGTCAGACAGCAGAGGGCACATATCTGGCACACCGGAATACCCAGATGCATTTCACAAGCTGGAGAGCTCCAATGACGTTCGAAAGGCAGATGGGCATCTATGCTGCATAAGCATGCCTTTCTTTCCCTCATGGCATCTTCCCCCCACCTCCGTACCTTTCACTGAATGTGCCTCTATATTTCTCTCTGTGTTTGTGCTGTAAACACGCTAATGCACACACACAGGTTTGCTTGTCTTTTGTTCATTTGTCTCTATTGAAAGTAGGCATCTGGCTGGTCACCGTGAAAACACTCCAGAGAGGTTACTGAGGATTCACTGAAATAGATGAACCATTTTCTGCCCATCTCTTGAGAGAGTCTGTTTTTCTCCCACACACTCCCTTGTACATACAGATTCCCTGTTGTTTTGTTGCTTCTATTCGGACTGGGAGCTTAGTGAAACTTTTTAAGGAAACGGCTTGTGATGACAACTGTGTGTTTGTGAGCGGGAGTTTGCTTTGCTGCTGTTAGGGGAATTTAAAGTTTACGTTCAGAAGTTAGCTACATCTTACAAAACTTGTGATTTGTGATCACAGTTTGAGTCATATACATTTTATTAGTATTCATAAATTAAGTAAATGTATTATTATTGTTATTTATTATAATGATGAAATGTATGGTATAGAATAAATTATATTTAGTTATATATTTATTTATATTTAATTATAAGTATATACATTTTCTATGTATTTTAGGGGGTTATGTCAGGGATGTTAATCTTTTATTATTAAAATATTATTTTATTTTTTTATTATCATGGCATATTTTGTAGTGACAGGGCATGAAAACTGGAAAGAAATGAAAGAAAGGAATGAAAACTGGAGCAGTATTATACTTGGTTTACCTGTACAAATGTGCCACTTTTTTTTTCTTTTTTCTTTTTTTCTTCTCAGAATTAATGCACAAGCAGTGATGTTTTCTTTGAAAGGTACAGTATATGTAGAAGTAAGCGTTAGCAGTTAGCCTTTGTCTCTGTCAATAAAGAAGCATCTGACATTTTTGAAAAGTCTATGTTGAAGTTTAGAGCATAAAAAAGTTCATAACAAAGAAAAATCTAGAAATCAGTCATGCGAAGTCTGAAGTACTAAGCGTTTTCGCTAATGGCACCAGATGAAAACATGCAGATGGAAGCTAAGCATGTTGTTAATACTCGATTGATGCAGTAGCACAAATGATGGTCCAGTGCCCTCAATTAGGATTTAAACACTCAATTAAAACAAACGCAAGTTTAGTAACAGCAATAAGTAGTGTAGGTCATTAGCTGTCTGTTAGCCTGTAGCATGCAACAGCTGGACTGGATATGAAAACAGCAAAAACGCAATGCAGCATTATTTATTAAAGTCACCTGATGGCTAGGCTACCTGATGCCATCCACGTCTCATTAAAACCAGGACCCAGACTTGTAAAAAATGACTGTGTGCTAATTGGCAAGAGAATGTGTGATCCGTACTGCTGGAATGTACTTTTTATTAGCTTTTAGTTGTTGATACAAAGCCTCACAGCAACACCGTTGGAACGAGAAGGCGACTTTGGATGCCAGCCTGTGAGGTTGTGTTGTGTTTTTCCTGATTGTGGATATTTGCAGGTTGGGTGCTTCTGATAAAGTTTTTGCTAAAGACACATGGTAGACGAAGAAAACATAAATAAGCATAGACTCATGCATGACCCAGTGCTGCCAGCGGACACAGCTTGTGTAATCTCAGAAAAGCCTCATAAATCTCGATTTAGACCGGCACGATTCCTCCTCGCACTCTCGCTCAGACGTTCTCTCCAGGGGCAGTTTGCATACAGGCAGGATGTTGTAAAACACTTCCCCGGAAAGTGCTCTTATCAACCTTTTAAAACGTAGATGTGTGGAGGTCGTATTCCTGTGATTCCTGTCGCTGCCAAGGGCACACAAACGCTACTATCAAAACGAACCATCTTCCTCCATTCTGGCACCCCTGCAGTTATGTTATTAATAGACAGTGCCTTTTTTAACTCATCTTTTTTAATGCCTGGTTTTCGCATTCTGGGAAATTGGATGTAGAGCTAGTTGAATGTACTGTCTAATACTAAATTTGCTCTTTTTTACCTCGAAATGCCGCAGCTACATGCATCGACGCTGCGAAAAAGGTTGATTCGTGCCCTGACCCTCGTGCTAAAGAAAAAGTTCTAAAATTTTTTCCTCAAAAACTGAAGTTACAGAACCAGAGTTCACTTTAAATTTTCAAAAGACTCATGGCAATTACAACTTTAACTGTGAAGCGTTCCAATCGTTGATTTAGCCTTTGATTCGGCTTCTGCATCTGTGCTTTTTATCTGCGGCTGGGGTTGAAAGACGCGCTCCGTACTGCGATAGAGAGTCTCAACAAAGCTTCAGAAAGGTCACGAGGGAAAGGGGAGGCCTACATGACCTTTCACACAATCCCCTCCTGCTGTGACTTTACCATCTCGTTTCATCATTTCATCCGTCAATATCTCCTTATGAAGACCAACGGTGCGTTGAAGAAAAATATGATATCTCTTTCTTGCAAATCTCCAGATATTGTTTTATGGTGGAAGGTTTTATAAGTGAAAAATCAAATTGAAAAGATAAACATTGCTCTCGTACTTTGATTATTTAGCATTTCTCTTTTTATCTAAAAGACCCAGATTTTCCTGGTTGCATCTTTCAAATGTCTTTGAAACAACGGGTACGATAACACTTTTATATACCGAGTACATGTGGTAATGTCAGGCATAAAAGCGTATGCTAGTAATAAAGAACGTTTCTGCACTGCATTACTGTACCATCAAGATGTCTGAGAGGTTTTATGGTGGTGTAGAGAGAGAGAGAGTGGATGTGGATGGGAGGGAGAGAAATGAACCAATGCATTAGTCTCCCTTCAGTCTCACGTTTAGCCGTGTCAATATTGTCTGGACCACAGCTGAGTCCAGATTCTCTTCTGTTCCACTCCGCATTGACTCTGAGTTGGTGCGCAAACACATTGTGGCAACATTGATGTAACATTGAGTTGAGTAATTGAAACCCATAGGAGAGAGATCGGAGAGGGGCTATCGGTTTTTTGGTCATCGTCAGCCATTGAAGAGAGAGAAACACTGAAATAGAGAGACAGGAGTGGATAAGTCTGGAAAGAATGACAAACCGGTGAATTTTACTCAATAAAGTGTTTCTTATTACTCAGTTCTGTCTTTTTTTGGCAGAACTGATTAGTAGATGTTGAGACGTACTCTTTTTTCATATAATGATGACGGATATGCAAAGTCCTGTTAACTGAAGTAAATATGCTTACCGTGTAAGAGTAGGCAAAACTCTTGAGATAACTCTATGTGAATATTTAAAAACAAATGCTGATGTAATATGATTTAAATACAAATATTAAATATTTTATCATAATTGAATAATGTAATGTAATGAAATATAATACAATAATTTTACAAAACTGGTAGCAGGTACTAATAACTAGTTAGTTAGAATTACAAATGGGGGGGAAATGGTAATTTTGGAGAAAATATACTTAATTGTCATATAATAATGTCACAAAATTACTACATATTGCATAAAAATAATGGTTTTGTTTTTTTAGATTTTTTTAATAAATATGACACAGACGTGTTTTTGTGAGAATCGCTCATCATAAATGTACTGGATTCTCACCAAATAATAATTATTATTATTTTTATTGATTGTTTTTCTTTTTTTCTTTTTTTTCCCATACATACAATATTGGCAAAGTGTCAATACACACACAAAGTCAAAACAGACATATAAAACGGAGAGGAATTCTCTCTCTCTCTTATGTATACATGTGATTTAAATCATATAAATCTGCAAAAAAAAAAAAGGTGTTAAATAAAATATATTGCTATAAGATAAGCTCTCGGTGAGACATTAATGAGCATTAAGACTACACTGTAGTGCAGGCAGTGAATAGTGAATATGAAGATCAGATTGCATCGCTGTAATACTGTGTATTTATTTTACAGTTAGTGTCAGTCTAAAGTAAATACGATTAGCTTCTATTACGAACAAGAGTTGTGAATGGGAAGTTCCCTGATGAATAAAAAAGGTTGTGCATGTGTGGGTGAGTGTGCAAAGCTTTTAACAACTCATCCTCTCGTTTTCTTATACCAACACACTCCCTCCTCTTCATTCCATTTTCTGCCGTGCTCCTCCACTCTTATTTGTATCTAACAGGTCATTAAGTTCACAAATGAGCAATTGAGTGTTTTGGATGTTTAATTAGCATGTTTCCTTGACTAATTAAAATGCACAAATCTAAGGATTAAAGCCCCCCTCCATTTCTCCCTCTCTCCCACCCCTTTTTTATGAATAATTAATCAATCTCTTTCACCAGGAGATTCTGTTGCACACCAGGACACATTTCAGTGTTGTGCAAGATGTAAACTCTAGTCCTTTTTCCTTCACAGACAGACAATTTTCCTGCTGAGCCCAATTACATGGGTAACAGGCAGCAGTTTGTTCAAAGGTAAGGCCTATTTAACAGGTTTCTCAGCTTTATTTGTCTTAAACTCCCCTGCACACAAATTTTCCTCAGATAAGAACAAAAAACCCATGCATCCATGCCCGGGTTAATCCGTCTGATTGTTTTCGTCTTGTTTTTCTGACTTGTAGCAGCTCCACATTCAAAGATCCAGAGCGAGCCAGTCTCAGAGACAGCGGGCACGGGGACAGCGACCAAGCGGATAGTGATCAGGACACTAATAAAGGCTCCTGCTGTGACATGTCTGCTAAGGAAGCGCTCAAGATGAAGGCCACTGGCCTCAAGCCTCAACCACTTGAGCAGGGTGAGTCCTTCAACATCAGGAACTTCATTCTAATCCAGTTTTTTTCCCCTTTTTCTGTACTTTCTCGCAGTCTTTCTTTTTGCTATTCGCTCGTTTTTGGACATTCCTTTTGTTTCTTGCATGTTTGTTGCTTTACTCTGGTTTTCAGCCGTCTCCATCTGGCACATTCCACAGATGCAGTACATCTTAGTGTCCCATGGTTTTATATTACTAGGTAGGGGTGTCCTCGACTAAGGATTTGCATAGTCGAATCAGAATTGTCAAAAAATAATATATAACTTTTTTTTATGTAATATATATATGCATTATAATCAAATATTTAAAAGTTCGGAATTAAAAATGTATGACTACAATGACTAAAATTGAATTATTATTCAATATTGCATTTAAAATAAATTTAAAATATCTGGAGTTTTTCAATCATTTAAATATATATATATATTTAACATTTAACATTCTTTTCAAATGTGCCAAAAAATAACATATGTAATATAGTTTTGACCTTACATTTTGTACCCTCTCTCTTTACTGTTTTTTTATGCATTTCCTTTTTTCAAATGAAGCTTTCAGTCCTTTCCCCGAGTCTTCAATCAGTTATTCATTTACTGATCTCACCGCAGTTGAATCTTCTTGCTGTCTCACTCTCATTTTCGAAACAGCTCATCTCTTTCTCCCGCTCTTTTGCTTTTCAAAATATATTCCATTCTTTAGACTCCTTATTTTCCTCTTTCCTCCATCTTTCATTTTCTCCCTCTCCCTCTTGCTCCCTCTCTCTCTTGTATTCTAGCCACGTTCTCAGTTTATCAAACCAGGCAGGCCCATTATGATTTTATAAGCCAAACCACTCTAGCCGTTCCATTTAGTGAGTGCTGGTTAGGCGCTGGGAGGCGCTTCCTTAAAATTTTGATAATGGAACATGGAAAATGACTTATCGTCCAGCAGGCCATGTCACATTCTCCACCTGATTAAATATGAATAATTATTCTGGGTCTCTCTTGGTAGGACAAATTAGTCGTGACAAGGGTAGAACAATAACTTCTGATAAGAAAGTAGTCCTGTGCTCCCTTTCCACTGAACTCGTTCAGGAAGGAAGCATGTAAAGATGGTTTTATTCATCTAAACCCAGATCTGTTGGGTCATGTTGAAGACTATTACACCGGTTGCCGTATCCCTCAAATGGCAATCCAAGGAAAAAAACTAAACAAAACAAAACATGAGAAAAAGAAAGAGAATAAATGGGCCACAGAAAGCAATACATCAAATATAATGGCACAATTAATCAATAGAACAGAGGGGAATCTACCGCTATCTGAGCCGAGGCAGCGGACGAGTACACCAAGCCTGTCTGCCTTGATTTGGCTTGCATGTGTATGTGTGTGTGTTTTCATTTGGATTCAGGAATAGACTGAATGCACTGGCAAGAGAAATTGGCCAATTAAAGAGGCCCATATGTTTCATATATTGAGAATGTAGTCATTTAATGGTGCATGGGAATGGTTAGAGAATGGCTGAAATTAGCTAGTTTAACAGTGTGACTCGCACTCACAAAGACAAGAGCTACAGTTGCAATAGTTGCATGTCCAACAAGCTTTATAATAACCTTAGCCATGAACAATGAAAACCTGACAGTGATCTGCCTGTGTTTTATCCTTATTTGTAGTTATTAAAGATGTTTTTTGCATGCTATGCCAGTCGGTGCTAATAGGTAGTGACAAGCAACTGTCTGAGTGAGTCAATCATTCACTGAACTGATTTATTCAAAAACACTGATTCATTCACGCACTAAGTAGCTGAGTGTTTTAATTGTTAAATCATTGAATCCTTTACTCAACTAAATAGATTTTCTCAAAAACAGTAATTAATTCAGGAACAAAATGGGTGATTATCCAGTCAATCATTTATCCAAACCCAATCGATTCGTTCCAGAACATTGATTCAGTCAGGTTTGAAATGGCTGACTGTTTAGTAAATCCATTACTCGTATTGAATTGTTTCACTCAAAGCACTGATTCATTCAGGAACTAAACAGCTGACTGTCTTTATAAGTGAATAATTGAATCATTTACTCAATCGAACTGTTTCGTTCAAAAATGTTGATTCATTCAGGAACAAAACTGTTTCTGTTTTGACTTCGATTGAATTTTTTTTTTGAGCAAAATTACACAAATTAACTAAAACTCACAGACATAAGCTATATTCAGTAAAACATGGACACTGAGCAGTGTGAGTACGGCATAGTAAACAAACTTATTTAATTGTATAGTCATTTGCGTTAAATAAAATATGCTGCTTTCTGGCTAGTTCTATAGTATGTAAATTTATTATCTCAAACCGTTCACTTTTGATGGCCAAACTCACTTTTCTCGCTTTCCTCACTATGTTTTCTTCTATTGAGTATAGAAATCAATATTCATTCTACAAGACAGTTAACTGGGAACGGCTGTCTGTTTTGCCAATATCACTCCAGAGGGCTGAGTGTATCTTCTCTCAAACAGAGACACTTGAAGCTCTCTCTCACACAGATGACACATGGCAGTCTAGAGAAAGCCCAGGCTAGCCTAAAGATCCCCTGTGTCCTCTTGTAAGCATTATCACCTCCAACATTAGACCGTCTCCACAACAGCCAGCTTCTAAATCTGCGCTAAAAGCCTTTGAAATGGATATTTTACAGTTGCTGGATGGCTATAACAACATTGCAGTGGAGTGAACGTTGTGTTTCACTGCATATGCAGCTTGATATAGTGGTGTCTTTAACAGTGGAGTGTTATAGCGGTTTATGGCAGCAGGTTATGGTCAGTGGATATGAGTATGTGTGTGTGTAAGGAGCCGCTTGGGTTTGATGCATTATTTAGGAAATAGGAACTTCTCTTTTTCTGCCTGCTTTTCCCTATTGTATCGTCCTCCCTAATCTTTAATTCCTTGAGTTTGACTTGTATAACACTAGATATCGTTTAGTGTAAATAACTTTAAAGTTGTTAAAGTATGCATTATTAAAATCATTCATTTTTAAACTTCAATACTGTGGGTGGGGAAAACAAAAAATTGGCTTTCCAAGTAGCTTTCTCTCCCTTTAATGAGACACCTGAGCTTGTTTTGTCTTTCACAAGTTTTGACAGTTCTCAGGCAATTGTATCTGATATGGTAAAGTATCTGATATGGTAACTAACTATCTGCTGCACAAATGCACCTCTGCCCAGTGTCTATATGTATGTATATATATATATATAGCTCTATGATTGATATCCAATGAAATCTTCAGAATTGCGCTGCTTTGCAAAAAGAAGAAAAAATCACACATTGATCTGCCTCTGAACAACTTCATCTCCATATTGAATTATTTTACCACGACGGGAGGATATTGTAAATAATGTTAAAGATTGCCTGCATTATTGTATGGAACTTTCCCGCTAATTCACAATTGATAAAAGTCCCATCCTACATGTTATTTTATTATTAAATATCCAGTTTGATGCAAAATGTGTCACATTAGAAAACTAAAATGCTTTTTCATATTTGTTTTAAGTACTTCCTCAGGTGTGGTTGTAAATCTACTTGCTAGATGTATTTCTAGATACACATGCATGCTTGGAATATTAACTATGTGCTGTACCAACAACTATTATAGCTGATGGCAAATTGTGTATTCATAAGGGCAGAATTAAATATAGAGATGAGAATGAAAAGAGAAACAGAACAAGTTGTGCTGAAGTTTTGGTCGTTTAGTTTCCTGTATGACAACCCTATAAATACACACGTGTTTTCACTTACTTCCGGGCATGCACTTTGGCTAGTTTTCAAGGTTGTGAATTTTTTATGCTCGTGTAAGTGTGTGTGTGTGTTTCCTTGGACTGTGTATTAAGTCGTAATTCAGTCGGTAGAGAGAGACCAGACCCTGTTCACACAGACATAAACAACAGAGGGTAGTAGAAGACAATACTCATCTTCCTCTCTTTCTCTCTCATATCTACATTAACCATGCTCACCCTCTAGCGCAAACACATTTATAGGAATCATAACTGAAAAGACATACGCATTGTGAATAGAACTCGCAGTCCCTCATGGATCTAGTGTCATGTTTTCATCCCTGTAGAGTTAGTTTTATCTGTCATGTTCCTTTCGCTCTCTCTGCTCTTAATTGGATCAGAACCAAGTTGTTCTTAAAACAAACATGAGCTCTGTTCCAAAACCTTGCAAGCTCTCTAGTTAGACATTGTTTTAAGCCATCATAGGCACTTTCCCAGTGGGAATGCTGTTCCGAAATGAGGGCAGCAATTTAAAATGTTGTTATGGCCAAAATTTTAGTATCCTTTCCAGACACGGCAATCCCAGGATGTCATTTTTTTTCTTTTATGAACTGTTTTGCTCAATATTTGTGTGTGCTATGTACTTATATGATTTAATACACACTCTTTTCTTTTTTCTGTCTATTTTATTTCACTCCCCTCTTTTTCTCCCACCATTCTTTTTGTCGCTGGCTCGTATGCTAGTGTGAAATTGATTAATTAGGCTCTCTAAATTGGGAGCTGTGTATTAATTAAGCAGAAAAGTATTTTTTTTATTAATTGTTGATTAATTGATGTAAAGTTTTGCCTGCAGCAAGGGCTAATCCTGGAATGTGTTCATCAGCGGCCATCACACGGTCTGATACGCATGTATATGAGTTACAAACACCGGCCCATTATACACACAGCGCCGAGATGTGTACCTGAGATAATGTGTGTGTGTGCGTGCGTGAAAAGGTCCCATTAGATTGCTGTTTAAGTGTTCTAGATGACCTCCCCTAATTGTGTTTGATTGGGGCGCGATAATCAAATTGTCTCACCTCTTTTCCACTGTAATGCTTCAGATTATTCATCTGAAGGAGCAAAATGGGAGATACTGAAATAGAAAAAGAAATTATTGTAATAACTGAACCATTGTCTTCCCAGGTTTATCCAGTTCAGTGCTATTTTAGTATCACTGATATGCTGTTTAATATTATATTGTTTTAGATATTATTTAGTATCTTGATATACTATTATAATTAAAAAAAAATATTTAATTTAGTTTTTATATTTAAAAAATTTTTTTTAGCTTAATTTGTTTAGCTTAAGTTTCAGTAAATTTGTTGTTTGTCTTTTTTTTTACTTTTAGTTTTGTTTAATATACGTGCATATAAAGTAGTTACTTTTAAATTCAGTTTTCGTTCTTGTAGAGTTAAACTAAAAGAAAATGAGAAATGTTGCCTTGGCAATAATAAAATAAAAAAATATATTTTAAATGTACTTTTAGTTAGTGATATTAATCATTGTCCAGTTAACTGTAACTACACCATTTTGGTGCCTTTATAGTGGCTTTAACTACACCATGGTGGCATAGAAGAATATAGCAATATTTAATTTTTTTAAAAGTTATCTTAAAAGTGTGAAATATATATATATATATATATATATATATATATATATATATATATATATATATATATATATATATATATATATATATATATATATTAGTGCTGTCAAGTGATTGATCGCGATTAATCACATCCAAAATAAAAGTTTTTGTTTACATAATATATGAGTATGTGCTATGAATATTTATTATGTCTTTATAAATACAAACACGTATGTATATTTAAGAAAAATATGTTATGTTTATATAATAAACATACTGTATTTATACATAATGTAAAATATAATAATATAAATATATAAATGTATACGTGTACGTGTAACTATTTTCAAAATATACTGTATGTGTGTGTATTTATATATACATAATAAATAAACACAGGACACATACATATATTATGTAAACAAAAACTTTGTTTGTATGTGTATATATGTATGTATACAATAGTTTCACATTCAATCTTCAAGTTAATGTACAAACAACATATTTTTAATATTTGTTTAATGGCCTCTTTTTTTATGACTGAAGGCCAGTATCACTGATACCAAGTAATACTGATTTCCCTATAAAAATAAATTCTCCCTAATATTTAACCATTGACTATAGCCATTAAACATTACATTATAATTAAGAGCTATCAATGTTAACATTTATTAGACGTTAAAAATAACTTCTAATTTAAGTGAATTTAAAACAATCTTCACATAAACTCATTATAATAAATGTTATATTTAGCTAGGCTACCTGAGCCCCTCAGCAGAAATATACAGAAATTGAATAAAGTTATCAAACACTAAATTCTAAACTAAATACAGATAAATAATTACAGCTATATAAAAGTTATTGATTTCCTCTTTTTTCTTTTATTCTTGATGAACAGACATCACAGCAGCTGGTTATTAGGTTGTTTTTGGCTATTTCTTTAAGAGCTGCTGCTGCTGTTGAACGTGACGCAGATCTGACACGCATCGTATTTTCTCTTAATTCTCTTTACCTTTTCTGACCCATTTCAGTCTCTTCTAATGAGCTGATGAGTTGAATCGGGGGTGTTAGATGAGGGAGACAGTGCTGGGCTGCTCCAGGACAGTTTTGAAAACCATTTCAGAGACATAATGTAACTCATATATAACTTATTACATACACAATGTAATGTTTTAATGCAGCTTTAATCGCCTTTTTGGTAACTTCATACCTTAACTGACCACAACATTGCATGCACGTGGTTTATTTTGCGCTTTGATATGAATTGATACAGGCTATAGCGCGCACCGGTTTCCGAGCTTGTTTGACTCATTTATTGAAGTGAAGCTGGAGCGCGTGTCTGAAACGTCTCCAGATTGATGTGATTGTAAAAATGTTCTGCGACTGAATAAATGCACTTCTTGTCAAGAAAAAACAGACAGAAACAGCAGTCATGAGTGGGGTGGCAACCCTTGGCTCTGCCCCTAGGTTAACGGTATTAAATTATTTTCGTGTTAAACTGAAAAAATTAATCACCTGCGTTAATGCGCTAATTTTGACAGCACTAATTTAATTATTTAATTGTTTCCTGCATTTGATGTCACAGGACAATAACTAATGAAGTATTTGAAGCAGTGCCATCAGCCAGTCAGCATCATCATGATGTCATTTTCGTGTAGCTCCAGAGTGATTAGTTATATGACATTTACTCAAAGACGTTAGCAAGCCAGGCAACTGCCATCGAGATCAATGAGAACGTTAACGGATAGCTTTCTCCAGACACGAACCCAGTCACCCATTTCCCGCACTTTATTTATTTTTTTTGGCAGAGTAATCAAGATCTCTTTTACCCAATTTGTTACAGCGTTACAGCAAGACTCCAAAACAAGACAGAACATCACATTCAGACGAAAGGTCTGATCAGACATATGGATTATGATCCTGATTCTACAAGCCTTGTTTAACTTTTCCTCCAGCAACATGATTCATTCATCAATAAATGACTCATTCAGTAGAACCTTTGTAAACTAAATAGGTGCTGGAACACTCAAGTGTTTAAAGATGACACGAGAAACAGTATTCATAATGCGTGCAACTTGGAATAGTTTATTTAAATATAATTGAATAAAGACCCTTATATCAGGGCCCAATAATGCCATTACTTTTCAAGGCCCCAGAATATTTGGTTGTCAAAAGAAAGAAAGAACAAAGCCTCATAAAATGCATAAAAAAATACATAAAATAATTTTAAATACTCTAGCTTCATTTTGTTTTTTTTGGTCCCACTTTATATTAGGTGGCCTTAAATACTATGTACTTACATTTCAATTAATAATTTAAGACAATGCACTTGCATACATGTTTTTATATTTCTGTAATTACATTTATAATTACACTGTTAACCCATCCCTTACACCTAAACTCACTTTTTAACCTACCCATACCTTCAAATCTGTCCCTAACCTAACCCGTATCCCACCTCAATAGCAGCAAAAGTATTTTGCAATACAATATGTACACAATAAGTACATTGTACTTATTTTTTGATGTGAGCTACGTTTTTTGATAGTAGTTAAGGCCCCCTAATATAAAGTGGGACCTTTTTTTTTTTTTCTCATCAGTGGTGTGAAAGAGTTAATTTAAGATTGAAAATATCCAGTGGGCATAATGTTATCCATTGGGATTTGGTTGAATCAGACTTGTTAAGCTATAATATGATTAATTTACATGATTTTCCCCCCACCTACACAGGCTGTGGTTGCATTAGCAGAAATAGCATTTTCAAAAGCAAAGTTATTATTTTCCTTCAGAATGCACTGAAGATTTGTGCACATTAAGATCAAGGACGTTTATTTAGTTGTCTCTAAGAACTATGCATCACTTTTCTCGCACCTGTTTTGTACATAGGATCAAATGGAAAGCACTAAAATATGGGTACGTATACACACACTGCCATTTAATAACTGGCAAGTTTGTCTTGTGTGCGATAAAGGGGCTGAGATGATCTTTTTTTTTTTTTTTTTTCAAATACGAAATAAATCAAGAAACGTAAAGCACTCTGAAAATATACCTAAAAGGGCTGATATATTTTTGTGTGCATATCCCACTTTGTGATCCTTATACACATCCACTTCAAAGGAGCAAAATCTGTTAATTAATCACATTCTAACTGATGCCCTTTTCCCACTTGTTGCCTAGGTAACCTCCTCTTTCTGGCACTCAGGCATTAGCGGAATCCATATTGACAGATTTGAATGTGTTATTTTGGCTCCTTTTACCTTCTCAAAAAAGGTAATTTCCTGTCATTCATAGTTTATGTGCATATAATGTGTTTAGATGACGGTGCGGTGTTTTGAAATGGCTCAATACTTCTACAAGGCTATACACACTCTCAATGGAATATATAAGCACTCTTGGCTTTCTTGTCAATTCTTTCTACAATGCTTCATTCATCTCCTTTCCTTAAGTTCCTCGTCTGTTTTCTTCTCTCTTTTCTACAAAGAAAAGCGGGTCTGTCTAATACAGATAAAGAAAGATGTGTGTAAATGACTGCCATGTAACACATCAGCCTGTTTTCGAAGATGGTAGAGCTGCAGTACACACACACACACACACACACATTTTGGGTGACTCAAATGTCTGCTCAGATAAAGCATAGGCTTGTGGAGAAAATGTGCAGGTTTTTTTATAGATAGTATTAATATTACACTTGCTAACCTTGACTTATTAGGTTTAATTATATTTGCCACGTCACCTGTTGAATTTTTAACAAAATAATTATGAAACAAATTTAAATAATTATCACTGACAGGTAAAGGTATTGATTAGTTTTAGTAATTGTATGTGCTTTTGTCATTTTTATTTTTATTTTTTTTGGTTTTCTTTGTTGTTGTTGTTTTCTTCAGTGTTTCTAATTTATGTTTTCTTGTGATTTATCACAAGCTTCAGCTTAATTTCACTTAACCAATAATACAATTGTAATAGTTTTAGTTAATAATAACAACATTAACCATAAATGGCCTTAAAATCAGAGGGAACTGATATATTTATAACAGATAATGTATTTATAATGTTGCTTAAGCTTCAACCCTAAACTTACAATTTGATCCATGTCCCATTTGGTTAAATCAAAGTAAACATGCACTGATCCTTTCATTTCTGAAAAGCAGTTCTGTATGGATTTCACTTTTTCACAACTCTATAATCTCCAAAATGTATCTTTCTGAAGTTTATATTGCTGAAACTCTTTGAGTTTCATAGGAATAGACTCAGCTCTGTCATCAATGCTTTCGTAAGCCGACTGTCAGTAAGAGTAATCACTGTCATTGTCTTCCTTTAAAGTGACTCAAATATGCATTAATATCACATAAATCTTACAGTTTCAGACGGCAGTGTATTTTTCATGTCTGACAAGTTTCGTACCTTTTTTTTATTTCGAGGTAGAGCTGTCACCACGGATCAGATTTAGTCACATAAGCTCTTGAATTTGTTCTCTATCAATTCCGACAATAACAGACATGTCACAATAATGTAATTGATTCGCAGTCAGGAGAAAAACGCAACTAACAAAGTAGACAAATTGAAGGGTCAGCTAATCTCTTCTGATTTATTTAGTTCATTTTTTTGATACCTCTCGGCAGCGGTGCGGTGATTCATCAGTCAAAATCGCAGAACAGTTAATCACATTCTTTTCTGTATTTTTTCTCACTTGTAAATGAACTTTGTGCAAATGAGGTTTTGATCAGAACATACATCAAAACTGGTCATCTATTTTCCTGAGTCATGTTCCTAGTAACACGGGGGTGAGAGATGCGAGCACAGCTGTGCGAGCACTGGCTTGGCCGTAGCAGATATATAGCCTGAGACTTCGTGAGCATGAAAGCAGCTGACCTGCCGAGTCCCGTGGGGAAGAGTGGCTTTTCCCTCGTAACGATTACAAATCGCCAGCAATGCAATTACCAGGGGCTAAGCAATGACTCTCATGACTTAAACAATGGTAGCCTGTCTCAGACAGCATTGTTCAATAGCAGAATAGAGCTGGAGAATTGTTGCTCTCTAAAACGCAATAAGACACCACGTCCATTCACTTCTACAGAGCTTCTGGGAGCACTGAAGGCTGTTTTCAGGGACCATCAAAGTAATATTCATGCTATTAAGATTTCTATCTAAACATTTAGAATACTGAATATACCTCAGGCTCCCAGTTTCCAATGGAGATATATGTTTGCTTGGATTTTTAGGTATTTGGGGATATCCACGCTGAACACTCTTGAAAAATAAAGCTTCCTAAAGAGGGGTTTTCGCGGCAATGCCATAGAAGAACCATTTTGGGTTCCACAAAGAGCCTTTTAGTGAATTGTTGAAAAACGTGTAAGAAAGAAACAGCAAATTTACTGTTAATTTTCGGACCCCACATTATCTGTTGAGTTTATGATCTTAATCTCAAAAACACAACACAGTGCGATTCATAACATAAAATATAATTATGAAAAACCATTATGGAAAATTTGAGTATTAACACAGTAGAGTATGACAAAGATATTGCCCCGGGTAGTGTTTTGGTCGCACTTTATTTTAAGGTCCAATTCTGTTTCAAATAAACAGCCAATATGTTAACAATAGGCATGCTAATAAGCAACTAGTTAATAGTGAGAATTGGTCCCTATACTAAAGTGTTACTAATTATTATTTTTTGTATTAATATTTTGAATAATTAGTTATACTTTAGTTTTATATTATTATATTTTCATTTTAGTTGAAGTTTTAAAAATGTTGTTGTTTTTTGTTTGTTTGTTTGTTTGTTTAGTCTAGTTTTTAAGGTTTTGTAAGGATTGAAAGGTTATTTATACTTCAATAAACTAAACAAAAATGCAAAATAAAATGTTTTTTTTTTTTTTATGTTTATTATATTTCAAGCAATGAAAAGGATTTTGTTGTTTTGTTTTAGTTTTTTTGTTTTTTTATTTGTTTGAGTTTTAGTTTTGCAGTTCCCGGGCTACAAGATATATAGGCGACACCCGTTTGTTTGTAAAAATCACATTAATGTTGTATTTCTGTTAAGGACAACAGCTGGTACTGCTAGCCTCGGCTGAGAACTCTAATTAACGTGTTTGTACGCATAGGACCTAAACACTTACCATATGGGAGATTGCTGGTTCATATTTTAGACATCTGTCTGGTAAATGTGATTAATTGATGTTTAATGGTTTGCATCTCAATTCTACTAATCAAAAAAGATGTCTCAATTCAGTGGCGTCAATCGAATCAAGTAGTGAACTGATCTTATAGTGATTCATGAAAGACACTTTATTTCCGTGAAGCCTGCTCTTTTGCACGGGAAGTGTGCAACTTTGGCTGTCAGATGGCAGGCTTTTGTTGATGTTTCAGATAATTATTTCGTCACCCCGAAATCAATGTCTTTCGCCCTCATTAATAGTGCCTCTCCTGCAACAGCCTTTGTTCTCTAACTGAATAAGCACGACCCAATTGATGCATGCGAATGTCAGAAAAACATTTGGAGAGGGAAATTAGAAGCCTGAGCAATCTGGAGTAGCACAAGTCTTATCATTCATGTATCGCTGTTGTTGTTGTTGTTGTTTCCTCACCTCACTCGTTCACACTCTCGGGCTCAGACGCGCACACTTAAAGCAATTTAGTCCATTAAGCTAGCACAATCCCACGGAAAGGCTGCAAATCTTTTTAAAGGCAATATCAGGAGTTTAGGATTTTGTTTCCTTTATTATGGGAGATTTAAGGGATTAGCTTTCACTCTTAATACACAAAGTTTCATTTTGTTCCATTGTGTGAATGTATTTGTGTGGTACCGGACGCATTGTGGACCTTAAGACCTCCCTGAGGTTAAGAAAACATGTCCTGTGTCTGCTTGTCCTGTAATGAAAAAAAAAAAAAAAAAATTCAATATTCAAATATTTTTGAATATTGAAATATATGTAGGTAAATGCTTATAATTGGTTACATTGGTACATAAAAAAAAATGAAAATTCTATAATAATTATTTTCCGTGTTGATTCATTTAAAAGAGTGGAAAACATTAATTACTTTTAGGTTTTATTTCTTACATTGAAACATTTTTGTTTTCAATAAAAATATTGAATAGTGCAATTTTTCTATTTTAGCTCTCTTTGCCAATCCTTCGGCCTGTGTGAGCGCATATACCCACATACCTCTTTTTCATGTAATTAAGCTGGAACCTCGTTAGCCTCGAGTATCGTGGTTATGATATTTGAGAGTCATAACGACACTGTGTCCTCTGCCTTCTGAGGGAGCAAAGCATAAATCTGTGACATTAGCCTGCCGCCCCTGTCGCCGTAGTGACTAATTATGCTCTGTTTGTATAAGTAATGGCTTATTCTTCACACGGTGCAGTGTGATCATGATTAAGAAGGGACCCGCCGGAGCCGTAGACTCATTTTCCTTTGCTCTCATTGGCCGCTCGCTCATCATCTCCCTCTCCTCTTAAATGAAAACTCATTATTTGACGTGTGCTAAATGCTATTCGGGGTGTTTCTCCCACTAGCCCGTGCAGGAATGAAGAAATTAGGAGGTATTAATCCATAAGGACCTAATTTATACCTCACGAGTGAAGTGGACAAGGACTAAACTTTAGCTGTGGTAATTGGAGGCTAGTCGCAGCTCAAGTGCGACTCACACGCTTGTTCTTTATGATCTTTTGCATCTGACCTTATCATTTGTTCAAACTCTTTGACATAAAGGTTGGAAAAAATGTTTTTTGGCAAAAAAAAAAAAAAAAAGGCAGCTTTTAGAAAAGTGTTTGGTTTTATTTTTTAGGGCTCAGCCTGGACAACAATGCAGTTTCTTTTATTTTTTAAGTCGAGAACCTTTTTTTACTGCCTGAGAATAGAGAAATGCTTTATGAAAGCAATCAGATTTGAGTAGAGACAGCATTTAAACTGGGCACAGTGGCTGTAAACCATTGCATCCAATATCCCAAGAACATCAGCAGTAGATTAATATACTTTAACAGTGCTTGAGAGATTTTCACATATGAGGTCATAAAACAAACCTGACAGCTCCAGATGCAGGCTGCAGTATTAATGCAAAAAACGCTCGCCACTTTGTTTTCTGTCATACATGACCCGTGGTACTTTTTGGCAGTTTACACAGTTACGGACAGATGGAAATGCCCAAACCGTGTCTGATGATATATGTCAGAGCCATTTTTGTGGACTTTTGCACTAAACAGTCAAGTAGAGTCTATAGTTTTCTGTTTAAATCACTGCAAATTCAAATATGTGTTCTGGGTCAGTGATTGGTTTATCTCTATTGCGTTTTCATGCAGCCTCTTAATGTGTAGGTCATAACAAATTTAGTTTTCTGTTGAAAACAGAATTACAAGGAAGATTAGAAATATTATAGGTTGGGTTTATAATGGTGTCTCCAACCACAACAAGCTGCATGAATAGCACTTTCAAATTTAGATGGTTCACTCTAGGGCTGTCAAAACGAAATTAGAATTTCGAATATTCGTTGAATTTAAAATAAAAATCCACATTCGCATTCGAATTTTAGGTGTGCATCAGGCAGCCTTATCAGTCGTGCACAAGTTGTGATGATGATATAGGTGTTATTGCATTTTAATGCTTTTTTTTAGCATATCCAGTTGAACCCACTGGATGAGTTCAACTGGATATGCTAAAATATCCAGTTGGGGAAGTCGTGGCCTAATGGTTAGAGAGTCAGACTTGTAATCCAAAGGTTGCGGGTTCGAGTCTCCGGCCGGCAGGGATTGTAGGTGGGGGGAGTGAATGTCCAGCGCTCTCTCCACCCTCAATACCACGACTGAGGTGCCCTTGAGCAAGGCACCGAACCCCCAACTGCTCCCCGGGCGCCGCAGCATAAATGGCTGCCCACTGCTCCGGGTGTGTGTTCACGGTGTGTGTGTGTTCACTGCTGTGTGTGTGCACGTTGGATGGGTTAAATGCAGAGCACGAATTCCGAGTATGGGTCACCATACTTGGCTGAATGTCACTTCACTTCACTTCATGAGGCGCTGCTCATTCAAAATATTGTGGAAAAAGAGAAATTCAATGCGGAGATTATGTTGTTTTACGTCAAAACTGAAACGAAGCCGTTCACACAGAACGCATATTTATTGCATTTTCTAGAGGGACGTCTATCACCGTTGCACTCGCATCTCGCACAAGAGAGTGTTTAGAAAGCCATCTAATATTAATGTAAGATCAACTTTTAAAAATCATGTCTCGAGACATTATGGCGGTTTTTCCCCATCCCACTGCATCTCGTGTTTTTAAATGTTAAAAAAAGTGCTCTTTGTGATTAGTTTTCGGTCCTTTGTATTAAACTATACATGTGTATATACATGATTCTGTTTTGTTTCTAATTGTTAAGCAACGCAATTAATGTGGTTTATAAACATTACGCACTTTTTTCAAAGATAGTGTGTTATTTTATTGCTTTGAAGAAACGTGCATTAGTAATATTTTGCTCGATGTGCCCTCTTGTGGCCTCAGGAAAGAAGCCAAAAGCTTTTTTTTCCCTTAACAGAAATGTTGCTTTTTAAATTTTAATAAATTTTGAATATTGATCATATTTTAGTACAAAATTCAAATTGAGTTTTTCAGCCATTTTGACAGCCCTAGTTCACTCACTCTCATGTGGTTCCAAACATGCTTACAATAAGGTATTTTGAAAAGTTATTTTAGAAGAAAGAAGAAGTCATACAGGTTTGAAACAACATTTTGGTGAGTAACTGAGGTTTCATTTTCAGAGGAGTGATCCTGTCAATACACATTTCTAGTGTTATTGTGTACAGCTTTTCAATACATGTTATTCCTGTTCACAATCCAGTCAATTCCTAATGGATAAAATCAAGTCTCAATGTGCAGTATCCATTTCTGTCTAAAGTATGTCACTTGGAAAAAAGTAAAATGGGTTGTGAATGTGATATCTACGCAGTTTTGCCTATTAGCCCGATCTATTTTTGACATTGAGAGTAGCTGTAGATCGTTGTCTTCACTTTTTTTCCTTCCTCCCCTCCCTCTTTCTTTCCTTCCCATGGTTGATGTCACTTAAACTAATTATTAACTTTGATAAGCACACATATGTTGGATTAATTAATGCGTTGAGTCTAGTCCCCGGGCGATTCGGCTCACATTTTAGTTCTAACCTTTTACTTTAAGGCATTGTTGGGTGCATAATTACGCTTGGCTTAATGAGTGAGTTATCAAGACCTGTGATGAGATATGACAGGATCTAATGGACTTCCATGAATTTCATGCAAACAACTTGATTAAGTTGAAATTGCATTTTGAATAGTATTAAAATAGCAACGCAACTAGCTGTTGCTTGGACCCCATCGTTTGTTTTCACAGGCAGAGCTTAAAGCGTACTCAACGCTTGTGCAAACTCCATTTCTGATGGAGGGAAATTGATTGGATCTATCAAATAATAATCAGGCCTTGTTTGTTTCCTTAGGTTTTTATTCTTAAGCAGGGCTTTTGCGAGAACACAAATTGGCGACCTTGGTTCAAGTGTCCAATCATGTACACAGCCTTCCTTGCCAAGTCACAATCCCAATTTTTCTGTCCCCTCTCTCTCTCCTTTCTATCAGTCTCTCTGATAATGAATTATCCATTATTTCCCTTTTATCCACACTGGCCTGTTCTGTGATAAAAAGCTTGCGCTAAATGTGACCGCATACTCGGAGTAATTTGCTAGGACCTTGTTCTCACCCAGTAGCCTATACAGTGGGAAAAAAAAAATATTTGATCCCCTGCTGATTTTGTACGTTTGCCCACTGACAAAGAAATGATCAGTCTATAATTTTAATGGTAGGTTTATTTTAACAGTGAGAGACAGAATAACAACAAAAAATCCAGAAAAACGCATTTGAAAAAAATTATAAATTGATTTGCATTTTAATGATATGATATAATTAATGATATAAATAAGTATTTGACCCCTTCGCAAAACATGACTTAGTACTTGGTGGCAAAACCCTCATTGGCAATCACAGAGGTCAGACGTTTCTTGTAGTTGGCCACCAGGTTTGCACACACCTCGGGAGGGATTTTGTCCCACTCCTCTTTGCAGATCCTCTCCAAGTCATTAAAGTTTCGAGGCTGATGTTTGGCAACTCGAACCTTCAGCTCCCTCCACGTCTTTTCTATGGGATTAAGGTCTGGAGACTGGCTAGGCCACTCCAGGACCTTGATGTGCTTCTTCTTTTGCCACTCCTTTGATGCCTTGGCTGTGTGTTTTGGGTCATTATCATGCTGGAAGACCTACATGGCCCCGTCCATCATCCCTTTGATGCGATGCAGTTGTCCTGCCCCCTTAGCAGAGTTGTCCTATCCCCACTCCTCCAAACATGGCGAGTTGAGTTGTTGCCAAAGAGCTCGATTTTGGTCTCACCTGACCACAACACTTTCACCCAGTTCTCCTCTGAATCATTGGCAAACTTCAGACGGGCTTGTACATGTGTACATCTGTACATTTCTTGAGCAGGGGGACCTTGCTGGTGCTGCCGGATTTCAGTCCTTCACGGCGTAGTGTATTACGATTTGTTTTCTTGGTGACTATGGTCCAAGCTGCCTTGAGATCATTGACAAGATCCTCCCGTGTAGTTCTGGGCTGATTCCTCACTGTTCTCATGATCACTGAAACTCCACGAGGTGAGATCTTGCATGGAGCCCCAGTCAGAGGGAGATTGACAGTTATTTTGTGTTTCTTCCATTTGCAAATTATCGCACCAACTGTTGTCATCTTCTCACCAAGCTACTTGGTGATGGTCTTGTAGCCCATTCCAGCCTTGTGTAGGTCTACAATCTTGTTCCCTGACATCCTTGGTAAGCTCTTTGGTTTTGGCTATGGTGGAGCATTTGGAATCTGATTGATAGATCAATTTATAACTTTTTTTAAATGCGTTTTTCTGTTTGTTTTTTTTTGTTGTTATTGTGTCTCTCACTGTTAAATAACCTACCATTAAAATTATAGACTGATCATTTCTTTGTCAGTGGGCAAATGTACAAAATCAGCAGGGGATCAAATAATTTTATTAATTTTTCCCCACTGTATACTGTATATATACAGTATATACATTCCATGTCTGTGTCAGATTGGAAGCAGATTAGAAATAATTAATGGTCATGTCCACTTTCCTCAGGGATGGCTCCGTTTCAGATTGTGATGTCTTACTGGTGACCCAGGGAATGTTTTATGAATCATTAAAAACTGAAAAATGTTTATGCTAATGAGTTTGAACTAATTTGAACTCTTTCCTCAAGGCAACCACTTTAAGGTCTGTTAGGAGTAAAGCCGAGCATCAGATATTAAGTAGTTGAAGCAATAACTCAACTGTACATAAAAATTACATCATTTACTTAATCTCATGTCTTTCAAAACCTGTATGGCTTACTTTCTTCTTGGGAACTTGGCCACTTTTTTCAGTTACAAATATTAAAATATCTAATAATATTAATAAAATATCTTGTGAAGCCATACGATAGCTTTGTGTGAGAGTCATTGAGTCAATGAGGTAAACTTGAGAACTGATTCATTGATAAATCATTCAGTCAGGTATTGTGAATCAGATCAACTAATGCATTCACTGTAAAATCTTAGTAGGGAAAACTTAAACAAATTAGTTCATGTAATCTGAATTGTTAGGAGCAATTAACATGAATGAGTACAAAATAAAAATCTAGCAGTTCTGCTTACTGAAAATGTAACTTTCTGAACTAACTACCTCAAATTTTGAGTTTTGACAACTTATTTGGCTTTACAGTGTTAAAAAGATCCAACTCAAAACAACAATTTGTTCAATAAGCAGGTGACTCTCATGAACACACCACGAGAGTTTAGGCTGATGTCAAGATTTTTATTTAATAAAATGTTATATTTGTTCTTCACACAGAGCTGTAAACTTGGAAAATCTAAGTGGGGTCATATTGATTATGGTACTTTGTGTCTTTTAAGTTATTTTTGAAGCTGAACAGATTTCTTTTTTTCTGTGTGTCATACAGAAGAAAGAAAGTCAGATATTTGAAACAACATAAGAGTGCGTAAATGATAACAGAAAGTTCCATTTTGGCTCAACTATGAGGCTAATGGGATTTTACACCATTCCCAAAAACAGCTTAGTTACACAAAAATAAAATCTGATTTAAGATTTCCTGCTCTTTTCCAACTTTAAGGGGAACTTGTTGGCATTAAACTGTGTGTTGGCCATTGTTTTGCCATTAGTGGAGGTTTAACGTGACCCTGGTAGAATATAGGACTGTTTAGTTTAATGATTCATGCTATGATGGAGTGTGTTGTGTGGGTACAACCGGGCAGAAGAGCTATGCAGCCTTCAGGCCTACAGAAGGCCTTCTGACCCGTCTTTGGCACACAACTCTACTTTAGCATGTATGCTATGTGTACTCGCTTGAATAAATCTGTACCTCTGTTTAAGTTTAAACTTGCATGTGTCTGCCTCCGCCTCTCAAACTCTGTGGGGGAAACATGTTGTCCAGCATCGCCATACCGATGATGCCCCAGGAGGAGATTATGATGATGCGTCCGCACTTCCTGGCTCTCTGCCACTTCTTCCCATCTGTGCTCTGTCTTCAGCAAACGTTTCGAGTGTGCTTGTGTAGTAATGGCTGTTTAAAAAAAGGAAAACATAATGTGGTGTGTTCCAAAAAAAACCTTTCCTTTTCTTAGTAAACATATTAGCAATATTATTATAATTATTATATAGTTCAGAAACAGGTTTGGAACGACATGAGGATGAGTAAATGATTTTTATTTTTGGGCAATAAACTAGACACTTTGAAAACAAGGAGATTTGCATAATTCAACAATGCCATCTCACATATTTATTGTTCTATAAAGTGCTGTGCTCAACACCCTTGCTCTTGCTTTTGTCTGCCTATCCTGTTCTATAAATGATGACTTCCTATTCTGACAGCTATGGAAGATTTTCAAGGTTCTGCTCTCTAAGTGACATCTTCTGCCCTTCATCTTTAAGCTGTGTTTAAGCGAGCCGAGTGTGACCTCTCCGTGGGAGTCCTCCTTACATTCACTCTTGCGAAGGGATTTGAGAGAGACGCACATGAAAGCTGTTTGCACCCGTTGGGGCTTATGGTGGTTTTCTTGTATGTATAGGTTTTTCTCCCCAATGGGAAATATTTTGTCTCAGTTTGGTGGGTTTGAAATGCTCAAAACAAGTGTTTTCTGCTTCTATCTGCTTTTTTGCATTTATTTATTTTTTATAGTGGCTTTCCGACTACTTTTAAAAAAAAAAAAAAAAAACCTGGTTTTGTTGTGATAAGAAAAGAGGAGAAGAATAGCATAAATAAAAAAGGAGGTCGGAGCTGTGGATTAGCAGTTAGGATTTCCTCACAATGTGCACACGGTGCTATAATAAGTGATGTGAGTCAGTATTATTGTTGTTAACTAAAACTATGCAAAATCATTTTTCTTAATTGAAATGAAGTAAAATGACAATTCTCAAACTTTCAAAAAAAAGAAAAATCATTTCAGTTTAAATTTAAGTACTACATTGACTAAAATTGAAAAATATAGCTGAATAAAATATTTAAAAAATTAACAAAGCACATGAAATTACGAAAATTTAAATGAAGCTAATTCTAAAAAATACTATAATACTACATGAATAATACTATTATTAAAGTAACACTGATATTATTTCAATCCCACTCTTGACTTTTCTGATCCAGTTCTCCTACTTCTCACTATCATTTCGTAAAACCAGATTATACTAATATTTGTGCATATGCTTAAGTGTATTGCATAGATGCACTTTTATGTGTGGGCGGCCATGGGTTAGAGTCTGACTCGGGTCGTGTCCCCAGCCCACTTCATCCTCCTGTCTCTTTTATTTCCTGTCTACTCCTGTCTACAGACTATTTCGAGATGGAGGATAGACAGAGATAAACGGACTGAAAGAGGAAGGGGAGGCGTGCTGTCTCCCCTCAGGAGGTGAGCTTAAGTACAGATATGTTGTTTCCTGAGGGCTATAAGCCATCTACAGTTCAAATAATAATCAAAAGACAAGCTGCTGAGTGAATAAGTCTGTGTGCTTTATGGTAATACGACGGATCATTTCAGTATCTCCTACTGTGGTAGTTACTGTGATGTTAATCATTCTGCTTTATGATACCTACACAGTGATGTTAAAGTCAATATAAAATCAGAAATGAAACCCTAGACTTTCAGAATATGTTGTTTTTATTATACATTTTATATTGTAATATTATAATGCCTTTTTTAAATGAAATATACACTAAAATGTAATAATAATAAATAAAAAAACAAATGAATGAATACATTTTAAATATCTATAATTATTTTATATAATATTATTCACTGTAATAATTTATCATATTTTTATAATGATCTTTATATAATATTTTTGTCCCCCATTGAATATCCATTTCACTTTAAAATGTTGCATTACTGATTAAAAGGGTTGCCAGTGTTGATACATTTGACTTTAATAAAACATTATTGACTTCCTGTCTCACCCTGATGCTCATAATTACTGCATTATTTGACATTTCACCATTATTCTTATAATAATTCTTTAACACAAGCTTTTTTCATTAGCAGAGGGTGACAGTTACTCAAAGGCACAAACAGCAACACAGGACTTTCTGATACTACAAGATATATAGAGTATATAGTGTGTGAACGTGTCTGTGATCATTTGTGCAAATGTTGGGAGTGTTTTTCCTCGATAACCTCAGCTTGTTGCATTTTTCTGACTTTTTTTTTTTTTTTTTTTTTCTCCTGCTGAATTAAGATAAGAGGGTTTGTTAATTAAACTGTCACAGGGTAGCACCTTGAGGAATCGTCGTGGAAGAACTGCTTTAATTGGGAAGCTATTGTCTTACTACACACACTCATCTTATCCAGTAACTATCATAACACAGAGCAGGGAGGAAGTATCACCCAAGACAACAGGAAGTCAGGGAGTGAAGGGATGTTGTTCTTGATATATGATGTTCAAATGCATTACCTTGTCAACATGTTGTCGTTCTTCCCTCCAATCTATCTCACCTCCTTTTTAGTGCAGTTTGGTAAAAAAAAAATTAATAAATTCATCTCACCCTGTACACTGTTATTTTTTTATTTTTTTTTAAGTTCTAAATAAAGGTAACTGGAGTATGTTTTGTATGTATAATACTGTTTCAGTCTTTCTACTAAAAAAAATTGTTTAAATCAATAATGTCATTTCTTTTCTAATTTTCATCATTTTTTTTTTTTTTTTTTTTTTTCATTGTAGAAATCGAGGGGGGGTCATTTGGTGGTGAATTTTGCACATGCAAGCACCACTTTTTTTTTTTTTTTTTTTTTTTTTTTCAGATAATGTACCTCTAGATTTTCTTTTCTTTTATTATCTAGGGAGTGTGTCTAGACTAGAGATCAGTGTTTTTAAGTGATGAACCACCTTGGCCGTGGCATCAACTGTAAATACCATCAGTAATTAACAGTGATCAGAAAGAGAGAGAGAGAGAGAGCAATTTAGCATCAGGGTCCTGGATGGAGGATCAGTTATTGAGATTTTCTATCTCTTTTCATCCCATGGTGCTCATTAAGTCCGTGGCTATATTGGGATGTGTGTGTGTGTGAATGTGTTTCGTAAAGCAGTTATTTTGGAGCTATAGATTCACAGTCACATGCAGGCTTGTGCCTGTAGTCTGTAAAAATCTGTCCGGCCATCTGGGCTGAAGGTGTTCAAAATCCGTCTTGATGAAAAAGTGCAAATCTGGAGATCACAGGCCCACTGATCCCCTCCTTCACCCTTACATGGCAAGCCCAGGCTGGATACAGGAGTGACCCCTTCAGCAATCTCGTCTGGAGATTATGATGATGCTTCTTTAGATGAGGATGTTGTTAAAGAGGAAGGGAGGGCACGAGACACACAGAAAACACTGTTGTTGTAGTTAAGTGCTAATGGCATTTGAATGAGATCTCAAAAGGTAAAACCAAATTTACGTGTTATATTTGGACAGCTCCAGATTTAAACTCTGATTGGATGAGCAACATTTGAAGCCATCATTATGTCCTGGCTACAATGTAGTGCAAAAGATAATTTTCTTGCTTCAAATTTTGTTAGCAAAAATATCTAAACATGCTTTAAGAAGCATGTCTTTTATACTCGTAATAAAAGGTGCAAATTTGTCATTATAGATAATATTATATATATATATATATATATAGAGAGAGAGAGAGAGAGAGAGAGGGGCTAAATTGTGTGAGATAAGATTTGTTCAACTTTAGGCTCATTTTGCCTAATTTTGGCCTCATTTGGTGGACTGCTTTATTGACCAATTGAGTGAAATCACATGTTCTGTAAACCGGTTTCCACCAGTTAAAGCAGAATGAAACAAGCATTCAGTTCGTGCTTCGTTATCACTTCAGCCAATTACGGCTCTGCCTCCGAAAATCGGTTTTGCACAAATCGTGAGCTGCCTGTCTGAGTTTTTGCCTTCGAGCTTCAATTTCCCACCAGCCGCTCGCAATCGCCTCACCTCATCGCCTCTCGTAGGCACGTTGGGTGTGCAGCTGCTACATCAACATGACAAGTGTTTCTAGAACATTCTTCATTGTTCACTGACCAGTAATCGAAGTGCAATGGCCGCCGTCAGGGGATATTTTCTGCTGTTGGGCTCTGAAGAGCGAGCACCTGGGCCTGCACTGCGGAAAAAGAGATAGTCATGCTCAAACAGACCGCCTCATTGTGATTTCACCCCAGGCTTTGTCGCTCTGAAAGAACTCACGGCCTGCTCCAAATCAGTGATGTTTGCTCGTTCATTTGAATTCACTGTAAACCTCGCACTCCAGTGGTGGAGAGGGACACGTTCCTTTAAATTAGCTTCAGCTCAGCAAGTGCAAATACGTTTATGACCTCTCTCAGACTGTGACCAAGATTTTATTGCTTAAAGCAGAAAGTGAGACCTCCACGCACAATTACGCACGTTTTTAGCCTGGTTGTAATCTACCTCGGTCTTAAAACGCTGAGTATTTTCAGTATTACTCCTCAATAACATCACGTTTCTCGCTATTGATATCGAAGCATCTAATATTTTTCTTTTGCCCCTCATAATGTCATTCCAAACCTGTATGACTTTCTTCTATGAAACTCAAAAGAAAGATTTTAATTTTTTTTCCCATACTGTGAAAGTGTGATTTTGGGCCTCACTATCATTATATGGACAAAAAATAGTTTTTCTTCTTTTGTATTCCACAGAAACTTTTAAAATGACATGAATGTGAGTAAATTATGACAGAATTTTCATTTTTGCCTGAACAATCCTTTTAAAAGGGAATATCATGAGTATTATTGGGCATGGATTTGGAATAAACCACCAAGCAATGATCTGGCAACCACACACAGGTGATTTTCCCATTGAAAATATGTTTATGTTTTACACATATTCTTCAAATCAAATGCTGTTTGATTTTTTCAAAACAGCTAATTTTCACCCAAATGTTTTGCAGTTTCAGATAAGAGTGCATGATTTTTATGGTGCTTTTTACAAGGAAACTCAGCTCCACTGTTTTCCAATTCCAGAGAAAACATGAGGACACTCATAAATCTAATCTGTAATTCAGAAGAGAGAAGCCCGTGGAGCATATCTAATCCCAGTGAACGGTCTTTACAATTACCACAGTCTTTCATCAGCTGTGAATATCCTTTCAGGAATGTGTTACTTCCTCTTCTGTTACTACAGTCACTGTGCTTTTAAATACAAATAGTTGCTAAGTGGCTTTGGTAATGTGTTGTTTGGTTGTTGGTGTGAGATGAATGTGTAATATGAGGTTGTTTAAAAGCCAGGTGTTTTGATGAAATCTCAGATCTGTGTTTTAACATTGTTGAGCGTATATAATCCTTTTCTTATCCAGTGTAAACCCACTAATCTTTGACCTTAATCTTAAAGTGCCACATTGAATCAGTGATGGGATTTTTTCCCTGTCTCTTCCACCCATTTAAACGCTGAAAAGAAGAAAAAAAAATGATTTGTTGATATCATTTTACTCTCATTGAGGGAGTCAATAAAACAGGAGCTCATAATGCTTAAAATTGTATTCTTCATAAACGGCATTATAAATTACCAACCTGCAAATGTGAAAAAATAAATAAATTAGCAGCTAAAAACAGCTGAAATCTGATATTAAAGTGAGATCTCCAAATGGGTTTCCCTCAACAACACGAAGGTTAAGCGTCTCTTATTGCATTTCAGTCAAACATCTTTTTGTAATTTGATCAAATTTATGAAGCAGAGTAAATATGTATTTATATGAAGGCTACAGAAGCAGTGAGGCTCTTGACGGCGCACTGCTGTGCCTGTCGGAGAAGGAAAGGTCAATGCTAATTTAATCAAGTGAAACGGAAATCTGCTAGCATGCTAAGCAGGGTAGCGCGTCAGGATGTGGAAGCAGAAGATGCAGGATAAGAGCTGGACAGACATGCGGTCAGAGTGTGTTCGTTTGCTCTATAACCAGGTTAGCACCAGGATTCAGACATTTGATACTTTAAACAGAGAGACGGTCCTCTTATCTCTTATTTTAGTCACGCTTTTCTTGTTTATTCCGTTTTAAGGTTGTTGTCATTCAGTAATGCATGCTTATTATTTGCTTGTAACTCCAGTGTATCTATAAAATTGACACTACATTTAGTCATTCCAGCAAAACATTTCTAACTTTTTGTAACCAGTGCCTTGAGTGAAAATGAGCAAAACGGAATTAAGTACAAAATATATAATTTATTTGCAATGATTACAATAACTGTGGTATTTTAGCAAAAGCTAACTGTTTGAAAGTTCATTCTTGGAAGCATTTCAAGTGGCCAGGTACTCTATTGAACCTGAACTGTTGTGCATTCTGTAGGCTTCCTAGACGCTCGGTTCCTGGAAATGTGCTTTCTTCATATGTTACATTTTGTGACCATCTTCCTTGAGCTGTGTGTGTGTGTGTGTGTGTGTGTGTGTGTGTGGACACCTGGTGTCAGCTGCAGAGATTGGCCCTTCCGTCAGTGGCAAGCTTGCTTACGATGGGGGCTCTGCAGCTGTTGCTTTAATCACAGAAACACCAACAATGACAAAATGTCTTTAAAATTGAAATATATTTATCCTTTTCAATAATTTTTAAATTAGGACTGTCAATTGATTAGCAAAATTTAAATCAAGTTAATCATATCCCACACCATTTAATTCACCTCATTAACAGCAATTTGCTTTACATATATCAATATTTCCCCTTGCTGTGTTACAAAAGCATTTGATTGACATCACAATTAGTGGCTTTAGCAGTCATTATGTTTTATTTCTGTACTCTCACATTTTAAGACACCATGTTAAGTAATTCAACTCGTCAGCTAAGCACTGACTGCGGATTCGCAAAACATGAAGTGTCACTTCAAGCTTGAATTGCTTTGATGGAAGGAAATCCCTTATTACAGCATTTGCAGGGTCAGGAGGCATAATTAATAGCATTACATTTTTATTGCAGATTTCTTTTCTTTTTTTTAACTAATCACACTAAATTAAATTGACAGCCCCAGTTTAATAAATGCATCATCTCAGCTGCTCTCTCGACTGCAATGTCTCAATTTGTGAATTAGAATGAGGACGAAACGAGTGGACGGTGCAATAGACAGCCAGATTAAGAGGCAAGGAAACCAACGCAAAATTAAAGGACTGGAACAGCTGTGTGTCAAGCTGTGTGAATAGAGAGGGATCTGGCTGTGCTCTCTTCCTGTCCCACTGAAAGCCACTCATGAGACTCAACAGCTTTCTCCCCATGACCCTCAATGTTCACACTAAGAGGGCCGGCTTCAATAGATCAATTACTGCAATGATTACGTTCATCAAATGCTTGATTGAAACTCCAATCCTGCTATAGAATTAAATGTTTTTCTCATGCACATACTCGTCCAGATAAGAGAGATGAATTAAAGACACTTTTGGTTTGTCATTGGCCCTTTGTCTGTATCTCTTCTTTTCACTTATACCCTTTCTTTATCTTCCTCCTCCATCGTCCTGTCTGTCATTTGTGCATCTGCATTAAAAGGTCACACTTTATCTCTCTGAGTTTATTCTTGTTTTTTTTCTCCTCTCTCTTTTTTGTCTTCCCCGCATCCTTCCCTCCCATTCCGTCACTTAATAGGGCGAAAGCCATCTCCATTACTGTGAGGTTGTACACTCGAGTACAGATAACAGCCGCTGTGTCTAGTAATGAGTGATTGGACATCATCGAGCATGGTGTGTTTAGTTAGCTCGCTGTGCCGCCGCAATCCTCCTGCATCTTGGAGAAAAGGAGATAATTGACAGACGTATAATCCTCTTCCTCTGCATGGGACTCCAGGGAACCATGACAAAGTGATGACATGCAGAAAAGTATTCAATCCAATTGTGGGAAAACAGCAGGGGAAGGAAGGAGCGAAGACCGAGAGTGACATTTACATTACAGGAAGTGATTTAGAAAGGGAGTTGCTTACTGCCAGTCACTATTTCGGACAGATCGCATTGATTTAGACCCATGCAGGGCAACTGTTTGGTTTTGTTAACTTTTAAATAATGGAAATACTTGTTTATATGCAGTTGTGTCAGGTTTGGCTGATTGGCATTGGACAGTTAGCTTCTTTTGGGCATAATGCCATTGATTGTAATTAATTTGTTCATTCAAATAAGGCTAATATAAAATATTAGAAAAAACTTCTACTTAAACTTATTTTATAGCAGTTAGTTGCAGCTCTGCAGTTCTCTCAATTCTGAGAGATAATATAGGGAAACGTTAACTAGATTTATATTTTATATCCAGGTATTATAAACTTCCTTAGTCAATACTAATATGATGTTTCTGAATAATTTATTAACCCATTTAATCCCACCGGTCACAATAGTGACAGTAAAAAAGTTTTTCATTTATAAAGCTCTACAAACCGTACCGACTGATGTTTTAGTGCACTTCCTGCAAATATGGAACAAATAAAGGGTCTCAATTAAATATGTGTAGTTTCACATGATTAGTGCAAATTGTCACATGACCAGAGCAGTTTATTTCCTCTTTGCACCTTGAGCAGATGATGGATGCATCAAAGCTCCAAAACGAAAGGCTAGTAAGTATGTTAACATAAAGGTATGACACATATTTTTGGTACTCATTATCTTTAGGGTGTCTAGTATTAATATATGCATTTGCATATATTCAGTTTTGTTGAGTGTGGTCATAGTAAACATGCTGATGGTCACAATAGTGACTGGTGGGATAATGGTGAACTTTATTTTACAATATAAGTTGCTAGTGAAAATGACAATAAAATGTTGCAATGACAAAATATTGCACTAAATAAAAAATTCAAATGTTAGAAAAATGTTACAATAATGATGTTGTAACATAGCATTGAAATAAAAAATTTAATGTTATATTTTAGAAAAAAGTAACTATTTTGAAATGCAGTGATGGTTGAATTTTTTTAGTTTTTTTTATCTCAGTGTTCCTATCAATGTTGCATAAGGCTTTTTTACGCATAATAGTAACCCTAGAATGTGATCAAACTGTTTAAAATAGCTGAGCTAAGATATATAAAAATTTTTATAAATGCAGAAATATGTGATTTCAGTACTCTCCATATCCCACACTATTGTGACCGAACATAAAACACAATTTTTCACACACTTTTACAAAAAAAATTTAAAAAATAATTATTGATTATTTCAAAGGGTTACTAATGACACATCATTTGGATATTTTCATGTCTGGGAAAAATTTGGGCTTAAATGGGTTAATTGTCGAGTGAGGAACAGTGCCCTTTTTTCACCCGTTGTATTTTTCATCACTGAAAAACTGGTGGGTTGCTTTAGTAATTAGATTAGTCATCGCTTTCCAGGCTTAACATTAATTTGTTATTGTAAAAAATAATATACAAAGGTAGACAGAGATAAAAAAAAAATAATAATAAATAAAGAAAAGGGAGAAAAAACAACACTGTATAAATTCCATTTGGGGAAATTAAAACAAATTAATGCAATTAATGAAAAAGGCATTTTGAGTGTTTGTTAGCGTAATTAGTCATAGTTATTATAGAAGCAAGTGGGACTTGAGTCACAGTAGGTGTGTGTGTGTGTGTATGTGTGTGAGCACCTGCTATTCAGTTCTTTCCCACCTGTAGAATCCCGCAGCGGATTTTCAAGCTTTTCCAAGAATGAACTTTGGTTGCCGCTGTGGGCGATTATGGCACAAAGACCTAAGGAGAGCTTGAATGTGAACTGGTGCGTTCACTAGAAAGATATTACAAAAACTTCACCCAGCATGAGCGCGACTTCCTCTGTTCCTAATTACAAAGGCGTATATGGCACAGCGAACTTCATTTTTGCCTTTTCCATCGCTTTCTCTTCTTTCACGCAGCCCTGTAATGGGCTGATTTTTTGTGTGCACAAACAGGTGAGGAACTGCACCTGTGTCTCGCCCGTCTCTGCAGCTCTTGAATATTTACAGCGCACATGAAAGACATACAACAGAGCGTGTATGTCAATGGGTAGAAATCTCTTCCTGTTTTATCCTCTTTCATTTTTTTATTCCTGCAGTCTTTTTCAGGTACACGTCATCAGAAATAATTTTCTGCCCTTGTGTCGCCTGTGTGGTGCAACCGCTGCTTTGTGTGAACCTCCATTCCTCTCTAGTTTCAATTCAGCCGCTAAACCCCTATACACCCCTAAGTCCTATACACAAATATTGAGAGTGTACAAGGTTTCATTAAGACTTTTCAAAGTCTTGTTGACAGGCAGGCTGTATTTTTATTTGGATGAATTCACCATATTGCTAAGCACAGTATAGACTTCACCTGCTGAGTTGCTGTGTATGGTTCCAAATCTGATAACAAAGTCAATGTTTCATTGTTAATATTAACTTATTATTTTATATCAAATCTAAAAATATTACAATTGAATTACAATTGAAACAGACATAATGATATCATGACCAACCTGCTCATGCTAAACAGCAAAAGATGACAAAACAGCAGATAAACACTCACATATGTGTTATTTACTTATATATTATTTCATTTACTTTACAAAAAAATACCAATAATAGTTTTATATTTTAAATATTGAAATTGTTATTTGTGTTTTTTTTGTTATTATTGAAAATAGTATAATATTGTAAATGTAGTTATTATATATATAATCTCATCTATCTATCTAAAAATATTTTATAAATCATATTAACAGTTGTTTCTGTATTTTATACATACACACACAAACGCATAATGGTGCATCAATCCAGACAGTGCCAGGAGAATATGCTTGAGCAGATTTTGTAATGTGAGTTCAATCTTCTGAAGTGTGTGTAAACTTGTCTAGAGTGTGGAGGACAGATCTGAGCGGGGGTGTGATTACTGAGATCAAAGATGCTGAGATGCTGAAGTCCTCTTTTGCTGCTGAAGAGCCTGATGATGCAGGTGAATTAAATCATCTGGGATGCTTTTTTCTAGAAACTAGTTGCCGGCCAGAAAAACATATAAACACACTCGGGGGAGGCACAAAAGCACACCGCACATAATGGAATTAATTTCACCCCATTCGAATCCACACAGGAGAGTATGTACTCACCCAAGAGAGCATGCTTTGTTGAAATGCCACATCCAGCAATCCATAAAAGTAGCCCCAGCCCTCCACCCCCAAAGTCCCTTTCATGTGTGTGTTGTGAAGGTTAGCGCATTCTCTTTGAAAGGCCAACAGATCTTTCCTCCGGAGGTGAGCGCTAAGGCCCGTAAGCCCCGCGCTGAGCCCCTGCTGCGCCAGGAGAAAAACATATCTCGCTAACCTCTCTCCTCCCTTCAGCACCCATTCTCTGCCTTGCACTTTTTTCTTGTTCTGCCAACTTCTGTTTTCAAGGAGGTCCGGCATGTTTATGGCCATTGATTCGGCTTTGTGTGTTTGTTTGGAGTCGTCTCCTTCAGCATCTACGCCGGAGGTGGCCTACCCTGAGGCCTCGGCTTAGAGCAACTTAATCAGGCATTAGCTGCCTGCTGCTCGGCTGAGAATGCATAATGAAAAGGAACGTTTGATCGAAAGACATTTGTCCTTGGCTTAGTTAAAGCATCTTCGCTTTCCCTTGCAGTTTTCAGGAGGCTTGTCGATGAGCCTCCCCAGAGTCCATCGGTATTTGCCATCACACCACCCCTCCCAACTTATCTTGGATCAAAGCAGTCTCTATAAAGAACTGTGGTAAAACAGCATATACTGTATGTAAACTCTTACACATAAAGGGATGAACCCAGGAAGAACCATTCACTGAACAGTTCCTAAAAGAACCATTTTTTTAAATCTAGTAAGTAAGAGTGCGGTCACATTTACCGTTGATTTTATGGGTGTAATCCAGTCATTCCAATACGAATCCGAACTATCTGGTGTTTTGTGTGAAGCTGAAACAGGAGATTTCGCTCTTGTTCAAGTTGGTCATGCGACTTGCGCCGATCTGACCAACACAAAGCTTTTTTGCAGACTATCTCAGAATTTGCCCCTATTAACAGTCTGTACAAGTTAATGCTAATTGCCGAAAGTTAGTGCCTGTATGCAGATTTGAGCTGACAAATCTAATAGAAAATCCCATAGTTTATGATGGTCACAGACCCTGATTGTTTAGCTACAGACTATGATCCCACCCAGTTGGAGGATATCAGAAATTTTGAGCTAATTTTAGAACACAAATTGTTTTCATTTGTTATGTGTATCCTAGCTATTAGGCGCATGTTTCTGTGTGAGTCTGGTAGTGTGTGATCCTCAGTCATTTAGTGTATGATTCCCAGTTTTTCCTCTGTAACTGTGTATAAAGTCAGAAAGTGTATGATGCCTAGTGTTTGACCTGTGAGTTTATATTTCAAAATTCAGACTTTATTCTCGCAATTCCGAGATTGTATCTCACAATTCTGATAAGAAAAATCAACTCGTCATTCTCATTTTTCCCTCACCTCAAAGTCATGAGTTTGTATCCCACACTTCTGCCTTTTTCCTCAGAATTGACAAACTTGCTATTGTTGAGTTAAATCGATTTATAAAGTCCGAACTAGGATATATTATCTTGCATTTGCGAGAAAAAAAAGTCAGAATTGTGAGATAAAATTGGTAAATGTTATGTAAAATGTTATAGGTTTAAATAGTATTTCATGCTGTAGCTGTAGGGCCAATACAGTTTGAGCTGCATATGTGAATAATATGTATTTTTAGGGATTGTAGGTGGGGGAGTGAATAACCAACACTCTCTCCACCCTCAATACCACGACTGAGGTGAGAGCAAGGCACCGAACCCCCAACTGCTCCCCAGGCACCGTAGCATTGGCTGCCCACTGCTCCAGGTGTATATTCACTACATAGACTGTTAAATGCAGAGCACAAATTCCGAGTATGGGTCACCATACTTGGCCACACACCACTTCCCCTTTTCCCTTAAAGAACCTTCATTCACTTAGCTGTGATTTAGACCTAGATAAGTTCAACTGCGCAGCCTTGAGGCCTGTTCCAGCTGCCCTGTGTACCTTCAAGGTACAAGACCTACTACACACACTCACACATGCGTTACACACACTCACACATGCGTTCAATCCCCTACCAACTGCGCCCTACCAACAGTCTGCCAGGGCACAGGTGCGAGCGCTCTGATATTCCTCTGCTCACGCTGCGCAGCCGTATCACACTTTCTACACAAAGCCTGTGTTCACGATCCCCACCCCACTGCGACTGTGCCCTCTCATGTACCCTCACTCCACATCACTCCCAATGTCACGCCTTTTCAGATGTAAGGCCAGTGCACACAGTCCACATGAACTAGCTGCTAACATCATGTTTGATATTTAATATAGCATTCAACAGAATATTGAACTTGTTTTTGCTCTTCTATTTTTTGTATATTATATAAATATTATATATACAGTGTGTATATATATATATATATATATATATATATATATATATACAGTGTGTGTGTATATATATATATATATATATATATATATATATATATACATACACCAGATATATAATTTTTGTATATATGTTTTTTTCACTAGTGGGTGCAGGACACTGTAGTTCATTCATGTAAGTGAGGTTGCAAAATAACGTAAACTATGACATATTCTACCCAAAAATTCTTCATACAGTAAACAATAATAATAATAATATATAATAATAATATATATATATATATATATATATATATATATATATATATATATATATATATATATATACATATTATATGTGTGTGTGTGTGTGATATTATGTATATAATTTAAAGTTCATTTTAAATAAATTTATATTTTTATTTATTATATATTTATTTTCCGTTATTTTTATTTACTCCTTTATGGCCTCGTGATGTTTTGTTTCTTAATTATGACCTAAGGGCAGATTTATAACTGATGTCTTAGACTGTCACCTCCTGTTTGCGCCCGTTGGTGGTGTACAGCAGATTGAGAGAAAGAGAGAGAGAGAGAGAGAAGGAGGGAGGAGAGGAAATTGATGTTGGCTGAGAGACACAGCGTGGACCAAGGAAGGCAGGAAGCTGGTAGTGCGGTGCTGAGATCGGGAGGGGTCACTGTCGAATGAGCACAGAGAAACGGAACGACGGGACTGAAAAACGAGATGCTAATAAAAGATTTGGCAGGAGGCCTTAATGCACTGAGTCAGAATATACTATCTGTCTCTCTTTCTGTCTCCCTCATTCTGCTTCCCAGCTGGAGAATCAAATAAAGCACCCAGCCACCCGCATTCTTCTGAGAGATGGAGTGAGGAAAGAAAGAAACCCTGGCATTTGAAAGCTTCCTCCTTAACTGAGAGTGTGAGGTGTTTGTTAAATGGCTTCAAACTCTTAAGTGGCCTGGATTATCCTTCCTGTCTTTTTCACTCTTTCTCTCACCCACCAGGCTCAGAGGGAAGTTTCTCTAGGCAAAAATCAAATTAGGGTGAAGATGAGGACTATGTTCATTATGTCGACTCTCGCTGTTGGCTTATTAGACTGCTGAGATAGCGCTCAGTGTTAAATTGTGTGATTCCAGGTCCAATTAATATGGTCATAGATAATGGTAATATATGGTAATATAGATTTAGTACATTTAATAAATTGTAAATGTATGACTTGATCCAAATAAGACAGCAGTCAACAATTATACACACCTGCATGGCATTGTCTTAAAATTTCAGTTTGTAATGTAGTTGAAAAAAAAAAATGTCATCATTCACTATATTACAAAAAGAAATAAAATATATTTGAAAAAAATAATGGCAAAAATTTATTTATTCCATAATAAAATTTATTCCATATTTAAAAAGTAGACCATAAATCTAAATAAGACAGCCGTCACCAATTATGCACACATATGCACGACATGGTCATAAAAATTGAGTTTGTAATTTAGTTTAATTGAAAAAAAACCTTTTTTATTCTCAAACTCAATTTTGTATTAATTAATTATATACAATTTATTCTATATTTAAAAAACATTGTTTTAAATGTATGACATAATTCAGTTTGTAATGTCTTAAAATATATTTCAAACTGAATTATTGTTATGCCATACATGTATATTGTATATGTACATGTATATTTGTTGACTGCAGATTGTAAAATATATTTTATTATTTTATTCCATTAAATACAATTCAGTTTGTGATGTGTTCTGAATTGTGAAGTCATACATATATGTGATCATTTGTTGATTGTACAGTAAAATACAATTTAATTTATATTGTAATATATTGTATGAAATCAAAAGAATTTGTATCATACCATGAATTATAAAAACTAAAATATGTAGTTTATATAATTTATAAAATTGTTATAATTGTATGACATTAATTCAGTTGCATTTGTAATTGAAATACATTAAAATCTGAATTATGGTGATGTGTGTGTATATTTGTTGATTGTATTTTATTTTTGCAATATTTTGCATGATTGTAAGAATTTTAATTTTAATTTTTATTTGACAAATTAGCCTCTATAAGCACTGTTGCTGAAAGCATCACTTTCGTTCTAAGATTATAATTAAAGCATAATTAGGATGTCAGAGATTGTGCTGATATAGTCAGATCTTAAATCCATTGTTAAGCAAGCCATGCAGAACCTACAACCCTTTCAGATGTGACAATATTGACAATGTAAAACATCTCAACTCTTATTTTTCCAGATGCAGCAGAGAACAAATCATGAAGTAGTGAATAAGTGACCTCTGTTAGGACTGTCATAAACGTCGTCTTGAGTTGCTGCTCTGCCTTTGGGACTTTGTGCGCAAAGTAAAATGAGATTTGTTGTACACACATCATTAGCTTGATGAGTGGGACGAGCGCTGTGCTAGCAGAAGCCTCACACTCTGAAACTGAAGTCTGCGAATCCCAGTAAATGGTGCACAGAGCCAAGAATGTGCTTCTTGTGATAATAATTGGCCAGTTGATTTGACATTCCTGCAGAGCGGCCGATGAGTAGCCCATAGCTCACGATGAGCCATTCGATATATAGATCTGTGCCTGTATCATCAAGAAAACACAGGGATGTCACACAATACAATTATAATGAAGTGTCCCCAAAACAGCTTGTAACCTTGTGTACTCACTGTACAAGAGGAGGGTTGGGGGTGGCAATAACTCACACCGTGCCTCCTGCTTTGGATCTGGCGACGAATTAGTGGCCTCCGCCAGTGTCACATGTCTTATTGTTAGTCATGGTGACCCTGCCAAGTCTCAAGGTCACCTGTTCCGCCCAGGCATGAATAATCTATTGAAGGATTGGTTCCTCCTCACTGGCTGCATGGAGATGTGTCAGTGTGGATCATTTGTGCTTTATTGTGCCTCCATTGAACGAGCAGTCAGTTCTGAACATACTGGAGAAAGCAAGACTGATTTGCTTCATTAGCTTAGCAACGCATTTCTGTTGTTTTCTTTTTTCACATGAAGGTTTGGGGTTGGTAAAAGTTTTTTTTTTTATTTATATCTCTCTTATACTCACCAAGGCTTCATTTGTTCATCAAAATTGTGATGGCAAAGCTCAATTTTCAGTAGCCATTACTTCATTCTTCAGTCACTGAAGACACTGTCAAAAATAATTTTAATATGCTTAAAAAACATTTCTTATTGTGAAAGAATTAATTTATATATATATATATACATACATATATATACATATATATATATATATATATATATATATATATATATATATATATATATATATATATATATATATATATATATATATATAGTGCTGACTCTTAATATTCAAACAGAATGTGTATTTTGTCTTGCATCAAAAGGTGCTATGACAGTGTGAAACTAAGATATTCCTACTCTCACAGAGAAACTGTTTAGCATGCATACCCACGCTAATTTATGTTTAGGGAAGATAAACATCTGCAAAATCTAGCAAAGCAGCTCAGATTCAAAGCCCATGCAGATCTGAAGAGGACACTGTGTGTGAGTGTGTGTGTGTGTGTGTGTGTATATGTGTTTGTGTGTGCGTAGGAGATCTCATTATTTAAAGTGGACAGCATGCTCTTCCTCACCTTGTCACACATGCTAGTTTCTGCCACTCAGGACTAGCCCTTGTCTTTTTCTCGCAAAAAACGAGAGCACCACATGCTAAATGTCAAGCTCTCTCTCCCCTCTTCTATGGTACTTACTCCTGTCCTCTCACACTCTTGTAGAAAGTGTCCCTGAGGACATACCAGCCTGCTGACCCTCCAAATACACAAACAGTCTTCATACATGGCACAAAACCCTAGGTGTCCCCCTAGGTTCGGTCTTAGGCCCGATACAGAACTGGCTTTCCCTCTGCTCGGTCCACAGATGCACCACAGATGTCTATATATGTGTTTGTATGTGTGTGTTGAAAAAACATATTTTGACCTCAGGAGATGCAGGTGCAGTGTACCGTTACCATTGAGAATGGGTAGGGAGATTGAAAACTTCTTCAAGGTTAGCAGAAACCCCACAGACCAGAAACAAACTGAAGGGAACCCCAGGGAGAGGCTTTTGTTGGCCAGACACACACAGTGAAATCTGGAACAATAGGGATTCGGGAGCCAAGTTGCAGAGGATCATTTTTCATGACATAGCTTGGCCTTTAGCAGAGAAACATCTGAAAGAGCAATTTAAAATATGATTAATGATGATAATAAGGTCAAGTGGTCATCATTTATACACGCAGAGCCTTGCGCATTGCATAAAGAAAGAAAACAAATTGTCTATACTTCTGCGAAAGTAAACACCGATATCAATTTAGCTATGAACGCTTTATCACAGAGAATTGATGAACATTCACAGAATGAGGAAAGGAATAGTCATTTCTTCAAGCTGAATATCCTGATTGTATTTGGATATGCATTGTAAATGCCATGCAGAGAAAATTAAATCTGTCTGGATCTGTTTCTAAATCAAACTGCTCTCAAACGTTAACAAGGTTTTTGAATTACTGTGTCCCATTGTTCATTTCAAGGAAAACGAAAACAGAAACGACATGAAATGGAGCAAGAAACGATCGAGGAAAGGCTCAAAATGACATTTTCATAAGAAAAAAGTTTATAATCTGATCATGCACTGTTTGAGGTGAAGGATAGATTAATATTGATGAGAATTGCAGTTTGGGAAATCAATAACACAAATGAAGATTCTTCCAGCATATGCGCTAAAGTCATTTTCCGCTATCATCTGTTATTCCCAGACACATTTTTGGGGGTCTTAAATGGGTGAGTGATGACTGCTAGATTATTGAAAACGTTTCCTCTCATAAATTCATGAGGTCTCCCAAAAGACAGACATCATCAAATTATTAAATATGGATGGAAGACTTTTGTTTGTTCTGCTGAAATCACTGCACTTCTCTTGTCAAACGCACATTGAAGCGATGGCACGGGCGTGTGAGGTTTGCGTGTGTTCACAACCCGGGTCTCAGCTTTACCTGAGCTATTTGAGCATTTTTATTCACAGGACAGTATCTGCACTTTCCATTTCACTTTTTTTAAGTTTCATTTTTCATGTTTTCCCTTTTGTTCCCTTATTATTTTTCCCCCTTTCTTTCATTCCCCATTTTAAAACACATTATTTTTTTATCCTCTTCACAATCCTGGACCCATTTGACACACCATCATAACAGCCCACAATAATCCAAAATGTGGTTTCTTCTGAGCTGAGATGAAAGGAGGGAAGATGCATACACATACACATGCAGTAGACACTTGGCTCTGTGATATGGCAGGGCTGCTTTGGGATAGCTTCAAAGCCCAGTGACATAAATTTATGATAGCAGCGCCACACTTTTTGCCAAAACTGAGCTGTTGTTGTTCTGCTGAGAGGCGGCGTGAGGAGAGAGGGAAGGATGTACTGTAGAATGTATGAGCATGATAGGGGGAGAATGGGGTAATTCTTTGCCATCTTTTTGATAATTTTCATGGAAAACTCTGTTATTTAGCCAGATTCCATTTTCCTCATTGAAAGTCTTCTTTTATGGAATTTATGACTTTGTTTTAGCTTGGTGGTGGTATGTGTATTTATTTATCACTATTTACAAGTTTTGGGTTGGTAAGATCTATTGATGTTTTTAAAAGAGGTCCCTTATGCTCACCAAGGCTGCATTTATTTTATTTATTTGGGAAAAAAGGTCAAAGCAGTAATATTGTGAAAAAAAAAATGAAAAAAAAAATCTTGCTTTTAGTAAGTTATATTTATGGGCTTTTTATGCCTTCATTTGGGATAAGACAGAAGAGAGCTGACAGGAAAATATTAGGCGGAGAGAGGGGAGTGATATCAGCAAAGGACCTCAAATCGAACTCGAGTCGCTGCACTATGTCGGCGTACTAACCCCTAATTTGTTGTAATGTAAAATAACTGTTTTCTGTTTTAAAATTATTTTAAGTAATTTATTTTTGTTATGGCAAATTATAATTTTCGCAGTCATTTCTCCAGTCTTCAGTGTCACATGATATTTCAGAAATCATTCTAATATGCAAATTTGCTGTTTTATAAAGATTTCTTCTTGTCACCACAGTTGAAAACCATGATAACATTTCTAAAGCGAGTCTTTTTGAATGATTCATTAAAAGCACCAGCAGATATGAGTCATTTGTTCATGAAGCAGATTAAACTAGTTGTTCTATATGATTGTTCATTTTGCTGGTACACTGTTTTTTTATCTCACCAAATTAAATTTAGACTGCAAACTCACATTCACAACTGCAGTAAAATATCTCTGGTGATTCAGCTGTGCTGAAAAGTGGTGCAGGAAACACTGACTCAAATGTTACGTTAAGACAATCTGTTTTTGTACGGATGACAGCTTTATTCATTTGTGACGAATAACCTTTGGGTTCATTTGAGATGACCTTTTACTTCACTTGATTATTTAAAATTAGGCAGAATTTGCACATGGTTATTTCTTAATTGAATTTCCAGCCAAATTAATATTTTTTTCTCTCTTTCTCTCTCTTTCCAGAGGAGGATTGTGTGAACTGCACGGAGGAGTGTCGAGTGCTGGGTCACTCTGACCGTTGTTGGATGCCCCAGTTTCCTGCAGGGGCTGGAGGAGCAGGAACTCCCCAAGCCGAGGGCTCAGACTACCGCACCAACCTCTTTGTACCGGCCGGAATGGAGGCAGTCGCAGTGGAAACCGAAACTTACGAGACAGTGTGCAACCCCAATGGCAAAAAAACATTCTGCACATTTGGAAAGGAGCGTCGCGACCACACCATCCTTGTGGCGAATGTTAAACCCTACCTAAAGACCAAACGTGCCCTCAGCCCTCTCTTGCAGGAAGTTCCGTCTGCTTCATGTAGCCCTGCCAAAGGCTGCAGTACAGGTTCCCCATGCTCTTCGGCCAAAGGGATGGGTGACGGAGCAGAGGGCAAGCCCAGCACCAGCCACTACAGACCCCCAGATGGACAGTATATCTCCCCGAACAAGCAGAACAAAGAGCAGGGCTACGCCATGCTGCCTCCCTCCGACCCCGTAGCCAAAGTCCTGGCTGAAGCACGTTCACGGATCAGCCAAGAGACGGCGGTGGAAATGGACAGCGTTTTGGAGCAGGGCGGAGGAGAGATGGGCCGCGGCACCATGGACGCAGACCAGGTGGTCAGAGACATCGACAAACTGCTGCAGGATTGTCGGGGAAACGAAAACACCCACATCAGAAAGTAAAACGGACTTTGCGAGCATAAGAAACTACAGTGGACGAGACACGGACCAAGTCGAGACGCTCTCTGAGAGAGTGTGATGCAGATGGGGACAAAAAAACAAAACAAAAAAAAAAAAAAAAAAAACATAGGGAGCAAAAGAATAGTTTGCTTACGTTCGTTTGGATGCCGTGTTGTGTTTTTGGGGGCAAGGGAATTTCTTTAGAGTTGCAGAAGTTGCTGCTTCTGGCTTCTTGTGAGCTTTTTATTCTTCTTCAAGTGCCCACCAGCTTCAATCTCTTTCTTACTGTGACATCTTTCTGTCACTGAACTGCAGACGGAGCGTCCCACCCATCGCCTACAGGGACTTTTGGAGGAGAAGGGGTGGACGGAAATGGTTTGTTCTGACAATCGCAAGTCAAAAGGGTTTGGGGTGCATCGGACGCCCCTGGAACGGTTGGACCACACCAAGACTCTCTTTAACTTTTATTGGCTTTGTAATATCTGCATAAGAAGTGCAAATTATATCAACAAACTCGGAGGGGGTGTGTTGGGCCCTGAATCTTTAGGACGGGTGGGGAGGGTTGATTATGAAATGTAACCATTCTTCACATGTCATTTCTAGTCACGTGTAAACTGTGTCCTCCTCCCCCTATGTATACGTACACATGGAACATTCCAGAACGGTGAACCTGTTATTCTCACTTATTGGTCCTCTGTGATCATCTGTCTTCAGCTTTTCACTACTTTTAAAGTGACTTTCCACGTGTCTGACGTTAAGTTATAACAGTCACTCTCTTGTATATTAGGGACATTTTTCCTCAACTGTGAAAAGACATATCTATATATACATATAGATAAATATATATAAATATATTAACTTATGTATAGTGTCCAGATAACAATGAAAATATTTATACATTTTGTAAAAAAAAAAAAAAACCCCATTAATCTCAGAAAAAAAGAGGGTGCGCACAGGATGAAAATGCAGTTGAAAATATTTATTGAACTGCAAAGGACACTGTTTCAATTTCAGAAAAACAATACATTAACAACAACAACAAACAAAAGGATTTTAAAAAAGGAAATGTCCCTTCATATTGTCACTTATACACAATATCATTTTAATGTACAAAATGTAACCAATTTAATGTGTTTACATCAAAACTACATATTTTTTATTGATTTTTCTGCAGTTTCTGTGCATTTGAGCCAAATTGTTACGTGTACAAGAGCTATATTGTGTATTTTATTAAATTAATATATGGTTGTGTTGTAATATACATGGGCTTATATTGTACTTGGCAACTGATGCCTAAATAGTCGTCAAACTCTATGAGTTTAATTTCCATTCGGTTTCATTCTTGGTTCACTCTTCCGCTCTCGCTTTCTGCTTCGCCTCGCTGCTGTGCATTTGGACAGGTTATGTTGTTTGAAACACATGTTGGAAAAGACTTCTTACATGACATGTTCACTACTTGCAAAGCAACTTGTTTTTGTCTACAAGAAACAAAACTAAAAAAAAAAACAGCCACACATGACTACAGTTTGCGTAGTTTTTTACAATACAAAGACTGTTTTATGGGCAGGTAATTTTACAAAAGTGGTCATTGTTTGGGTTCATTGAAGTGTTTTTTTCTCCTCAGCCTTCTAGCTTTATTTTGATTTGATGAGCAGTGGCAGAAAATCCTTTGTGAACGTTTAGTGATGCTGTCTAGTCTGTTTAAGGTCATTTGTACTGCAGAGGGTCGGAAGAATTCGGAAAAAGAACATGCTGTGCATTGCATATAAAGGACCAAAAAGAAGTTCCCTATGAGGAATCTGTGAAGTCATGGATCTATTTTGTCATATTCTCTATTCTTTCTCCGAATGCATAAAACCTGCCACATTTAAAAACTTTCGCTATGACTTTTGGGCTGTTCCAAAAACTTGAGTGGTATACTCAAAGTTTGACGCAAGTGGAACAAACCAATATTTTACATGCATATCAATATACATATCAATACTTTTGAATATTAAAAGTTAAAGAATTATAGAATCAACATTTCTCGCATGTCATCTGATATATTTTTCACTGAGCTTGTTGCAAAGCATTCTTCAGTGTTTTATATTTTCTGTCTTTGAATACGACCAAAAAAAGGGAACTTAAAAGTCAGCATAATAAAACCTAACTTTTGAAACAACTTTTGCATCAGCAGCACAAATGTTCCCATCGAGGGAGCTCACCAGTTTTTTTTTTTTACATTTTTGTATTTTCTATGTCAAATGGAGCTCAGTTGTAGCAGCATTGGTATGATCCATCCAGTTAAGCCTATAATGCTCATAATGACCTTGTGCACTCTGTTCACATCATGGAATATGAGAATATAAACAATGAATATATGAATATATATGTCTATATATTTATGTTATTAGAACAGTTCCCTGCCCACACAGTGTACTTTGGGATTTGAACTATTTCCATGCACAGCAATGTAATGAAAAAGCTCTCCTCGTAAACGAACTCCAGTGATATATGTTGCCAAAGTTTTGCTGCATTGTGACTAAAATGAGTTGCCACAATCACAAAAGAAACAGAAAAAAACCCAAGGGGAAGAAAAGCATTTTCATGATTACGGCTATTTATGTCATCAGAAAGTGTTGCCCACGGTGTGCGTTAAACACAGTTCGACCTGCACAGCTACCACAGGGAGTGAGAAAAAACTTCTCTCATCAGCTGTAAAGACACAATTGTGTCTGTTCCATTATTTATTTATTAATTTCTTGCTTTATTTATTCATTGTTCTACCCGTGCATCTGTTTTCCTGCTTCAAAGGATGCACTCTTAGACTTTGTGGGGTTTTTTCTCTCTCTCATATTGTTTCATTCTTTATTTTCCGCACAGTGGGTTTATCAGTACCCGGGAAAAAGAGAAAGCAAAAAAAAGCAGTTTGTTGTGAGAAAGTGAAAGAGAAGCACTGTGTTCATATCTAAACGAGGGGGGTGTGCTGTGGGGGGTTTATTTAGTTTTTTCTCTCCCAAACATAGTGATGAGTTTGACATGCCGACACACTTGACACAACCGCAACAAATAACAATACACAGCGCGGCAGTTGCATCTCAGATCTTGCTGTGGTGTGTGACACAAGCACTTTTTATTTTCTACTGAGCCGATTCTCCGTGATCAGCGCACTGCCACGGTTCAGTCTATTTCATTTACACGAACAACGTCTTCAAGAGGCATCAAGGTTCTTAAGAATGCTTTAACCCGAAGCCACACAGATAGAAATAACTTCCCTGCTTGTCGCTCGTCTCAGTTTGTTTCTTTTTTATTCCTTTATACCTTTAGTTAAATTTAATTTTTTTATTGCTCCTGAATGTGAGAGCCAAGCTATGTGAATGCCTTCACGTCGATGTGTGTGCATGAGAGAGCTATAGTGTGTTTCACTAAACATTATAGACCTTACACTGGCACAAAATACAGTCTCTGCCTGTCAACACTAACTTACCCTGCGTTCCATTCGGAAGGGCTCATCCCTATGTCCTAATCCCTTCAAAGGGTTTACCTTCCGGAGTGACAGCTTCGAAGGGTTGAAGGGTGTAGGGGACCAAACAACTGTATCTTGAAGTGCCCTTTTGCGTCGTCATCCCGTGCCCACGGAGGCGCCGTCATCATGCAAAGAATCTGTGCAAAGGATCATGGGGGCCCAGAGTGTCCATCAGTTGTACTCTTTGAAATCCTTAATTCCGAAGGGCCCTTTGAAGTGGCTAGTTTTGAGAACTTCGGTTTGGAACGACCCTTCAGTATGGTGGCCATGATTGTTTTCACTCCGAAGTGCCCTTCAGAGGGCGATATATCCTATTTGGAATGCACCATTAGTGTTAGTGCATACTACCATACTATATTTATGCAGTATACAGTATGTATGCCGATTTTAATTATGCCGTGATGTTATGAGCCAATCACTTGAGTTGCAAATGCCATGTGACTAATCACAGGAAAATAATATCATGAAGAAAAAATAATAATTAAAATCATTAGCAACTCTCTAGAGCCATAGGATAGATAAATAAATAAGGCACTATTGAAATATCTACTATAATGAAGTAAAATTAAATATTTGTTTATATGTATAAATGTGTCTTTGTTTATATATATAATGAGCTCATGCTAAACAGTATAAAAACTTAATACAACAGAACATACTAAATACTGTATCCCACAATACTTTTTTTCCGGGATCACATGAGGCCCCCAATTTCAAAACGTCTTCCCAATTCAGGACGTTCTCTAGCAATTCCTGTGCATGCAATGTTTCAGTCTTCAGCCGAAGTGGAAGGCATGGTTTATTATGTTAGCCTTGTGAGCTATTTGCTGTCTAATGGACTATAAGTTGCTGAGGTCAACACATAGTTGAGATCCAGCAAAAAGAAGTTTCCTCATTATTGTCTAATTGCACTCAGTAGGCATGAAGGGAGACTGATTGCAGTATTGTTGAACAGGGGTGTTTTTGGTCATCAAAGTCTAATGTGTAAATCCGTAATTGAATGAGACTTTCTACACGCATTCACAACACACACACAAGAAACAAAGCATACACAGTATGGATGAGCTGCTACTGCCTAAAGCTATATTCTATGTGATCTATGACATTAAAAACTAAATTATCTTATTAATAGATACGTCTCCATGCTTTTTGTCATCGCTACGCCATGGGAGTAAATATGCATGCTACATGTTCAAACAGCTGCTCCGTTGAGGTTTTGCGTCGACAAAGATGGTGTTTTTATTACAATCATCAAACACTGTGGCGAAGAAATATATTTATATAACGTATCACAAATCTGCAGTGTGCTTCCATAGTATTGGTTATCGCTTCTCATTCCCACCCGCCTCTTGTACACCGTTGCTTTGGGTTGAAGGGATCTGTTTTTTTTTTTTGCTGAACATGGAGGATATCTTTAAAGTTTAGCTCCGGGCTAATGATTCTTAATTTATCTCATTAGTTCACATTCCCACCACTCAGAGAGATTAAAGCGCAGAGGTAGCCGTCAGGCACAAGGCAGGCAGTGAGCGTGTGGATGCTCTGAATCACAGCAATGGCACTTCTTGCACAGTTCAGCTGCTCAAGGCGCCAGGCCAGAGGAACCTACAGGCAGGTTTATACATGAGAGTAGCTTTACTAAAATGACAGACATGGCTTATAATGTAAACATCATCTCTGTTTGCCTAATGCAGGTTTTTTGAGGGGGCTATTAATGATAGTAGTTTCTGCTTGTCTGAACAAAGATTCCTGGTTCCAGGTGGCCTGGAATATAAATATCAGCAAAAAGAGTAAATCCGTGTAACTTTTATACGCAATTAGAATTTTATGCTTTAAAAAATCCACAATGATTTTCATTTTTAAACCAATTTACAATATATAAAATAATAAATAATACAAATATAAATTAATATATACATATATAATTTAAATATTTAGTGAAATCACTGTAACTAACACTCTTGATAGCCTACTGCTTTTATAAAATGCCAATATGGTTACACTGGTGTTCTGTAAACATTTATATTAAATAAACAAACAAAAACACACAATAAAATATACTGCTTTTTAAAATGCCTTTGTGGATCATTCAGTCAGATTTCAGAATTTCAGGACAACAGTTTATTTCGGACTCAGCAAAAGATTTTAGCTAGTTTGGGAATATTTGCCTGGGGTAAAATAATTTGCAGCTAAATAAATTCAATTGGACACTGATATCACCAGCCCCTTTAAATTAAACAAAAAAGTAACTTGGTTTCCTGCTTCTAAGCCAATGAAGAATTTCATGAAAATTCATAATGTGTGGTACAATATTTATTTTTCTAAATAATGTTGGATGGAAATTCGTTTCCATCTCTTATCTTGTATTTGCTTCAATTTGCAGCCGCATTTCATGTGCGTTCCTTCTTGTTTGTATATATCAGTAGCTTGAGGGCAGGTATTAATTAATGAGAAAGAGGAATCTGGGAGAAATAAAGTCTGGTCTTTTGCACAGTGCATTCCAGTGCCAAGCTCATTTAGCTCAGAGCTTTTTCTCTGGGTGCCTGTCCGCCATAAGCTCTGTAGACAGACCTCTAGCTAAGGCTTAAACACTGGGGCAACTAACAAGCATCACTATCTGAACTGTGCAAGAACTGCTTAAATTTACAAGTCATTAACATCCAAGCAGATTTCCCAAATGTATTTAAATAAGATAAAGTCTTATTAGTAACCCACTGTGAAGTCCATAACAGTGCGGGTTTGGCAATATTGCTAATGTGTAGTATATGAAATATTTTCAGTCAAAAATGCCATCATGAAGAAACCGCTCCACGGACTAATGGGAGATGATGTCATTAGCTTCATAAAAGGCAAACAGAATGACCTTGTTTTGAGCACCAAGGTGACATGACACACCACACCACAAAGATGCTAACACAGGAAGTAATCGTAGCCTTGCACTGACTCGAGCGCTGAAAAACCCATGTCATCAAACAGCTGTAACAAAAGCAGCCGAAAGCCGATATACGCTTCAGCGTGAAGGAATGAGAATCTGCATTCATGGCCTTTTGGTGCGTGCTCGGGTGAGACCTTCATTACACCAGATGAGGAAAATTCCCTCCGTGTGTGCTTTGAGAAGCACTGTGCCTTGTTTTGCGGTATACATTTTTTAATCTCTACAGGGATCAAAATGAACCAACAGAAGAAATGAGATGGACAACAGCAGCAAAAAAAAGTTCCCAATTACCAATATCATATCATCTCACAGCAGCCATGTTGTTTTTTTATTGGATTAAGTGAAATGTCAGGCAGCTAATTAGAGAAGTTGAAGTCGCTCTGCCCGGGTAGAGGAGGGGCGTCATATTCCCAACATTACATTCAAAAGGTTAGTCTCTAAACCCGTCGAAAATATTGTAGCCCGAGTGTAAAGCGTTATCAGTCTGTCTGCCTGTCTCACTGTCTTTATTTAGAAAACGACTTCAATTAAAAACATACCTGATGTCACTCTGCTGTGCAAGAACCGCATGTGCTTCAATGCCTATTGGAGATTACATGCATTTAGCAAGAGAGTACATCAGTGTTGTATTGATTCCACAGACTCATTTGCCATGTACTGTTTTCAAATTAGAATTAGCAACTAGTTAAATTAATAACCTTAAAGTTAGCATGAAATTTAAAACTAACCCTATCTATTTACTAAATGCAGGTTATAGATCTTATTGTGAGAAGTATGTTTAATTAAAAAAAAAATGTTTAGAACACTTAGGGCAAAATTTACTAACAGCTTGCATCAGCGCAAACCGTCTTTTGGTGTTGAAATAGTACTGTCGGGATTTACGAAAGACATGCAGTGAAGAATTAGCGCTGAAAAGGCATGGACACAGTAATTTTTCCGCCTGACCTTATTAAATATGCAGTTGTAGAAGTTTCTCTTTTTGACACAAAAATGTATGAGAGAAGAGTATTAAAATGAATCACATAACGTGATTTACTACTGTTTGCACTCAAATTACTGGTATTTGCACCATTATTTAACGGCCAAAAAAAGCATGTCTTAAAGCAGGCGGTAATTTGCGCTGCTCTTGGTAGATTGCGCTGGTCATTATGAAATTGATCTGGCTGCATCTGTGTTCTTTAATGTGTGCATTGTTAGTAAAACAGCTGCAGAGTTTTCCCCTCCCATTGGCGCTTTTATGGAATTGCGCTCTAACGCTAATATGCCCTGTTTAGTAATCTTCCACATCACAAAATCCAATCAATAATGACACATAGAATCAAGCCCAACCCTAGATTTTTTTTTTTGATAATCCGAATATACAGCACGTCCCGTGTTGTAAATTTCATTGTGGCTTTGAAATATAATTTCTACAATCATCAAACTGAAAAATAATGACTGTTTTCAAAGAGGTTTCCTCTTGTTCAGTCCATTAGTTGGACAAAAGAATCCCACCGCAAACTCATGCCATTGGTTGTAGCTGTGTCGAGCCAGTCAGGATCCTCAAACAACTAGACCAATGTTTAAACAGCACCAAAGAGTAATTTTAGTATAACATTTTATAAAGGCTGTGCAATTTTAGGTAGACAGTTTCAGTCTTCAAATATCAATGCACTACGATTCTACTTTGGACATTTTTGCATGTGAATTTGGACACAAAGCTTGCAGATGCCTTTTCATCCATCTATGAATCCATTTATCAGCTAAATGATTTCCGCTTGCTATGATGGGGAGGCAAAACTGCTGAACCTGAGGGCTATTATGACAGCGTCTCCTCCCAGTCACTCAACACACACACCAGTGATCCGTGACAAACAGGGTGTGCTCCCGTGCCACTCCAGGCTTCTATTTTTTATGTCTTTGTTTTACAGACTATAAACGACAGCCAGTACACACACATCTGCTCAGTAAAAGATGCTCTCTCTCCTAACAAAGCAGCAGTCAGGAGATAATGAGTCCTGACAAGTCCATAGATGTGAAGAATCGCATATGCCAGAGAAAATGAAAAAGTCAGTAAGCAGTGAGGAAACTTAATATGAAGTAGACATATGACTCCTATCCAAAGAATTATTGCCATTAGCAGAGACCAGCAATGCCCGGCACTGCCAAATCAATTCCTAAATATATGCCGAGATTATGCTCTCTCTAATGCAGCTCGACCTGTACCTTTTAGTGTAGCTCTTTTAGGACACAGTTTATGCATTAGTCAAAGCAAAGCATATTAGAGCCTGTGAGATTCTAGGAATAATTCTGAACAGAAGAACCGTTTGTTACACTCTTGAGTGGGGCATTAAGCACACCTGTTCGATGCTCAAATAAAATATACAGGTTGTTCTTATAGCTGGTTTAATGTGAGCTTAACACTAATTAAAAAAAAAAGTGGAGATTCAGATCTGCATTCAGACATTTCAAAATCAACCACAGAATGTTGCTTAAAGTTAAGAAAAAAAAAATACGGTGAGTGAAAATATCCATGAAATGTTTTTGAAAGTCATTTATTTTCAGTTAACATGCATTATTTGTGATGGCAAATCTGAATTTTCAGCAGCTATTACTCAAGCCTTAAGTGTCACACGATCCTTCAAAAATCATGTATTCATGATTCTTTGATGGCTATAAAGTTCAAAAGAACAGCATTTATTGGAAGTGCATAATTGCTAAATAATTACTCTCTCTCAATAAATATGACCATATTTATAAATATACCCAAACTCCCCAATCTCAGAAACATTTCTCCTAAAACAACAAATGTCCAAAAACATTAAAATAAGTGCTTTAATCATTTTGAATAGACCATTACTTTTCTTTTTTTATTTATTTATTTTAGCTCTGTACTCTTACAATTTTGTTTTCTCCTAAATCTAAGTCATCCAAGATAAAGTTGGAAATAAAATGCATTTCTATAAAATCTCAGGGGAACCTCCACCTTGCTCTCCATACTTACATGGTTCACAACTATAACAAGCAATGTGTCAGAAGGCAAGATACAGAACAGCTGCAAACATATGGTCATCAAATAGTTCCTCGTCAGATGAATTGAAGATGGATTATTAAAAAAGGCTGAGGATCTGTGCTAATCGAAGGAACACTGGTATCTTTGAAAACTACATCTGGTACATGTTGTTCTTGGTGGTTACTCATATGCATTGGCACAGAAATTTATCCATAATTCACAGTTGTGGAAGTGTATGTAGAACAGGTGGAGATGCCATTTTTCATGCTGTGTTGAAGCGCTTTGTTCTGAGCACCAGCTAACATGAGGACATTCCTGATACATTAATAGTCTGAGATGCTGAAGACTGAACAAAAAAAAAAAAATGGAACAAAAAGAAGAAGGTGGTGAGATAAATGGGGAGACAAGGAAGACTTTCAAGGAAGAGACCCCCCCCCCCCCAATAAAAGAACACAACAAAAGCGCAATGTAAGCAGGCCATTCAACTCATGCACTTCTGAAGCAAAACAATAACGTTGTGTGAGGAACAAACCACAATTTAAGTTATTTACTTTTAATATATCCTGTCCATGTTCATATTTGGCACCATCTTTTACATCTTTGATGCTAAATGCTAAATGCTCTATACTGTAAACTAACTGTTTGAAAATATAGACTTGAGAATTAAATTTGAGAGGTGAGGTGATTGACATTGTTGAATATATCAGTCTAGCTGTCATGGTTAAACATGAACCAATAACATAGTTGTTTCTCCATCAATGATATGAGTAAGGTAACCTGCTAGAAATTCACACACCTTGCACACACACACACTCTTTATAATTTCCCTTCAGGCACCAATATCTGGAATGCAAATTGAAGACGCATAATCACATTTAAATTAATACTTACTGCATTCTGCCCCCCTTTTTTCCCATTTAAACTTTGTGTTGACACTTGCGCTGCTCTCCATGAGACCACATCCTGAGACAACTAATTAAGTTTGCTTTGTTATGGAACGCTAAGGCATACAACAACACAAGGTAATTAAAGTCCCCCATCACTACTCTTTTGTTTTGGCCCAAGTGACCCGCTATGAGGCCTGGACGGGATTTTAATTCTCTTTATCTCGGGACGACGGCATTCATGTCTCTGCAAACGGGCTGACATGGTAGCTGTCAACCCTCGGAAGAGATTCTAGCCTGGCACGACACTGCTGACAGCGTGATGTCTCTGGTAATTAGGAAGATAGGGCCGCACATTGCACGCATCAGCATGCAGCATCCAGTATGTGTCAGACGTATGGGACACGCAAAGCCCGAAATGATCCACTCAAGGTAAAGTACTTGACATAGACAGCTTTCGTTGTGCCAGGACCTTCTTTCACACTTTTAACTTAGAGATCGGTCCATAATTACACAAATAAGAAAAACTGTTTTCCATGTGTCAGTGTGAGTTTTATGTTCATTTGGCCTGATATGTATTAGATAGGGATGGGTGAGGTCAATTAATTTATCTAGATTTATGATATAAAATGTATATATATATATATATAAAATAGCATGTTATAAAGAACATATTGTTTTTTTATATATACTGTAGGATGTATATAGCATACTATATCATGGTGAGACTAGTCATAGCCCTTCCATATTACATATTATAGCTTTTATATATATATATATATATATATATATACCCATTCTTAGTATTTGGGTTAAGATGTTAGGAAACATATCTCTTATTGCGTCATCTCTGAGAACTATGAAACGCAGGTAGATTGAAAATTGCTAAATTAATTGCCTTATAAGACATGATGTTTAATTAACAAAGTTCGGGAGGAGCACGTCAGATACTTAGCCTAATTAGACACAAGTGGCACGTAATCAAGTACATCAGTACATGGATATAAATACAGCCGTCATACCTCCATTCATTTGACGATTACTCAGCATCCCTCCACCACCCCTTCTCCTCCATTTTCCATTCAGTTCTCACCACATGGGGGGTACTCTGGGTTCGGGCAGTTCCCGAGCACAGAGCCCTTCCCCAGGACAGCACGCCAATAACGTATTACCATACTCGCCAAATACGCATTACGTTTATCGTGCTAAATATATGTAAGTGTGAACTCGTGAATAATGCATTGGCTAAAGTGCAAATTATTAGTTTGACAGCTACTTTTGCAATGGAAAGTTAATCAACCCTCATAATGGCATTAAAGTGTCTGAGTCACCATCCTGGTGTATGGGTTATATCTGTGATTTTTCCTCTCTCCTCATAACATATTACTAATAAAGTTTCTGTGTATCCGAGGCCTGTGACCGAAACACAAAAATGCTAACAAAGAGGATTAAGCTTGGCACAATGTCTGTGATCTGATTGGTGGGCCGGCGCTCTTTGAAAGCTCCCGTGATGACAATGAAAGGCAAAACGAATTGATGAGACAGGCCAGCCTGAGCCTTGGTGGACCCACTATCAAAGCAAATCACCAACAGAAAAACACAGACATAATGATGCTAAGCTAACGGTCCAGGAACGCAGACAGAACTGCCATTGAAAACAGCCATTTGGAGCAGATGTTTTTTAGTGTAAATGAATGCACAGTAACCGTGTAACCATTAGCTCCTAAAAACCCTCCGCAACTGACTTTCCCTGTCCAGTTACAACATGTGAGTAAAAATAGGATGCTAATTGGCTCTGCAAATGCTACATGCATTCCTACAGTACATCAAAATATTAAAGGGACAGTTCACCAAAAAATTATATTCTGTCATTTTTTACTTACCCTTGTCATTCCAAAGCCATGATGTGTCAAAATATAATTCATTATTCACGCATTATCCATTTCAACAGTTTCTGCAAAATTATATTGTTACTTTTTGCATGTTTCACAACACTTTCAAAGTGAAATGTCCAGTGAGTGGCACAGAAATTGGGTTCTTTTCCAAGACAGGTGAATGTGAATCTAGCAACATTTTATTAGGTAGGTAGCTCTGTATAGCAAGAGCAGTACTGTACCAGGTGAGCCACTGAGCAAGTTTACTACATCAGAAAAGTCATACACATGGAGCTATGTGATATAAATGTCAAAATGTATTTGTTTACAAATCATGCACTATGGTCAAAGTGTTTTGAGGTCTTATTGTGCAAGAAACCATGCAAAAACTATGCATCTTCATATATTTGATCATCTGTTCTGCACCTGTAATCATAATGTGTGTCAAAATATTAGGTGTTTTAATGCATCTTTTGTTTATTTAAGCTGGAAACTGAAGTGAACTGTAATTTATATATAGGTACATTTTTTGAGTTATGCAAAAATGAAGGTAGAGTCTGGGTTGGTGCTAACAGAAAAGTTGCGATAGTGTATGGGAAGATAAAAAGGGCTTTGAAGGTTGAGAACCTGGATCATGTTCCTGTTGGTATTAAGCTATGTTTGTGGCCAACACTGATCAGGATTTGACTGACAGCTGAACAGTGTAACCTCTGTGATCGCCCGCAAAACACAATGTGTCTTAGCGGCTTGTGCTGATCGGGTTACACGTGGTACATCTTTCTCTCTTCCTCCCCCCTTCTCCTGTTGATGCTTAATGTCAACGGAAAACTCGGGCCATTTAATCCACAAGCTCTATCGCCTCAGACAGGCAGCATTGTTGTTTGGTGAATAAATCTTATATGAAACTCAATCATCAGGCATCTGATAACTCTGAGCGGCAGTCATGCGATCGCCTCCATGCTGCTGGAGCTATTTTAGTGCTCTTTCATTCATTCCAGAGAAATGCATAATGCATCTCGCTGAAAGAACGACATTCAGGAGGGCAAATTAACTTGAGTGATCTTCGAGGAGGTGGATGTGGCGATTGTATGATCTGGAACCCCCTCATTAGTTCCAGAACTTCAACCCTCCAAGCATAAAAGAGCTCTCTTCTTTATTACATCCATGTGGTTATCAAACGCCCTCCCCTGGCGCACAGGAGACGGGCCTATGTCTGATCATCAAGATCAGATTTTTGATAATGATTTCATCCATTTTGGAGTCTCGGGGTGTCGTTAATTCAGAGTCGAAATACATAAATACCTCCCAACCCAGATGGTAGAGCATGCTGCCTTTGAATCGTTCAATTTGCAGGGTTTTTGCCCATGCCATGGGTAAGTGGGCTGCAGCTGGTGTGGGGTGAGGAAGAGAGGAAGTGTGTATGTGTGTGTAACAGACAGAGAGCGTCAAAAGGAAGAGGAGGAATGTCAATGTGTGTATGTGGGGGATTTCAAGACCACATCAGAGCCTGATGGCCCTACGAAGAGATACTGGAGCAGAAAATGATCTCATGTGTTGGGCAGCATTGCTACAATGGAGGTCTGTTCTCTTCTGAAAAACAAAAACAATGCCAAAGAAAGTCCTAATTAAAGATTTAACATTTGACGATAAAGGACTCCATCTGTCCGTCTTGTTTTTATTATTTAAAACATATTCACAAAGAATACACAATGAAACACAAAACAAAACAAAAAACACAAAGGAAAAAAGGAATTTGTAGTTGCATTTGCTTATTTGGTTTATTTTAAATATTTGTGTTGCCTCAGAGTAAAAATAAATAAATAAAACAATTGTGGGATGGTGTGTGAAATATGAAGTTATTAAATAAATAAGATAGATAAGATAGATGCATAAGAAGAAGACAAAGTCATATTGTGATATGGTTGCAATTGCGATAAATTCAGTTACAAGCAATAATGTTAAATTACCTTTTCATTCATTAACTCATTCATTCAGCTGAAGCCTTTCTTTTTGCCTCAGAGTAAAAAAAATAATAATAAGCATAATTGTGAGATAAAGTTGTGAGAAGCTGTCAGATATAAAGTCATATTGTAAAGTCAAAATTACAAGCAATAATGTCAAATTACCCTTTAATTTATATATTTATAGAAATTATTGTTTCTTAATTCAGCTGACATCCTGGTTTTCATTTCAGAGTAAATAATAAACATAATTATGAGATAAAATCCAGAATAAGTTGCAATTGTGAGAAAATCAAAAATAAGAAGTTGCAACTGTTAGAAAAAACAAGTGAGAAAAAGACATACTGTCAGATGAAGTTGTCGTTGTGATAAAGCCACAATTACATTTTTATTCATTATATTTAGGTAGTATTTTTACTCTGAGGTGGATATGGGTTTCAAGAAGTAATGTGCATAGTTTTGTGGGAGGGGGTTTATTGGGGGTGTGGCCATAGTCTCTTGCACAATAATTATCCTGAATATACAGAATTTGTTTAAAATAAATGTGAATGGTTATATTGCACTTGGATTTGCTTACTTAATAACAAATAAATGCTTATATATCTGCCATGTTATATATCTTATATATCTACCACACCTTGTTTTTTTCAGTACATATGAACTCACTTGCAAAGAGATTCAGCAGTCCCTTTCTGCATCCTGGGTTTGATATTGAATTCAGAAGCTGGGAAGAACTCTGTGCACTCTGCGTGCTGGTGGCAGAAGGGCTTGTGTTGGAATTTGTGATGAAGAGGGGAACGCTGGGATATGCTTGGCCCACTGAGCTCCACATTATGGATGTGTCCACGGCTGTGAGGCTGCATGTCTCTGTGACAGCTCTCTCTCTCTTTCTCTCTCCGCCGGTCTGCAGCACGCCGTGTTAGATTAGAAAGCCTGTCTGCTTTCTGCTCCGGGACGGCCAATGCATTATGAACACCAGAGATCTAACAGAAGAGGAAAGAAGGATGTTTGTCATATGTTGGGCTGGTGATTCCTTGCAAGTATAAAGAAGAGCACTCTGCTGTGAGCTCCGAAACATGGTGCCGTCGTAAATACTGCAGACGGAGGGTTTGTCATTCCAGAGTGCCAGAGTCACATTGCCTGAGACTTGGCAATATGCCTCTTGGCTTCACGGTGACAGCGCCATATATTGTGATGTATTGTTGTAAATGTTTAAATGCATTCGTGTCTAAGCTGGCAGAATTGCGCTGTAATGTAATTCCTTACAAGCTATAGGGAGGAAATAGTTCTGGTGTGAGCGTGCAGTGACGTTTTCGCGAATGTGATCGATTGTATTCCGCTTGCTGATGATTGATGCATGTGAGCGGGGCCCTGTGTATTACCGTGCATAATTTAGCCTGTTTGCTCTGTTGATAGAGTAAGCTTTCAACCGAGCGTGTCTCACAGGAGATGGACGTTATCTGGGTGCCCAGTTTCCGCGGCAGTTTGAAGTCGCCTGTTTACGGTACAAACAGGTGAGTCACTGTTAAAGAACCTGGGCTAAAGCTAACAAGCTTTACCGCGACATGTCACAAAGTGGGAATCTGAATGTAGAGTTTCGAAGCGATGATATGGGTGCCAAGACTCAGCGTTCGGTGACATTTGTTTCCGTGACAAGTTCAAATCCGACTTACGAGGAGCTACCGTGCTTATTTGAATAAAAAATAACTTGTGCCCCCCTAAAATATTGCATTTGCATAAAAGCTTTCATTTAGCACAGATGAACGCGGGAGGCGAGCAAAGAGCTTTCTGGAGATTAGAGCAGTTCATTTGTCACATTAAGAAGAATTACGTGTGTTTGTGTCACTGAGCAGAAGGAAAGAGAGAATACAGAGTGAAATAAAGAAACGACAGAGAATGAACAGTGTTTGAATGCAATACAGTAGCAGCATGAGCAAACAAATAAAAGAATAAATGAGTACACCGAAAACAAACAAATGAATACATTTGAGCCTGGAACAACTAAATGACAACAGTAACAGTATTAGGTGGGATTTCGGTAACTAATAAATGAGGGTGCTTAATGGTGGCTAAAGAGAAAAACAAATCTAAATGGAGCCTGACATATGTGGAGGGAAAAGTTAATTAACTATTAAGTAAAAAAATAAGAAACCTGTAAGAAAAAATACTGACCACATTCCCTGTTTTGTGGTCTGAAAGGGTTGGATAAAAGATAGCAAATATCACATTCAAACCCGTTTTTCTAGTTCACCCAAAAATGCATTACTCACCCTCATGTCGTTCCTTAAAACCTTCTTCCCTTAAGATCTTCGGAACACAAATTAAGATTTTTTGTTGAAATCCGAGAGCTTTCTGACCCTGCATAGACAGCAACACAACTGACACATTCAAGGCCCAGAAAGGTAGTAAGGACATTGTAGCAAATTAGCTCAAAAGGGATTTGTATATAAATAATTACAATTAATTATGATTAATTACAATTATTTATATCGGCTGAAAGTAATAACTGTCGCAGAATTAAATTGCCATCATCTAATCTGTTCATCCAGCGAACATTCAGTGTAAGTTCATATCAACTCTAAGAAATTATATTTTCTAAATATCTTTCTAATTATTAATACATTAGAGCATGTAGTAAGGGTAAAAATCATGAAGAAACATTTAATTTGCAAGGCAGAACCAGAAACTCATGTAATATGTGCACACTACTTTTATTAACTAAACACTAACGCAAACTAGTCTAACAACAAACAAACAATCACTCACACATGGGGAAAGCGGCAAATGAGAGTTGATGAATAAAACCATCAGTAAACCAGAGAATGAAGCTATGAAAAGAGTCAGTTAACCACCCGAATAAAACCATCAGCGCCATTCATAACGGGGTCTATATCTTATACTAAACATCTGATTCATATAGTTAAATGTTATACTTGCATTGCCTTAGTTGCGACGAGTGTCCGGAATGCAGTCTCAGATGAAAGTCTTATTGGTTTCAAGGTTTTGGATTCCTGATCACGTTCTTCCGGGTTGAAGAGTGATGAATTCCAAAGATGTTCTGAGGTAGAAATGTTCTTCCCAGGTAGAAAGTGAAAAAAAGCTAAGAAAGAGATCTGCTAAGGTCCGAGGAGCTTTGGTTGAATGGAAAATCAAGGCCGCAAGGCCTGGTGCAAAACTTAAATGGTCCAGAAAAGTTCTAGCTCACATCCTCATCTTCTCAGACTCTAACAGAACCGCAGACTACACTGAAGTGACAGCTTTATCTGCTATAGAGGTCACACCTCTGGAGAGTCAAAGAGCCTATGATGACTTGAACTTTTGGAGGGACTCTTTGTCTCCATGCATGGTAATTTGCATATGAACTGGATTGGAAGTTGATATACAAACTATTAAAGATTCCTAGAACACTTATATGTTGCATAGGTATCGACATATAATATACACTCTCAATTAGATCATCCGAAGACGAATTGATAGAGACCAAACATAGTATAAGTGAGTTAATATTAACTAGTGTTCTATCATAAGCATGCATAAAACAGGATGCAGTACACAAGAACATATATACCTAAAGATATGTGTGTTCATTCAAAGAAAGGTTTTCCTATGAATTAATTAGAGAAGAGTCCATTTTTATGACATAATGTCTCTTTGTGCAGAGTGTTGCTCTGCCCGCATTCCTTTGAGCAATAAAACAAGTATTATCAGATTGGTTGCCATGGAACCAGGGGGCCTGAAGTCATTGACAGACATACTAGCACCCAGTATGTGTATTGGGTGAGGGGCCTGTGAATATTTGTTAATCTAATAACTAATTGATTTGTTAAAGCAAATGCAAAATCGTGTGTCTGTTTGATCCAAATGTTACAGATATCGTTAAAATAGTCCATGTGACATCAGTGGTTGAACCATAATTTTATGAAGCTATGAGAATACTTTTGTGTGCAAAGAAAACAAAAATAACTTTATTTAGCAATTATTCACTTCTGTGTCAGTCTTCAACGCACATTCACGAGAGTACTGATTTTACATGTACTATTTTAACAATGTCCTTACTACCTTTCTGGGCCTTGAACTTGGTAGTTGCCTTGCTGTCTATGCAGGGTCAGAAAGCTCTCGGATTTCATCAAAAATATCTTAATTTATGTTCCGAAGATGAACAAAGGTCTTGCGGGTTTGGAACGACATGAGGGTGAGTAATTAAAGACAGAATTTAGATTTTCTTTGGGTGAACTATCCCTTTAAAACAATAATATTAACATTGAAATGTATTACAATTATTCAGCTATATTATTAACATTAAAGGTAATTCAAAGAAAAGTATTAACCTAACCCTATTATTTTTATTAGCATTAATTGCTTTATGTGCAAATTATGTGAGCAATTTTGTCCCCTAAATATATGTGCAAACCTGCACATGCATCACTTTGAGATTAGTAAATCCTCCTAATAAATACAATACAACTTTAATCAAAAACCGCTAAATGATTTATCCATCTGTTGCATGGTCAGTGTGTGCGTGTGTGTTCTGATTAAAATGATTAACGAACAAACTCACAACACTGGCGTCCAGCAGAACGGCAGACGTTTGAACAGATGATTGCTCTGACATTGACGGATGGAAGACAAACATGCTTAATGTTCCAGGTTCAGACAAATCTAGAATGCCCTTATTACAGACTCCAAAGACAGCGCTCGTCATTTGCAGCGGGCTGTTTATTGAATAGAGAGCACAAATGGAGAGAGAACCTTTGTGTTGTAAAAAAAAGCTTCGCGCCAGATAGTTCACTCACCTCCCCCTTCGGCTCTCTGCCCCATAGTGGGTGGAAAAAAGAAACTTTTTGTACACCTGGTTGGCATTTTCCCTCTTTTCTTCACTATGGATGAAGGTCAAATGAATAAGACTGCTGTGCTGGGGTAGCTTGACATGGCATGGTGGAATGTACTTCATTTCAGCTGGACTTGTTGGACGAGGCTTTTGTAACTTTATGTCTGGAACTCTGCCTGCAAAACACAGGGGAGGGACAGGGCATGAGAGGAGCAGGGCCTTTGTGATTCTGTGAACAGAATGACCCACAATTTAACAAGCAATGTTTGTTAAACATTTTCTTTAGGCCTGAAATCCACAGCACTGCATCAGATGGTCGCTCAAGCAAGCTCTGGCCTCCTGCTAAGATAAGGCTTTCACAGCTAAATGTATCTGCACACCATCACTCATATTTTGATGATTCATGGACACCTTGGTTATCTTTGCATGTCTGCAGGTGTTTAAATGATGTTTAGAATTTAATCATGTTTCCCTAATGCTAAAGAAGTAGAATTAAAAAAAACTGTGATATGTTGTATGGGTGGGGAACAACATTTTCACTAACTTATTACTAGAGTTTTACATTAAAATACAACAAATATATGCAAGAATAAGAACAGTAACATATTGGAAAACATTTGGTGTAGGATTTACTTTGAAACAATCATTCAAACATTGCTAACTTCAAATAAATACAAAGACACAACTAGAAATACACTGAATTAAACTTTTCAAAATTTTGAAGTAGAAAGACTGAAACGGTATATTCTTGTAAAACATATTCCAGTAAATTTTGTTTTATTTATACCTTTGAAAAATCATCTTTACAGTTTATCTTCTCTATTTTTCATTGATAGTAATGAATATATATATATATATATATATCAAACAGAGTGAACACTAATTTTGCTGGATTGCTTAGTCCAAACCTGAATTTAAATGTGATCTGCTCAATCTGTCAAACTGTATTCTGTATAATAATTAATACTTTAATTTATTTATTTCCGTTAGGTTTCTACACAAAACTGCAAATACAAGATGCTCCCCAAAGACATGTACATTTACAGTACATTAATTCTAAAATTTGAGCACAAATATAGTGAACACTAACCTGGCTCAATTACTTAGTCCAATTTCTACTAAGCATATCACACCAGTTCTCAGGTTCTTACACAGGCTTCCAGATTGATTTTAAAGTACTTTTACTCATTTATAAATCACTTAATGGCCTAGGACCTAAATGCATTGCAGATATGCTCAATGAATATAAACCTATGTAAACAGATACAAACAGATAACTCAGATCATGAGGATCGAGTCAGTTAGAAATACCAAGGGTTCACACAAAACAAGCAGTAACGTGCGGTGAAATCTTGTCATGGGTAGGCTGTGACCTATCAATGTGGCATATATGTTCATATATTCATTCAGTTAATGTAGCAACCCAAGTTCATATCAGGCATCATCACATCGCTGCCTGCATACAGCAAAGTCAGTCATATGTGAGGCTAATGCACAATCAAATCTAATAATCAAATTAATGGACACATCTATCTTATGATGACTTATACAACAAACAAATGTTTTGTGCGGGACACAGTAAGAGAGGGAAGCGGCGCGGTGTCAGCGAACCGACAAGCAGCCTAGTCACTCCTTCAAAACGCGCAAACGCGCACAGACAGCCACACACACGCTATTGGTCTGGTGACGGCGCACCAGGATTTGAATAGGCTACAGTCAGAAAACATTGTGTCAGCAGTACAGCTTTAAAGTACAAAAACAGCTTATTCGCTCCTACAAACTGCGCTAGGCGCACACACCGACGCGCAATGAGCATCTGGCGACGGCGCACCAGGATTAAAAAAAGAAAACTAGAAAACAACATTTTAACCCTTACGAAATGCACTATAATCACACAGATAGACATACAGTACAAATGTGGCAGAGGTGATGGAAGAGAGAACATTTTGGTGTCAGCGCACAGCAGGCCTATAGCCCACCACCAGACAACACACACAAAGCCAATATACGGGTTTTAAAAAAAATAATAAATAAGTGCTTACTTTTATTTGTAGACGAAGTCCATACGTCTATTCCTCTGGACAAAGCTGTCAATTACTTTGTTGTAAAAGTCCTCTTTGCTGGGTGTATTACTCAATTTCATGAGTTGACAGCCAACGCTAGGCGCCGCTAGATGCTAGTATCGGGAAGCGCGGATTGAGTGAGAGCGAGTGGATCACGTGACATGAAGCAAGCTCGGTCTCTGCCTCAATGTTGATAATTCAAGACAGAATGAGAACTGATTGCGCATGCGCAAATCTACGTAAACTACGTTCTATGGACCAAAGAGGCACTGCTAACCTCTGCCTCAATGGCCATGGCCTTGAATTTCCTGCATGAAACAATGGTTTTTAGGAGCAAACAATGGCAAAATGAGTATATTATTGTGTATTCCTGAAAAACTTTGTTACAAAAAATAATATTTGGAATAAAATAAATGCAATTAATAATGTGGTTTGAGGTTAATTAATAAAGCTCTTGGAATTAATAAATGTAATGTCAACAACATTGGTGAGGCACTGCCTACCCTGCCTACCCTGACCGCACCTCCCTGAAAACAAGGTGAGTCGGCTTTTAGCTATTATACCACCAGCAGTTGGAATCAGCTTCCAGAAGAGATCAGATGTGCTAAAACGTTAGCCACATTTAAATCTAGACTCAAAACTCATCTGTTTAGCTGTGCATTTATTGAATGAACACTGTGTTACGTCCAAACTGACTGCACTGTGTATTATGTATAATCATTTTTTATTTTCAACTGTTTTAAATTCATTTAAAAAAGTTTTAAATTCCTTGTTTTATTGTTGTGATTATTCTTTTATGATTATTGTATTATGTAAAGCACTTTGAATTACCATTGTGAATGAAATGTGCTATATAAATAAACTTGCCTTGCCTTACCTTATATGAGAAGTGCAAATACAATTGGCAAGCACCTATGGGAAATGCATGAAAAAATGCATGGAAATCATGAACAAAATGACAAAAAAAAAATCAGACATCAGGTCTGCACACAAATAAATAAAAAAAAAAAACAGCATGAAAGCATGAAACAAAGGAGGTATGTCACTCCATTTTGGAACTTGAGGAATATAACCACACCAAAAAGTATTATTTGTTAAGATAAACAGGTTTGGTTTCCACAAACACCATACCCTGCAACATTCTGCATAAGCCTGAAGCGAGACAAACATTCAAGCGCTCCAAAATGTTACTCTCTAATTTAGCTGTGCTGGCAAATGTAGATATGAAGGTGAGCCACCTTTCGACTGCAAATTGCTTTACCGATGTGCATTTATAAGTGTGTGAATTGCTGTGGTTTCGCCATTCTGATGTGTGACAGTAAAATTATGGGATTGTCTCACCTGTTTTAATGCCCAGAATGTTGAAAACACCTTCAGGGCCAGTACGTGCCAAGATTGCATCATTCCTAAAAAATAAAATAACAAATAATAATCTATTTTTAAGATTCAATATTTCACAACACCATCTCACACTACATTATTACTTTCGACCTGATTGGCTGTGGTTAATGACAGACCAATTTCTTGACCCCTTTTTAACCCTGCGTCATCTTCCTGTCCAAGGGCGTCTCTGCATGTGGCGGAACTGTGCTAGAGTGAAAGGCTTTTGCGCGAGTGCCAAAAGTGTTAGCTGGAACAGCTGGAGGTGTTTGAGAGAGAAACGTTTTGGCTCGTCCTTGGTTGAGCAGCATATGGCAGCTGGCCCACACCTGTAAGCCTTGACCTCTGCATTCAGGCCTGGTGGACAATCACTTACCACAATATACAGCACATTGCAGCACTGTGGAACCCAGGCTGGAAATCACGAGGATTTATAGTTCAGAACACAGATGGAGTGATCCAAGAACTGGACAAATGATCTGTTCCCCTCTGACCATTGTGACCTTGAGCAAAATGACCAAAAATTTACTCTGTTGTAAATGTACTATATATGCTCTCTGGAATAACTGATTCTGATTGGTCAGCTGATGACTTCAGATCAATGTTATTGTAATATTGTTGCAGTGTTCATTTTATTGCTAGGTCGATTGTTTTGTACATTGCAAGGGGCCATTCACACAGACTACTTTTTTTTAGGTTAAACATGCAAAACGATGGGCAGTGGAATGAAAAGAGATGTTTTTTTTTTTAAGTTGAACACAAGATAATGCAAAAGATGCAAAAGCGATGGGTCTGATCTGTTTAGTGCATGTTAACATAGAAAAACAATGGAAAAACAATACATTGGAATGCAAAAACAAGTTCTGTGCGAACAGCCCCTAACAGATTATTTATTTCTTTGTGGAAGCTCTATGATCATATAATTAAATTAAACACAAATCACTTTCTACTAATTTATTTATTTATTGAGTAGTCATGCATACATAGTGTGTGCAAAATAATCCATGCCTAAAATATTTCTAGAGGGAAATCAGAAGCACTAAGATTAATTTGAGTCTGAAACTCCTCTTTTGCAAGTTAATACTGCCAAAAAGTCATATTTTAAAGATCATATTTTTTGGGTGTTCCACATTTTTATTCTTCTAAATGTTCTGTTCAAAAACTGGATTTGCATTTGTTTAAATTTTGGGGTATTAAATGGAATAGATCTTATTTAAATGTCAATAAATGCAAAAATAATTATGAAAGAATAATTTTAAAAAGTACACTGAAAATTCCAGTGGTGTTCAAAGTTGTGCTAGAGTCACCAACAACAACTAAAAGAAGAGAAAAAAGGGCAAGCGTGGGTTTGATATAATGTATGAAGATGAGTGGTTTGTGTTTTGGCAAGCGTTCCTTCATCAAATTTGTATACATTCATGTCTTGTGGTGTTAGAGCCAGCTTGACCCTAGTGCCATATTAGCAGATTTCACAAAAGTAAAGCTGTGCAGTGAAGTTCGCAAGCGTTTCTGACCCATGTAAAAGCTGGTTTATGTTCTTATTGAATCTTGTAATAGCACAACAATGATGAAACACTCTTATTCTGTTTCTTTTTTTTCTTGTGCGCTAAAAACTTAAAGTCAAACAATACAGACTTGGGTCTCATCGCTTGCTGGAATGATTTATAAGTGCTGCGTCTCTAACGATCTCGGCGTCTGTGCTATATCGTCTACTTCAGCAGGCATCTGCCACCAGTCCTCGACACGCTGTACACAATGTCAACAGAGGCCGCTTCTGAATATCAATTAATTCAAATATACTCTGTAAAGCATCACACTATCGGCTGTGCAAGATCTATTTCTGGTGAATTAAACTGCTCGACTCAAAAGTTGTTTGTTCTAAGATCATCCTCATGACTCAAAGTGCAATTAATGTAAGAGTTTTTCATGGAAAGTGCAAGAAAAGCTGCCAGTTTAATCTGAATATGTATGATAAAACCGTCTTCTTGTCAATAATGGTAATTACAGTATAGGGTTGCACACTATAATTACCCTTTACTCTTTTGGGGTTAATTCCTGTGTATGCCCTTGATAAGACCTGATGCAGGCAGATGAGGAAATATATTGACCCTGTGAGTGCCCTCTAGGCTGGTCAAAGTGATTACCCACAATGCACCGGCTGGCAATCTCTGAGCCATCTGTGTGTGGCTAGGAAGTGGCAGTGGCTCCTGTCCAGATGTGAGACGATGCAGGGATTGGGGGAGAGAATGAAAGGGATGAGGGGAGGTCAGGTAGGGGGTTGAAGGTGTAGGGCTTCAGGACGAACGGGCTGTGGGGATCTGAGAGAGAGGGTCCGAATAAAGAAGCTGGCCCTTATGCGTGTATGAGTTCAGCTGTAGAGCTGTAGAAAACAACACCTCATGCATTCATAATTATTATTATATAATTATTAATATTACTAATTACTTTTGTTGTAAAAAAAAAATGCTGTTACTGATATTAATGTAACTGATCAAATTAACTGATGTTAATTAAAAAATATTAAAATAAAATATAATTTATTGTAATTCATCATATATAAAATGAAATTGTATTTGTTTTTTTGTTGTTGTTTTTTTTACATATATTTATATATTATATATATTTAATACATGTTTAATACATACTGTATATTGATGCACTTAATTGATACATCATAATTAAGATAATACATGTCAAAACTATGGTAAGACACCAATTTTCAATATCAAGCAGCAAAACTAACTGTTTTGTGCAGTTAAAAATAGCTGGACGCGGATGAGACCGGAAGTATATACCACACACCTTTTATATATTTGTATATATGTTAATAAGCTTAATAACACCACTCCAACCACATGCACCTCACTCCTCATGCCAAATAAACAATTTTGTATTCATTTTTACATTTCATTTGTGCAGTCTTTTTTCACACAAGTAGTGAGTCATATTAACGGGTTTTGAGGTCACCTGGTTCTATAGTTTTCTTCTTTCATCTCGGCCAGTTCCTGAGAACTGAGAGCCGCTTGGCAGTGACACGCCTGGCTAGACTTATAGAATAGGCATCTGTGTCTTTGTGCTAGAGTCTAACAGTGAGACTTCTCAGGTGCATCTAATGGCCGTATCTAATAGCCAAGCGAACAAAGAGATGAACAGTTTATTACGCTAACAGCATTATCTGTATATCTGGGCAAAGCACAGCTGTAAATCAGCTCCAGCGCTTATACTCTCTCACAGTGACACTTTAAATTCACAATGACAAACACCTCAGATGTGTGCCTTAATATTCTATGCCTCCCACTGGAAGACTTTATATCATCTCTTCACTGTCTAAACACACTTAAGACAAATGCCTCCAATAAAAGCAAGTTTTAAAACAGTTAGCATAGCTCCTCTTAAAGTTTGGAGGTTCTTAAAAAATGATCAGCTAAACTTTAATATATGTCAAATTTTCGAAGACAAGAAGCGGCAAAACATGGCTCTCAGCGACATCGCTTGCATATAAAGCCAAGAGACAGAGGGGAGCAGAGCAGGCGGTGTAAAAGTGATGCTATTTGAGCCCATTTTTATGATTCTGCACTTTGTGATTTATAGCAGAGCTCTTCCTCATAAGTGTTGAGTGTGTAATGTCAGTGAGATATATTGTTGGCTGAGTGAGAAAGTTTTCTCAGGTTGTTGGGATTTTATATCTTTCCAATTTTGATGGACGATTATAGAAAAAGGCGGCAGGTTGCGCTATAAATCAGCCCTCAGTCAATGAGCGAAGCAGGTCCGCCGTTTATGTTTACTAATTCTCCAGGTGATGTCGTAAAGAAGGAACGTTCAATGTCATCAGGGACCATAAAATGGCAATGGAGGACACCACTGTTTGTCTCTCTCTCTCTCCTCCACCCGCTCCTCCTTATGGTGAGATTGCTGCTGCATATCTAGTGACCATGAGCAGAAACTTCCTAAAGGGCGCTTTTTATAACCTGTAACTCCCTGCCTAGCTTATTCATACTGATGAATACACAAGTTTTATAAGCTTTCTGATTTTCTTACGGGTTTCATATTCTACTATGAAATCATTTAAGGAGGTTGCTGGATGTTTTACAAATATTTTTGTGCTGTGCTACAGCAATACAATATAAACTAATTTTATATCAGGAAGAAGAACGAGAGAGCATAGGATATTACCATGTTTAGGGATGGGTATCGTTAAGGTTTTAACGGTATTACTACTCTTACCGATACTGCTTATCGATCCGGTACTTTAACGGTATTCTTATCGGTACTTTTTGTTTTACTTTGTTTCTTTGTTCATATTCTTACAGTATCTTATCTTATGTATATAAAACACTAAAAATGCCTGCACTTCATCACTTTGTAAATGCACCAGTGTGCAGGTATTTTTAGTGTTTTATATACATAAGATAAGATGAAGGTCTACTAATATTAATGTTCAGGTAAGTAATAGTTACAAAAGTAATCAGATGTAAATGAGCACTGCATAGTTTTCACTGTATGTACTGATAGATTTATGTTTATTAAAGCTATAACGTTGTTCAGATTAAGAGTTGTGGGTGATTTTCTCTTTGCATTTTGTTCTTTGATTAACATTGATGGCTCAAGCTCCAGTCTGACACTTTAAGACAATATACTGACACGCATCGGATTTTCTCCCAACTGTTCTCGTCCACTTAAAACATAAAAGTGAAGACTCTCGTAACCGGCCATTTTGACACATTGTGTGTGTATTTTTTGGCATATTTTTATGTGTTATTTCGACGCGCCCGAAGCTCAAAGTGTACTTTGCTTGTCCGTTTTGGAGCACGCCGCCGCGCAGGCACACGCGCGCACACACATTTCAGCATCACTTGTGCAGATTGTACTTTCAACGTTTTACTATCAAATATGTCCTGCAATGTAGCAACAGTAAAGACGGCATTTTATAACAATCACTTATTGAGCTGATTCGGATGTTAAGTTTCGGTTCGGAGGAACGAATCCGCGCCGCTAGGGAGTTGTGCTAGAACAAATGCGGCTATAATCCTTGGAAGCCAAAATCAAAAAAAAAAAAAAATACTTAGCTTAATATAACAGCCACAGGCCTAAAGTGTGAGCAGATGTTTGAATAGTCGGTTCTCTCTTCTATCATAATTAAACAGGACTTTCATGTTGCGTGTGCTGAAGCTCCTCCGCGTGAGCGCGATCTCGTTTCTGAATTGCGCATAGCAAAAATGCATCATAGACAAATGTTTGAATATTATTGCACATAAAAACAGCTGGCGACATTATATATATATATAGAGAGAGAGAGAGAGAGAGAGAGAGAGAGAGAGAGAGAGAGAGAGAGAGCAACAATAAATGTATGTGTGTTTTCTTAATTTCTCCAATACCGACAGAAGTACCGATAACGTCAGAGCTTATCGATACTCCGGTCTTTCATAATTTAGCCCCGAGACCGATTTAATACCGAGTTTCGGTACCCATCCCTAACCATGTTGTTGTTGTTTTTTTGTTGTTGCTTTTTTAGATATGTACTGTGGCATTCTTTAAGTTAAAAAAAAAATATTTTTAAAAATGTTCAGGTAACTTCACATTTATATAATTAATACTATCAAAGTTGTATTAACCTGAACAAATAAATAAAGTACTACAGTATATTCTAATTTCTATAACTTCATCAAAAAGCACATATTAGCAAGATTTGTACTAAATATTTAGCCTTTTAAAATGCACAGATTTTATCATAGCATGTGTGTGCGCTAAAATTCAAGCCAACAATCAATTTTTTTGTGCTTATATACAGTCATTTCTCTGAATCACACATATAGGTTTGAAAAATGATCATAAATCAAATGTACAACAGTTTCTACTCAAAATTTTATAAATGAGGCCCATGATCTCTACCTTAGATCATTCAATCATGTGACATAAAAATCAGCATTTTGTTGGAACAATTAGCAAGAAAATAGTTGAGATGCTACTACAAAATATGATGTGAACATTTATATAAACCCTAGTCCTACCTGCTGTTGTTCTATATGGATTGTACAATGTGGAACACTGCGTGAATGAGGATTAATTGTCCGTGTTTTAGATTGCCCTCGTAGATCAGTATTTGATTAGTGCTTCAGTGATCCTGTACAATAAGGTTGCATACATTTAGCATCAATTAGCATCCTTGCATGGGCCCCCGCAGCATGGGTTAACCTCTCATCTTCTCATAATTAGCTCTCTCTTGTTATGAGGAGTCTCCTCAGAGTCCATCATAAGCACTCGGCTCATACTAAACTCTCAATGGAAATTGTTTCTATGATTACAAACATATATGAGATTAAATGGCATATAGAACTTCTCAGTTATGAGTCAATAGTGAAGAAATCATGTTTGGTGGGGAAAAAGATAGTGACCTTGGCATTTGTTTTATATTTACGTTTAAAACATACTGTAAGAAGATATCTGCACAATAAGTAAATCATTTTCTGGTCTGTACAGATATTATCCAATAACTTGGCTATATTTGATGTATTTGACTATCCTATTTTCTTAATCTGTAGCCTACATTACTTGTAGCCTTTATATTCATATTAATTGTTTTAATCTCAAAGCTCAATTTATATTTAGTTTTTCTTTTTTCTTTTTTTTTTCTTTTTTTTGTGCGCATTCCAAGTAATACCAATTAAACTGCAGTTGAGATTAAGTAAGTTTTGATTAAGTAATAATAACTTAAATACAGGTAATTTACAAAATTAAAGTTCACTGAAAAGCAGATAACATCAAATATAAAAATGAAAGGTTAAAACTAGGAAATCAAATCAACTTAATAGGTATAAGCAGGGGCGTCATGCACTCATTTGAGGGGGCATGTGTGTGTGTGTGGGGGGGGGGGGGTCATGCATGTCATGTGACACACAGCAGCCATAATAGCACTGTATAACTAATATAGGCTTATGTTTTATTTATTTATTTATATATATTTTTTTTCGAAATATTTCCAACTGTGTTAACTATGTTTGGAAATATCTCGATTCTCAAATGTGTTTTGCACCTTTATAGATTGTTATTTGATAAATAAATGGTGATGGGCAAAGTAGACTAGTAGTGTAATCTATTAACTACACATAAAACCCTGACTTTTTATATAAGTACCAGATATGGGTTTCGTGCCATAAAATGTTTTTAATACGACTAACTTTGTATTTAATGTGAATTTAATAACAATGTTGTAAGTTACTAATTGTAAAGGCCCGTTCACACCAAGCACGATAAAGATAACGATAAAGATATAGTTCGAAAAATCGTTCGCAGTATTAAAGAATAGAAGGGTCCATACCACAACTACACTCGCCAGCCACTGTATTAGGTACACCTGTTCAATTGCTTGGTAACACAAATTGCTAATCAGCCAATCACATGGCAGCAACTCAATGCATTTAGGCATCTAGATGTGGTGAAGACGACTTGCTGAAGTTCAAACCGAGCATCAGAATGGGGAAGAAAGGGGATTTAAGTGACTTTGAACATGGAATGGTTGTTGGTGCCAGAAGGGCTGGTCTGAGTATTTCAAAAACTGCTGATCTACTGGGATTTTCACGCACAACCATCTCTAGGGTTTACAGAGAATGGTCCGAAAAAGAAAAAATATCCAGTGAGCGCAGTTGTGTGGACGAAAATGTCTTATTGATGTCAGAGGTCAGAGGAGAATGGGCAGACTGGTTAGAGATGATAGAAAGGCAATAGTAACTCAAATAACCACTCGTTGGTTAAACAGCTCAGCCTACCTGAGTATTGTTGCTGACCATGTCCATCCCTTTATGACTACAGTGTACTTGATGGCTACTTCCAGCAGGATAATGCACCGTCACAAAGCTCAAATCATCTCAGACTGGTTTCTTGAACATAACAATGAGTTCACTTTACTCAAATGGCCTCCACAGTCATCAGATCTCAATCCAATAGAGCACCTTTGGGATGTGGTGGAACGGGAGATTTGCATCATGGATGTGCAGCCGACAAATCTGCAGCAACTGCGTGATGCTATCATGTCAATATGGACCAAAATCTCTGAGGAATGTTTCCAACACCTTGTTGAATCTATGCCACGAAGAATTAGGGCAGTTCTGAAGGCAAAAGGGGTCCAACCATGTACTAGCAAGGTGTACCTAATAAAGTGGCCAGTGAGTGTATAACGATAAAGGCACAAAGAAACAATATCGTTGGAATCACTTCCAGAACAATTTTTTTTTTCCAGCTGATGAACGATAAAAACACTGACAGCCAATCAGAAGCTATCCTGCTATAATGTGCTCGAGAATTTAAAGCGGCAGACGCACGTGCGCTTAGAATAAACAGACGAAAGCTGATGCTGTGCCTCACTGAACGATCTAATCACACCGGTGTGATTGTATCAAATATAAAAAATCTTATTCAGCTATTTTTTTTATTTTTTTATTTTGGAAGCTGCATTCAAAATCCACTTGGCTCAGAAATCTGAGGGGGCACGTGCCCCCTTCACTTTGAATGGGCATGATTCCTGGGTATAAGTGGTTTGTCAATTCAGAAATTCATGACAAGGTTTCAAGATATTATTAGAATTTGTAAACATCACAAATTGGATAAAAAAATATCCCCCCCCCCTTTTTTTCTCTTATGTATTTTCTATATTACACTCCTCATTGATGCTCCACACTCAATATCAGTAGGTGGTGGAAATGCACTATAATTAGTTTGCCAACAGCCACTAAGGCGAAAGAAGAAGAAAAGCAGATAACTATCACCATTGTAACTGCTTTTGCAAGGTTCCGTGAAAAGTTTCAGCTTTTTATTTTCAGAAAAAACACCTGCAAATAAAGAAAACATCTTCTTCAGTTTGACAACACGCATGCTGCAAATACTCACAACCAGTGGTGCCTCGTGGGTTTTAAAATAGAGGAGGCACACTAAAGTGGCTGCATTTACAATGATTTTTTGGACGGCGTGCTTACATTTGTCCATATCCGATGTGTGCTCCCATTTTCACCTCAAAATTGTGGTTGGCCTCTCCCAACGAGCTGCCACTACTCACAACTAGACAAAATACAAAAATGTGCTGCAAATACTTGCAACACAACCAAATACAGAAATGTGCAGCAAAAACAGAAACACACTGCAAATACAACACAAACAAATACAGAAATGTACTGCAAATACACACAGATCACATAGGAAATGTTTAAGGGAACCGCAACAAGTGACAAACATGTCTGGGACATGCTTATCAATGTCTACTCTAAAAGGTGAGATTTGTGTTTATTTTAACATCCTGATCATATGATTCCCTATAGCTTTTCTTGGATATAATTATAAACTGACAAAATACACTACTGGAACTGTGAAATGTTATGTGAAATGTAATGTTATATACATAGTATATATTTTTTATTATTATATAAAAATAAATAAAAATAATAAATATAACAATGTAACCATTTGTACAACTGTGGTTATACAAATGTTAATCAATATGTCAAAAGAAATTACTGTCATATTGTGTCCTTTTATCATCTTGGAACAACCCGGTCTCATCCCAAGTCGTCACATATTGACGCTTTGGTTTTGGCGTCGCTTTTTGACGCTCAAGGTACCCCTTTAGCGTCACTTTTCGACGTGAAGGGAAGCATAATTTTTCGGCGTCGATATGCTAACGCGCTATTGGGAATTTTATCATCATAATAAGGTTGCCATTATTGCATATCAAGATTCAAGATTCAAGAGTTTTATTTGTCACATACACAATTATACAGAGTATAACCAGCAGTGAAATGTAGGTCAGGTCCGCTCCAAGGACAGTGCAATTATAAAGTATACAAATATTAAGAGAAGAAAAGTAGAAAAAAAATAAAATAAATAAATAAATAAAATAAAAGAATAAAATAAAAAGATAGATAAAAAATATAAATGTGCAGGTCAGTATGTTGTTGACTTAAATAGTACTAAGAGGAATGTGCAAAATAATGTGCAAAAAAGTTGTACAGGGTATATAATAGCAGCAATATGAGGTAGAGAAAAATTATGAATAGCTTATTGATATGGTGATATTTACATGGAGTCAAGTGATGTTATGACACAGAGTTAGAGTTTAGGAGCCTGATGGCCTGGGGGAAGAAGCTCCTCCTAAGTCTCTCAGTTTTTGCCATCAGGCTACGGAAGCGCTTACCAGATGGAAGCAAAGTGAATAGCTGGTTACCAGGGTGATTTGAGTCCTTGATTATTTTGACAGCTCTGTTTTTGCAGCGTTTGAGGTAGATGTCCTGCAGAGAGGGGAGAGCAGACCCTGAGATGCGCTCAGCTAAGCGCACAACTCTCTGTAGTGCTTTGCAGTCCTGATTGGAGCTGTTTCCATACCACACTGAGATGCACTGAGTCAATACACTTTCTATGGTCCCTGAATAGAAAGTTTTCAGGATTGCTGGTGAGACCCTGAATTTCCTCAGCTGTCGCAGATGGTACAGTCTTTGCCTGGCTTTCTTTACCTGTGTTTGGATGTGTGTAGTCCAAGTCAGGTTCTCGGAGATGTTTACACCGAGGTACTTGAAGCTACTCACCCTCTCCACAGGGGTCCCACTGATCATAAGAGGAGTGTAGGGCTGCTGCTGTCTCTTCCTGAAGTCCATGATCAGCTCTTTAGTTTTGCTCACATTCAGAGATATGCATATATTGCATATATTGCATATATTGCAATATATGCAATATATATATTGCAATATATACTCCATGCATATATTGCTCACATATATGTAGAGGTGTGATTTTTGAATGTAAACAGTCAAAATAATGACTTACCCAACCCCTGCCCCTAAACCTACCATTTGTGAAGAAAAGGCAAGATATAGGAGGCAGATGCAAGTACTGGCATAATTTATTTAAAAATGATTAATATACGCTAAGTGTTGCCTATTTAAAAAAATTCCCTTCCCTTCACGTCGAAAAGTGACGCTAAAGGGGTACCTTGAGCGTCAAAAAGCGACGCCAAAACCAAAGCGTCAATATGTGACGAGTTGGGATGAGACTGTGTTACTTGGAAACAAAAATGTTTATTTATTCATTTATTATTATTATTATTTTGACAGTCCAATTGAATAATGAGTCAAAACAGTGATCTGCAGATCATGGCTGATATTTCTTTAGATCTTATCCTGCAAATGAAAAGTCAAGTCATGTGCATTGCATTGCATTATGGGAAGCAATATTGCGTGCAGTGTGCTCTGCCACCACATTTAATGTAGCAGTACTGTATATCATCCAGACACTCCATGCATGCAGAAAATTATGTGCGCTGTATACATATAATACACTTAAAGCATATACATTCAGTACATTTATAAATAAGAGTACCATAGTAGTATGCTAAATTTTAACTGATGGAAATATAATCCTGTTTCAAATGTGATTCAGGTGCCACGTCAGACAACAATCTATGTTTGAGGCTTTTGTTATCTTAAATTCTAGTGTCCAATTTGAACCTCTAGGCTCCACATCTGTTCAAGCGTTTATGTACAGTATATGGTGGTGTATTGCCAGATTTACAGATTACACCATAAAGACCACAGACAATTGCTGGAAAAAATGTGTGGAATCACATTTTAAACAATCCCAGATTTTCTGATCTTTTATCTCTACCCAGCATGGAGTGTGTGTGCGTGTTCTTAAAAATAATCGGCCTTAGCAAGACTATACTCACTCTGTACTTCCTATTTTTTCTGTCGGTTAACAAAGAGCTGTTTAAGAGTCAATGCATTTAATTGCATGTCTTGTTGAAACGGAGACAGTGTTAAGAAATGTTTGTGTAGGAGTTTGTGTGACTGTGTTTGTTTTCATTCACTTTGAATTATAATGTTATCAAGGGAGAGCACTTGAAAAAAAGGCCATTAGCTCAGATTTCTAAACGAAAAGAGAATCATTTATCATGGCGCCATGTGATCGACATACAGGGTGTTTTACGCTGTCAATTTGATTATTAGCTTAAGGAAAAAGTGTCATTTGTTTTATGGTTGTCTTCATGCTTTCAATAGAAGGGTGTTTGCATGACAGAGAGTACATGCGTTTCTCTAGTGGACATTCATCATGGCCGAGCTGCAACTGATGGATTCGCTTTAAACGGCTCCTTGCCTCTTAAGTCCCAACCGATCAGTCACCGTTCACTTTCATGAGGCCTAACTGGACTCTCTTTTATGTTAGGAATTAAATAATTAGTCTATACCACAATAATATATCATTATATGACAAAAATGTGACAAAAATACATTGATAAAATTTGCCACATTGTCACATAAAACAAATATATAAAAGATTTTTATAGAATTTTTTACACTCTGCCATCCAAAATATGAACAAAAAAGATCATTCTTTAGCATCATAGTGAACTGGGGAGATTAGAGAGTGTTGTAGCACCATTGGAAAGAGGTGACAGTAGATAAAAAAAAACATTAATGTAAAATATTTACAGGATGAAAACTATTTTTGATGTTTATAAGTAAACTTTCATAGCTTATCTTAAAATATAGCATTATACACTGATAGAATTGCATTGTCATAGAAAAATATACGAGATGCTTTTACACTCTCCAATGAAAAATATATCAATATCTAAATCAGGGGTCACCAAACTTGATCCCGAAGGGCCGGTGTCCTGCAGAGTTTAGCTTCAACCCTAATTAAACCCACCTGAACTAGATAATCAAGGTCTTGCGAGTAAAGCCCAATGGGTATGCATTGACGTCACTTTCACACCAGAATGGACTGAGTGGCAAAAGAGCTATAAGGGTCATTGGACTCTATATAGTGTTCTTTACAACTTACCAAATATCCAGTGGTCCGTGGCTATTCACATGCAGCCAGGAATCATGTTTCCTGACATTTTATATGCCTGATTTCGATGGCGGGGAAATACATGAAGCAAATTTGTGTGATTCCATTTTGTAAATACAAAATAGGTTGGTCTAAACCTGGGCGATTACTTATATCAATGTTATATATACAGTGCCCTCCATAAGTATTGGAACAGTAAAGACAAAATTGCTCTGTTGGCTGTGGAGTCAAGACATTTGCAAATATGATTAAATAGATGAATATGAGACAAAACTACAGAATGTCACATTTTATTATTAGCTGTTTCAACACATACATGTTTTACCAAATAAAAATAACAGCACTTTTAGGGTTCATCCCACTCATTGATGTGAGCAGAAGTGTTGGGACAGTTGAACATAAGGCAGATATAAAAGATTAAGTGAAGTGAAGTTACATACTGCCAAGTATGGTGACCCATAATCGGAATTTGTGCTCTGCATTTAACCCATCCAAAGTGCACACACACCGTGAACACACACCCGGAGCAGTGGGCAGCCATTTATGCTGCGGCGCCCGGGCAGCAGTTGGGGGTTCGGTGCCTTGCTCAAGGGCACCTCAGTCGTGGTATTGAGGGTGGAGAGAGCGCTGGACATTCACTCCCCCCACCTACAATCCCTGCCGGCCCGAGACTCGAACCCGCAACCTTTGGATTATGAGTCCGACTCTCTAACCATTAGGCCACGACTTCCCAAAAAGCTATTATTAAGTTGCAGCTATTAAAAGCTATTATTTAGCTGCAGATCCCTTGCACACAATCACAGCAGTGAGTCTGTGACCCATACACATCACCAGACTCTTGGTCTCATCCTTTAAAATGCTTTTCCCAGCCTTTAATGCAGCCAATTCCAGTTGTTGCTTGTTTTGGGGAGTTTCTGCCTTTACACTCCTCTTCAGCTGGTGAAATTAATGTTCAATCGGATTTAAATCTGGAGATTGACTTGGGCAATCAAATACTTTCCATTTCGTTGCCCTTATAGATTCCTTGAACTGGCAGGGTGTTTTGGGTCATTGTCCTGATGCAATATGAAGCACTTCCCAATGAATCTGGTAGCATTTTCTTGAATATTGGTAGGCAAGATGGTTTTGTACCCTTCCAAATTCATTCTGCTCCTGTCATCATACATTAAGTCATCAGTAAAGTTGAGAGGGCCTGTTCCAGAGGCAGCCATGCATGCCCATGCCACGATACCACCTCCACCATGTTTACAGATTAGGCTGTATGCTTGGGATCATTGCAGTTCCCTTTTTTTCTCCACATTTCTGCTTTCCCATCACTTAGATAAAAGTTCATCTTTGTCTCATCGGTCCATAAACACAGTTCCAAAACTCTTCTGGCTCAGCTTTGTGCTTTTTTGCAAACTCTAATCTTGCCTTTTTATTTTTGGTGCTGGTCAGAGGTTTGCATCTTGCTGTGTAGCATCTGTAATTCTGTGTCAAAGTCTCCTGAGGACAGTAGATTGTCAGAGCATCAACCCAGCTTTCTAGAAGTTGTTGCTGATTTTACAGACACGTCTTTTAGGATTCATTTTCACAGATTTTATGATTTGTCTGTCATCAACTACTGTTGTTTTCTCAGCTGATCAGGTCGTTGTTGGTTGCTGGTGGTTTCCAAACTCTTGATTTCTCCATGCCCTTTGTTTTTGCTAGAACTCTAACTGACTTCCTCTTTTATTTTATTTTCCTCACATCTTTTTCACAGTCTGGAGTCCATTTATTTATTTGAATTGCAGGGATCCATCTGCTTTTTTTTCTGTAGCTTTTGTCAGTCTGTAAAAAATATCCCTCAGATTTCTTGTCAAATCTTTTTGTACAGTCATTTGCAAAACTCTCTCTCATTTTAGATGTGTTTTGTGTGTTCTGTCGCAGCATTCATGCTGAAAAACAATGCTGCCATTCAGTCTTTGTGCCACCCAGTGAGAGGAACTGCGGCCACTCCAGTTGACAGTGGCGTCATGTGTAAACCCTCTATGCTTTAAACGTCCAGGCAGGTGTGCTGAGTCAAGTTAAAGCTAAACTCTGCTGAACACCGGTCCTATGGTGACCCCTGATCTAATCTATCGATATTTTAGCTTTCTAGTGAATTGGGGAGACCAGAGATTGTAGTAGCATCTAAACTAATTTTGAGGTATAAATGTGCCATTTCACAAGACTATAGCATTATAAAAATGATTTTACACTCTGCAGTGAAAAATACCAATATCTAAACTATCAATATTTTAGCATGCTTGTAAATTGGGGAGACCAGAGTGTTGCAACACCATCAGAAAGAGATGACAGTAAAGGACAAAATATCAAATATAAAATATTTACAGGACAACCAAATTTGAAACATAAACGTACAACTTCATATCTGGTTTATAAACTGATCTACAATATAATGGTCTATAATTTGATGTTGAATTATAATTTTGACCAACTAAATTTGATTTCAACAATAAATGTCTAAACAAAGCATAAAACATCCATGTGTTACAGCCTATCCAGTAATGAGGTAGACGTTTTGTACTCTAAACTTATTTCCACTATGAATAAACTGTACATTTCAGAGACATTTGGGAGTAATATATGAAAATCTGAGACATAGCATGCAGGAAAATACTCTCTGTTCTCTCCGTAGTTTAATAACCACGCAGCTCCAACATCCACATAGTTTCATGAATATCTCAGGATCATTGCGATCTCTGTTCTAAGGTCAGCACACAGTCAGGTCAATGACACATTCTCGCTGTAGCACCAGTGACCACAGCTCTCAGACCAGTCCTCTGTCATTAAGTAATAAATCAGTTGTGCTGAAATGCTTCCACATTTTCATTTCATTCTGTCACACGGCCGAAAAGGCTGTGAAAGGGGTGCAGAGTTTCGCATTGATCTCCTGCCAGAGCTCTCGGCCACCATGACTAGGCGGCTTTTAGGGAAGATGTTGCAAAGAGCTCAGTCTCAAATCCGAAATGTCTGGGAGTGCTTGAGCACAGAAAACTCTGTCTGTAAGGCAGGTCTCATTATTTGTGAACTAGTGTTTAGATTTGCTCTGGGGATTTGTTCACTCACTGCAACTGAAAGACACTGTTTTACAGAGAGCCGATGTGTGTCAGTCAACTTTTTAGAGGGCTTTCAAAGCTATTGTGTCTTGCTTCGTCTCTCATATGACTTGAAGAAAGCACAAACATGATGTCAAACATGATCTCATTAGTATTCATAAAAAGGTAGCCCTAGCATATAAACATTTAAGTAAGGACAACATATGAATATGATGATCATTCAGTACCACAGTATATATCAAAATACCTTGGTTATTACTATCTGATAGGAACAGAATATATGGTAATCATAGTCATGGTATCATGACTATCATATCCACACACTAGCATTATTTTTAAAATTTTTCCATTCTTCAAAGAGTGCTGGGAAATTCATGCAGCACAACTGGAGAAAAATCCAGAATGGAGAAGAAAGGTAATTTAAATGACTTTGAACATGGTTGCTGGTACCAGATGGGCTGGTCTGAGTATTTCAGAAACTGCTGATCTACTGGGATTTTCACACATAGCCATCTCTAGGGTTTGCAGAGAATAGTCTGAAAAAGAGAAAATATCCAGTGAGTGGCATTTCTGTGGGTGAAAATGCCTTGTTGATGCCAGAGGTCAGAAGAAAATGGTCAGACTGATTCAGGCTCATAGAAGGCAACAGTAACTCAAATAACCACTCGATGTAACCGAGGTATACAGAAGAGCCGACACCGGGTGCTACTCCTGTCAACCATGAACAGGAATCTGAGGCTACAGTTCGCCTAGACTCACTAACATTGGACAATAGAAGATTGGGAAAAGGTTGCCTGGTCTCAGTCTTGAATTCTGTTGCAACATTCGGATGGGTCGGAATTTGGGGCAAACAGCATGAAAGCAAGTCCCCATCCTGCCTTGTCAAATGGTTCAAGTGGCTGGTGGTGGTGTAATGGTGTGTGGGATATTTTATATTATTAGCATGCTTTGGACCCCTTACTACCAACTGAGCATTGTTTAAACGCTGCACCCTACCTGAGTATTGTTGCTGACCTCAGTGTACCCATCTTGTGGTGGCTACTTTCAGCCAAATAAAGAGAAAGGGAAGGGGGGAGGGGGAAGTGGTGTGTGGCCAAGTATGGTGACCCATACTCGGAATTTGTGCTCTGCATTTAACCCACCCAAGTGTACACACAGTAGTGAACATACACGCGAAGCAGTGGGCAGCCATTGCTGCGGTGCCTGGGGAGCAGTTGGGGGTTCGGTGCCTTGCTCAAGGGTCTCACCTCAGTTGTGGTATTGAGGGTGGAGAGAGTGTTGGTTATTCACGCCCCCGCCTACAATCCCTGCCGGACCTGAGACTCGAACCCACAACCTTCAGGTTACAAGTCCAACTCTCTATCCTGGTTTCTTGAACATGACCATGAGTTCACCATTCTCAAATGGCCTCCACAGTCACCAGATCCTTTCAGATCCTCCACAGTCAATCAAGTGAAGCACCTTTGGGATGTGGCGGAATATGGATGTTCAGCTGACAAATCTGTAGCAACTGAATGATATTGTGTCAAATAGACACAAATTTCTGAGGAATGTTTCCAGCACTGTGTTGAATCTAAGCAATGGCAGTTCTGAAGGCAAAAGGGGGACTGGTACTGGTAATGTGCACTTAATGAGGTATCCGGTAAGTGTATATTATGGTATTTATGATGGTAAATCAGGTAGAAGCACCCTGGTTTTTCCATCTGCTAGATAGCTTAATGTCTTCCATCTTCATTCAGTCAAATTATTGTTGCTTTTGTTATGCTACATTGTACACTTATGATTCACCTCTGCCGGTGGTTTCCAAGGTGATCTATCATGCATTCCAGTCTTGTTTGTGTGAATATTTTGCTCCTGTCTGTACTCATTATATTCAATGTTTTGAAAACAATCATTTAACAAGGATTTGTTACATAACTCACAGAAATCTGCATGTTTTAATTAGATTAAATATAGAAAGATAATTATCAGCATTGTTCACAGAAAATACGTTGTGTTACCGTTCATCTAAAGCATTGGTCGGCAACAGGCAGCCCTCGGGCCAAAAGTGGCCCGCCAACAATAATATCTAGCCCGCGCCCGTAGCCAGATTATTTTGATAGCGGCTGGTTCTGAAATAAATCTGTCATGACAGCAACAGTTACTCACAATCAGAGTATGTGAGCAGAGCAGAGCGCGAGTGGAGAGGTGTGATTTTGAATGGAGCGAGAAGCGGATTTTTTAAAAGTCGGAGCGCTCCATCACCGCTCCATCAAGAGTACAATTTATGCCAACGACCCGTAATATAACTGCATATTTAGCAAGAGTTCACGTTAAAAATATTTAGCTAGCAAGATAGAAAAGGATCACTCAGATCAGAAAGAATGTGAAGGCTATGATGACTGCAGTGGACATGAGCGAGAAGTTATATTTCTCTGAAAGCTGACTTTTCTTCTCAGAATTGCGTGATATAAACTCACAATTGCGAGTTAAAAAGTCATAATTCTGAGATATAAAGCTTTTTTCTCCTCAAAACTGGACTTTAACTCGCAATTGCGAGTTCATATCTCACAATTCTGAGGGGAAAAAAAGTCAGAATTGTGAGATAAAATGTCGCAATAGCCTTTTTTTATTCAGTGGCGGAAACGGGCTTCCATAGAACTGTGATATTTCAAACATACTGAGATACTTAGATGCGGAGCGGTGTTTCTGATATCAGTGAACGCGGAGTGATTATTAAATGCTCGGAGCACGGAGGGGAAATTGTTGACGCTCCACTCCGCTCACATACTCTGATTGGACACCGCCACACAAATGTGGCTTTTTGTTGATGACTGTCGCAGGATTTTACACAGCTCACTACCAGTTACAAAATACAGTGGAACAGTCAGTCACAGGCAATTCTGCTAGCATTTTTCATCAATTAATATCTTAAATTACCCTTTGACTACTGTATGTTCTGGCCCGCCATCTAGTGGTGAAATTTCTTTTTGGCCCGATGCCAAACTTACTTGCCGACCCCTGTTCTAAAATGACATCAAACCGCTAGAAAAGCACAGGAACCAGTCAGAGTAATGAGCGTTGCTTTATCACGTCAGACAGTTTATGTAAATATATCCTTGTGACCTACATGTCTTTTAAAGCTTATATTTTAAGCGTGGTTCAGGCTATGTTAGCAGTAGTTTTTTTCCCCCTGCAATTGCAGAGGAAACTTCAAACAAACATCTCGACTGTTTCTCTCTCTCTTCCCATCAGCCACAGCACTCATTTCCTCTGAGCAAAACACAGCTAAATATGTTGTCTCCAAAAGAGCGAATTTACATACTGTTTTGGAGGTAATGGAGCAAAAAGCTCGACGCGCTCACACGCAGACAGTGACTGAAATGAACTATTAGCCGTTTTCTGTTGACGCGGCCATACCTCATTTGCGTTGTATTGCATAATTGTGTTTCATGCATTTTTGCGAGAGGGTGGGGGCTTTATTTTACACTAACAGCAACGCTTTGATGAAGAAACGTTCTCTTTCTCTTTGCAGAAAAGGTGTTTGAGAACTCAAAGGTGGGAGGATGGAGACAGAGAAGGCTGAAAGAGAGGAAAATAAACTCAAGCTTACGCTAGTGCATTTATGTGGGTTCGGCAAACTAATTGAATGTACTTTCGTTTTGTGATTGAGGGTTTTATGATCTAGAGGCAAAGCGGAGTCTGCCAGTGCAGTTCTGGCTCCAGAGACTCAGTCTAATCAAAATGGACACTCGTGGGTTTAAGCCATCTGCCCTCAATAATACACCCACCACACGCGAGCTAAAGCTCAGCGACTATACCGCATTACTGCTCACCAACACCCGCTTTACAGTTTAAAGGCACAGAAAAGTCCAAACCCCAACAGACCGCCAGAGCTTTTGATATAAAAGGGAAGCCTTGAAATTGAAATGCGAGGAGATAGAGGATTCTATTGCAAAAAAAGCTTTGTCAACATGAGCAAAGTTGCACACCAATCCTTTGATGAGCCTAGGTAAGTCTGGAAGAAACTAGGGAAATTGTCCTAATCGTGTTTAAGACAACAAGATCATTACTAAATGGGACCAGGAATATTTCCGGAAACCACTGTTGGTAAACACAATCCGCCGTGCCAACTACAGATGCCAACTAAAGCTCTATCATGCAAAAAGGAAGCCAGCGTTCAGTTCAAAAGCCAGCATCTCTGATGGTATGGGGGTGCATAAGTGTATACAGTATGGGCAGCTTTGGAAGGCACAATGAATGCTTAAAGGTGTATATATACCTTTTATATATAAAGGTTTTAGAGCAGCATATGCTCCCCTCCAGATGACGTCTATTTCAGGGAAGGCCTTGTGTATTTCAGAAGAACAATGCAAAACCACATACTGCAGCTATTACAAAATGAGCTAATTTTGTGCATAAAATTTTACAATTTCTCAATTTAAACATTTGTTATGTTATCTATGTTCTATTGTGAATAAAATATTGGCTCATGAGATTTGAAAATCTTTTTAGTTTTAATTTTATTCAAATTTAAAAAAATGTCCCAACATTTCCGGTATTCGGGTTGCGTGTATATATATATATACAGTGCCCTCCATAAGTATTGAAACAGTAAAGACAAAATTGCTCTGTTGGCTGTGGAGTCAAGACATTTCCAAATATGATTAAAAGATGAATATGAGACAAAACTCCACAATGTCACATTTTATTATTAGCCGTTTCAACACATACATGTTTTACCAAATAAAACGAACAGCACTTTTAGAGTTCATCCCACTCATTGATGTGAGCATAAGTATTGGGACAGTTGAACATAAGGTAGATATAAAAGATTAAAAGCTATTATTTAGTTGCAGATTCCTGGCACACAATCACAGCAGTGAGTCTGTGACCCGTAGACATCACCAGACCCTTGGTCTCATCCTTTGAAATGTTTTTCCCAGCCTTTAATGCAGCCAATTGCAATTGTTTCTTGTTTTGGGGAGTTTCTGCCTTTACTCTCCTCTCCAGCTGGTGAAATTCATGTTCAATCGGATTCAAATCTGGAGATTGACTTGGGCAGTCTAAGACTTTCCATTTCTTTGCCCTTATAAATTCCTTGACTGAACTGGCAGGGTGTCATTGTCCTGATGCAATATGAAGCACTTCCCAATGAATCTGGTGGCATTTTCTTGAATATTGGTAGGCACGATGGTTTTGTACCCTTCCAAATTCATTTTGCTACTGTCATCATACATTAAGTCATCAGTAAAGTTGAGATGGCCTGTTCCAAAGCCAGCCATGCATGCCCATGCCATGACACCACCATGCTTTACAGATTAGGCTGTATGCTTGGGATCATTGCAGTTCCCTTTTTTCTCCACATTTTTGCTTTCCCACCACTTAGATAAAAATTCATCTTTGTCTCATCGGTCCATAAACACAGTTCCAAAACTCTTCTGGCTCAGGTTTGTGCTTTTTTTGCCAACTCTACAGTAATCTTGCCTTTCTATTTTTGGTGCTAGTCAGAGGTTTGCATCTTGCTGTGTTGCATCTGTAATTCTGTGTCAAAGTCTCCTGAGGACAGTAGATTGTCAGAGCATCACCCCAGCTTTCTGGAAGTTGTTGCTGATTTTACAGACACGTCTTTTAGGATTCATTTTCACAGTTATGATGATTTGTCTGTCATCAACTACTGCAGACTAGATTTAAAAGCATCAAAACAACATTTATGTTTGCACTTTCTAATAAAATGTGCATAAATAATTTCATCAAAAGTAACAATCAAAATTAAATTTTTGATAAAAGTCGCATTGCTCAAAATGAATCTGTCACGCTTTTTCGACATTGCCTGATTTGCATAATTAGTGACTCGATTGCTGAAACAGCATATAGCAAGTGCAAATAAATGGAGCCATCAGCGGGCACAAATCGTTATTAGTAAATTTTTACATTTCACAGTCCGGGTGGCACACATTCATGGTCATGGACACAAGTTCAAAAACAAATCATCTCATGCACTGGAGGACACATGCAATTCCATTACATGCAGATATACTGGCAAAGGATGTGCACAAGTGAACACACAGTCTCCATCCCTCCCCCTCTGTCACACTCGCGCGCACACACTCATCCTTTGATGAGTTAAATCCTTTGCTGTTGCAGTCCCTGAGGAGGAAAGTGGAACTGTGTGTCCTAAATGATTGGCCTATTTGTGCAGAAAAACAAATTCTTTCATTTGCCTAACTCTTTCACGGTGCTTTGTTGTTGTGTCAGCTTTAATTTGGATCTGTAAGCAGGTTAGCGCTGTCTCTCTGCCTCTTTCTCTGGCCATTGACTAAGTAGCCACACCACATAATTAAGTCTTAAATGGTCAGCCCAATACGTTCTCCATTTTATGAACTGAAATTAACCTTTAACATGCAAGCACTCTCTCTTTCATCTGCTCATGCTCATTGGGGAATCTGCTGAATAACTGTGATGTATATTGCTCTGAAATCACTGGAAACTGCTCAACAGCTCAGAATGAACCAGACACAGAAGTGACTATGAATAAAATTTATATTTTAATGTACTATTTCTTATTTTAAGATTTTTAGTAGCTTGGTTTAATATCTGTCATTTATGTTTGGTTAAAGGAATAGTTCATCCAAAAAAAAAATGCAATTCATTGTCATTATTTACTTAACCTCATGTCTTTTCAAACCTATGTTGTTTTTTTTCACAGAATGCAAAATTATCCCTTTTTAATTAGCTTCTCATTAAAACATCACAGCATTTTCTCAGTACAAGTGACCACAACTGTTAAGTTGTAAAAGAACACCAAAGGTACCATCAAAGTGGTTCTTGTGCACTTACTGTACATTTCAAGTCTGAAGTTAAAGATATATTGGTTTGTGTACAAAAATGAGCAAAATAGAAGTTTAGCTAATTAATGAGATTGCTATGACGTTAGAGAATTATTAGGAAAATGGGAATCCCTTCCAGTCTTCCAAAATAAACATGGTCTATAAGTGGATTTTGTATCCTCATCTGCCATTGCTTCCAGCGGGTCCTCTGAATGCAGTGCGGCCCACCTTTGCAAGCACATAAATCACATATTTCATTAGTGGCTACAGTGGAAAATAAGACACTTTATACACACAAACACATCCAGATGTATAGGATGAGTTGGCAGGCATATGGGTTCAGTCGTGTGCATTTTGGTTCTTCTATCCAGCTTTGAGAAGACAGCGACAGCTTGATGGAGAACCTGTTTTTTTTTATGCATGACCACACTTTCATTAACAGCTTCTGTCAGAAATGGTTTGGGCGAATGTCATCTGCACCAGAACAGGATGGAGCGTGTCTTTCTCAGGTTGCCAGATTGACGGACAGACTTTTTGGCACTCGCTGGTAAAATTAGCATAGGTTGTGCATCTGTGTAGCACAAAAACAGTGGGTGTAGGAGACAATTTTTTGTTTAAATTCAGTAATCAATGTTATATTATGCGGTGGATTTCAGTTTTGAATGTTTTTGTTTGGATTGTTTGCATTTGTGAACTTACTTTATTCATATGTGCCATTTGGATAAATAATCTGTATTTTACATTGAAAATTAGTACTATGTCAAAATTGTGTACTGGCTCTCTAAGAATGGCATCAGTTAAGTCTGGCGGCAGTGCGTTCTTTGGAATACAGTGGAGTCAGTTTTTCTTTACCGCATCCGTGATATTTAGTATTATATTTTGTTTATTTTATTTTATTTGATTATTTTATCTCTGAGTCAAGATTAAAGCAATGTTTTGAACCAGAAAACGGATTACGTGGATTGCTTTATTGGACATGGAGCAAGTAAAACAGAAACTGAAACTAAGATGTGCTGTCATTACTAGTAAACTTTTAATGCTAGCTTTCAAGTCAACATGAGGTGGGTTTCACTGTGTGCGCATATGAGTACAAATGGTTTCACATAAAAATCATGATTAATCAATACATATATTTTATATTTACAATAAAGATTAGAAACATTTAGAAACATTCCATTCGACTTGGAAATACATCATGTTATGGAAGTAATTCCATAATGCGTAAGTACACATACACACACACACACACACTTACTTATGCTCCCATAATATGATGTACTTTAGTAAAACAGAACATTCAAAGAGAACAGGACTATATACCTGACGAAAACGATCCGTTAGCATCCCTAGTGGAACCTGGCTGCTGGATGACCCTTTAAAGTAAATAGTGCATTCATGTTGACTTTAAAGTAACAATAATTCCCTGTTCAATTACCCGATTTGAAAACTCTTTGCCCCATTTATAATTTAACTCGGAATAATCAGTCTTTGCATTTGTTTAAGAACTAAACAAAGTATCGGAGATAAAAATACGGGATGAAAAAAAAAGAAAACAGAAGACTATTACCCTACTCTGGAGACTTCCCTTGATACGGTAAAATAATTCACCCCCCACACTACACAGAGTGTTTTAAAGGGATTTAATTTTTTTACTACTTTTAGTATGACAAGTCTATTTTTCATGCCTTTGTCTCGCCTCACAATGGACTGTGTTTTCCTCTTTAGAAGGCTTGTTGAAGGCTTGTTGTGTTTAAGGAATCACCTGGGGAAAAGAAAGTCTCTCCAGTCAGAGCTGTAGGTGATTGTTCTTTAACAAACCCCATTCCTTCGCCCCATCTGCTACTTCTACCTGTGCCAGTCCTCTTGTATCTGTTCCTCCTCCTCTTCTCATTTCCTCTCATATCAAACACATGCGCTTCTCAGAAGCAACTTTTGCTGACCATCCATCTTCCGGCACAGTGAATAAGTTTGTTTAAATGCTCAGTTCCCTGTGTTCACATTGGCTGGAAGTGCTTTCATTACGGTGTTGTGCTCGGGGCCTTGATGATGCTATTTGTTGTCTCAGTCAATCATCATCTCTCCCTCTCCACCTACATCTCCTGGGAATCCTCAGGCCTGGGGTCGACGTTCTAATCCCATTCCATATTTCCGATTCAATGAGATCGCAGACAGCAGGTCATCCGTAGCCTGTTCTACATTCCTGATTTAGTAAAAGCACTGATCCACGGTCAGTCCTGCCCTGTCAAATATGTCCGCGGTCTCATCTTTTATATAACGTACGCGTCGGTGCGAAGAAGCTTAATGGTTCCTCTCTAACATGCTTAAGAAGTCAAAACAAAAAGGAATTACATGCTCAAAGAGCTCAATGCAGGCGTTAATGCATTTTCTTTGCCTTGTAATATGCTTAATGAATAGCTTGCCTTCCACTCTTCAAGCACATTATGTTGAAGTGCTCTCTTTTTTTGCATATATTCGTTAAATTGAGCATTGAAGGTTATTTATGTGTTTTACACTTGCTGCCAGATGAAAACCATGCATTTATTTACATGCATGATATTACTGTTTTGTTTTGTTTCACTTTTTCGCCATTTCATTTTTTGTTTTGAAGTAATGTGATGCCAAGCATTTTTTAGTAGCTCATCCAGCTTTCATTCTGTTGGTTTATTGTCTTTTTCTCAATGGATCGTACAGTTTTCCTCCTCATCCTTGGGCTTGGCTTCCTGAAAAATGGCCTTCTTATCCCTGCTGGCTCCTGCTAGGATGACATTTCACCCTGGATCGATGGCAGTTGTCGTCCCGGGTCTCTCGGGACATCACCAGCTAGAGAAGAGTGACCCTGGGGCAGCACCTTCAAATCCTGTAGGGTTAGCTAGGGGTCAAGAGGTCAAGAAAGCCTATTGTCAAAAGTCACAGGTCAAAACAACAATAAAAGTGTTGGAGAGAATCGCCTCACTTGGCACATTTGGTGATTGGAGAAGATTGGACCATATTATGCTTTTCATTGCCTTAACAGCTAGGTCCGTGCAGCCACAATTCATTTCTCTTCGAATATAATGTGTATAATAGGATGAAAGAAAGAGAACTACAGAGTAAAAGAGATAACTTATTCAATATCACATGTGATTAGCAGCACTTGCTTTACTGTTTGCTATGATTAAATCTCAAATAGTTGCTGTATGAACGTCATTTTCCATCTCCAGAAGTGCATTAAAGTAAATATTACCAGATCCCCTGTGATTTTCATGTTTGGGTTTGCATATCAAACAGAAGCAAAGTGTCCACCTCTATATTAAGCCTTTGCACAGAGCAGTAAGTGAATTGGCTAGCAGGAAATGGCAGGTGACATTTGGAGAACTGCCCAGAACGTTTAAATATATCACACTTTCAGCTCAGCCACTGAACTATTAACTGGACTTTGAAGCAAGAAAAAAGGTTTTCTTAAAGGAAGAGCTAATGTTCTATCGCTGTTCACCTTGGTTAATAGGTCAGTGCCTGAGTTTAAGTACCATCACTAAAAGTAAAGGTCACTGTTCTCATGATTCAAGTGAAAGGAAAGATGGATTAAACCTGGCAGAGAGCTGATTTCTTTTATCAGAGTTAACATCCTCTGTCTCTTTTATAGCGATAGCTCACCCAAAAATGAAAATTGTGTCATCCTTTTGTCACCCTCATGTAATTCAAAACACATATGACTTTCCTTTTTTCTGCTGAATAAAAAAAAAAGTGAATATACTATATGCTTTTTGCTATATAGTGAAAATTGCTTGCTAATAATCCTTCTCTCTTCAGCTGTTCTAAAATAAAAAATGGCAGGATTTTGTAACATTCACACAATGTGTTTCGCAAGGCACTGGGTAGCAGACTGAGCAGGAAAAAAAATCTAGATATTTAAAAAAAAATTGAATTTGAGCACTGAATGCTGTGTTGTGCAGCAAAAGACGAGATGCAAGCGTAACTGTCAAACACATCTGTATAGAGCATGTTTACATAGAAAAACTATGGAAAAACAGCATTTTTATGTTGGCATATGTATAAATATGTGGAGAGCAAGATTTTGGGTGAATTTTGCTTTGATTCTCATTAAAAAAAATTACAATTTTATGGTCCCTTTTGTTTTGTTTCCTTTTAATTTACGATGGTAGAATGATTGGTAGAATTGTTCCCTTTTTTCTGCCACATAAAAAAAAGTACAGATTTTGAATAATGAGTTATAGGTAAGATTTACAGACTATCCCAAATGCCAAATCAATATGTTAAACGCTAAGCCAATAAGAAGTATTTTAATCTACAGATCTGAAACACAGCTATGAAAATACAGTTGCTTCTGCATTCCCATATTAAATGTTCTGGAGCGGGTTTGTGAGCTATAGCTCTGACTGGCTGTCCCCTCCGATGGCCAGCAGAAGTGGGCTCCTTTGTAGTTGGGCCGTTCTGATGCCTGTTCCAGAGCATCTGCGGTTTCTGGGCAAATATCTAAGAGGGCTACTGTGAGATATTCTCCTTCATTTCCGTCCATTATTTATATGACAGGATTTCTTTCGCTGCCACAGAGCACAGTCACCGTAGCTTGAAACCCCGTTGGGATTCCAGGTGTTAGGCAAGAGCAAGGACAGCTAGTCAGTCGGTTTCCCCCCTGTGGCTCCGAACCTCCAAACGAACTGCTTCTTCTTCCAGCTGGGAGGAAAAACGAATGGTGATGGAAGGCCTTGAACAGTCCTTGTCTTTCCTGGCTGGTGTTGCCTCAACAGTTCAACGGTTTTTGTTTCTCAAAACTCATTGTTCGGGAACCGACGTGTTAAAAGGTACGGCTATAAATATATATCGGAGTTAAAATCATTCCGGAAAGGTCACAAATTGATAATTGAGACTCATTCTGTGGAGCCTAAAGGCCTGATTTGTCCTATTTCTTTTACTCATCTTCCAGACGCTACTGGTACCAGGACCTCCATTTCGCAGAAGGAGGTTATCGAAGGAGGCCCTCTCCTCAACCATGAGGGAATACGGAGGGGAGGGTGTTTCCAGTGATATGTAGGTCTAGGTGATTAAAATGAAGTGTTATACCCACAATATGTCTTAATTGAAGCTCCGCCAAGGACTTTTTTCCCCTATACCCACTAAGATCTCCATTTTAAATCACTCCCTAGTTCTCGTTCTCTCCCCCACCTTTGACAGAAGAACTGAAGTTCTCACACCTGCATTTGCCATCATCATTTACACAAATGGCCTAGAGACAGAGTGAAAATGAATGGATACTAGGGGCATATCTTCCCTCCCTCTCTCTCACCTTCTGCTCTGATATCCTCCGCATGCGGAAAATGCCAGGGAGCATCTCGTGGGCTTTCGGTATCTAACCCAAATCCTTCACTTTGCTTGAGAAATGGCTGGCTGAGCCTGGCCCAAGAGACCGGTCTGCCCTGCGCCAGCATCGGTTTACTTATTAAATATAAGATCTCGCTGCTCTCTCCCTTTCTTTTTTCTCTCTCTCCATCTTTCTCTTCATCCCTCAGTATCTTCTCCGTCTCAGAGGCTGCACCCAAGCTTCCCAGGAGTTTAGGCCCAGCGTTTGTTTGAAGAGCAGTAGAGAGAAGCGGCATTCTGGGAGTTTACAGCAAGGGTGGAGGGTGGAAGCTGGTCGCCCAGGCTGGATGGAAGTTCTGTCAACCTGCTTCTGTGATGTGCCGCCCTATCTGAAAGGCCCTGATGGCGAGATAGGAAGACTATCAACCATAGCTTCAAAGTCCAACGAGCCAGTCTGATCCTCATGGGGGGCAGACAGAGCGGGGGGAGGAGTGTAGAGGAGATATGGGATCAACAAAAGTGAGGAAAAGAATAGGACAGAAGGACGTAAGTGATGTGACAAATGGTAATGGTGACAAGAAAGTGTTAAAGGGATAGTTCACACAAAAAATAATATTCTGTCATCGTTTACTCACCCTCATGTCGTTTCCAAGGGAACATTATATTTTTTTTTTTGTTTTTTTTTATGAACAGGTGCTTTCTAGCAACACAAAACCACCATAAATGGATTACAAAAGTGGTTTGTATGATTTGTGCTCTTTACTTCAAATCTTGTTAATGTATACAGTATCTGATTAACTGAATATTTGGGGAATAAAATATATTCTATATCAGCGCATGCAAGTTCTATATCAGAACGCCGGCTCCTGCGTCAGCAGCACCACATGCATGCCTGGTACTGTCGTAAACGAAGACTGAAACGGAAGTGAAGAAATTGTTGACTAAGTCATTATTTTTTTGTTTTCTTTGCACACAAAATGTATTCTTGCAGCTTCATAAAATTACAGTTGAACCGCTGTTGTCACATGGACTGTTTTATGGCCTTTAACATGGTAGTTCCGTTGCTGTCTATGGAGGGTCAGAAAGCACTCAGATTTTATCAAAAATATCTTAATTTGTGTTCCAAAGATGAACAAAGATCTTAATGGGTTTGGAACAACATGAGGGTGAGTAATTAATGACAGAATTTTCATTTTTGGATGAACTATAGCTTTATACGTCACGACTTAAACACAAAGTCGAATGCCATTCAGAACGGTTTTAAATTCCTATTTTACTCTTGAATTTGAATTAAGGATGCTGAATTACAATTCACGTTTGAATCATATAACCTTAATAAATGTCATTTTTCAAGAAGAAAAGGAAGATTCATTAAGACTGATGTTTTGCAAAAGTCTGAAAGTTTTATAGGCCTAGCAGACAGATAGATCTGTTTGTAATGTCACTTATAAAAAAGATTTTTCATTTCTATACACTTCTTTATATTTAATAAATAACTTTTTTATGGACCAAGGTGTAAGGACACCTAATTTCCCAGAATGTAAATTCCACTTAAATTCCAATTCAAATACCAATTAAGTGGGAAACAGGTTATTTTTCTTTTCTGTTTTTCAAAATCAAAATCATATATGGCATGACCAATTTAAATTTAAAATGAATGACTCGGTTCTTAAATTTTAAGGCCAATTCACACCACACTTACAGACAGCGACAAAGAGCAACAGACACAATTTTCAGGTTTTGTCGGATTAGTGTGTTTGTTGGCATTGGTTGGTGCTTGTTTTTGTCCAATGAACATGTTCAATCAGAGTTTGTCATCTTGGAACGTCTGAGAAATTATGTGCTGTACTCTGTCAGCATTGTTCTGCATCTGTCGTTGCAGTGTGAATTTTCCTGGAGACTGGCTCATTCACGAACTAACAAAACCCACAGCACCCACCTGTGGAACCCTATTATTCCAGCAGATGGAAAGATTCCATCACATTAACAACGAAAAATTACAGAAAGAGAAAGTTGCACATCCTTCCACTCGTCCTACCCCTCTACAGAGGTTAGAGTTCACAGCAGTGACAAGTGCATTGAGGCATCAACTTCTCGGATCTCTTTCGCCATCATGTCTCTTTTCCATTTTTTCCTCCCTGGCACTCGGGTGTTTTTCCATCCCCACAGAAAGACGTCAGGCGCTCAGTCAATTAGGCACAGATGGCAAGATTACAGCGAGAGAGAGTAGGGTGAGAGGGGCCTGTGTTAAACGCTGAGGAACACACACACCAGACAGGAGAAACAGCACTGCAGGGACAATCCAACATGAGAGAGAGACAGGGGGGGGGGGGGGGGGGGGGGGGGTCACAAAGGCTATGTGAGAAGAAAAAAAAGAGAGAAGTGCCTCATTGAATATTGAGAAGGGCTGCTATTCCCTGCTTCCGGAGGCATGGCCTTGTTGTACCGCTACAGATGTAGATCCATTAAATGGATTGTTGTGTGATAAGAGACAGTGATCAAGGAACAGAACACGGGCTGTAAAACATTTCATCACACAGAAAATGTGTTTCTTCGGATCTCCTGTACAGATCAGAGATTGGCAGGAATATTGATATTACAGGAATAATTGATATTATATAGGAATGTATAACATGCTGTTGATTGCCACAAACAGTAATTAAAACATCAGTTTATAAAATGTTTACTGTGTTGCACATGCAGTGCAAATGTATGGGAAAATTATTCCAGAGAGTTTAAAAGCAAAAATGTGAAGCTTGTATTATCATCCCCTTTAATATATAGTGTCACCAAACTGAATCGAAAAAACAATGACATTTAAAAATAAAATCATAATTTATTTTAATAATGAGGTGATATTTTATTTGCCATCTTGTCTAAAAATGTGTGATATTTGAGCTGTAAAATTTACATCTTTTTTATTATTAATTCTACAGTAGTATATAACGTATACTACTGTAAGTAATTTATTCTAATATAAAAAAATGTAACCTTGTTTTTTGAACTAGGATTAAATGTTCTTAAATGTGTGTGTGTGTGTGTGTGTGTCTGTGTGTGCGTGTGTGTGTGTGTGTGTGTGTGTGTGTGTGTGTGTGTGTGTGTGTGTGTGTGTGTGTGTGTGTGTAAAAATATATACATGTGTGTGTGTGTCTGTCCCACATACCCCATCTGCCATTGGTTAGCCGAACAGATTATTTATTTATCTAATTTCAGATAGATTATAGTTGTCTAAACTGGAAAAGTAATGCTTTAACAAAAATTCTCACACTCACAAGAAAAGTGTTTTTTCAAATAAATGCATGTGGATGTGAAGCCAAACAGTGCAGGGAAATGAAAGCAACTGTTAAAATAATTACAAAATAGATTTAAAAATTAAAAAATAAAATGCAAGTTCAAAGCACTTTTTTAAATAGCCTAAGTATTTGCAAAATGTGCACTCTTGTATATATCATCCAAAATATGCCCTGCAGTGATATTAGGAATAGACCTTCACCACAGCTCTGGAATTCCAGTGACTGTAGGATGTGACAGCCAGAGGAGTGGATTAAAAAAGGGAGAGAGCAGAGAAAGAGAAAACGCTGTCCTAGATTAGGACAGTCAAGCATTTGGAAAGTGTCTGATTCATCGAGCTTGAAGTGCAGCGAAGGTTAAGTGAGCTTTAGAAGGTGTGTGTGTGTGTGTGTGTGTGTGTGTGTGTGTGTGTGTGTGTGCGTGTGCATGTTTATGTGGTTTATGAGGGCACAAATTTGTAAAATGACATGGGTATGACAGAGGTATTACAATATGAAGGTGGTTTATGAGGACACTGCCTATGTCCCCGTAATTCAAAAGGCTTAAAAACATACTAAATGGTGTTTTTTTGAAAATCTAAAAATGCACAAAGTCTCCTATGAGGGCTAAGTTTAGGTGTAGGGCAATAGCACACACAGTTTGTTCAGTATAAAAACCATTACGCCTATGGAGAGTCCCCATAAACCACAAAAACCAACATGTGTGTGTGTGTGTGTGTGTGTGTGTGTGTGAGTGTGTGTGAGAGAGTGAGAGAGACAGCGAGAGACCCATCATAATTATAGGTGTGCACCGGGCCACCAGGACGCAATTAACCCAACGAGAAATGTATTTATTCATGCCTCTGTGCCACATGGAGTTCCACACAGGGTGAGTCAGCAGTCCGAGTCCGCGCGAACACACAAACGGCCGTGCATTAATACATGCTGGAATGCGGCGGAAAATAAGCAGAGAGAGAAACAAAATATCAGTTTAAATGTGGCATTAGAGTGCATGGTCGCCACCTGTCACGGTTATTTAGAAAGCACGCAATGTTCTTGTGGTAACCAATCGTTTAGCGCTCGACCTGAAACACTTTCGCACAAACACACACTTGCTTACACGCAAGTGCCATACCAAAAACCGGGCTGACAATACCTCATCTATGTTCACACAGACACGGAGCAGGAGTCGGGGGAGGAAGCGCAGCAGCGGAGAAAAGCAGAACTGACAGAATGAAGAGGCCCTAGCAGGAAAACATCAGTAGAGAAGTCATCCCAATGCATGGCAACAGAGCAGTTCCCATGGTGCACCGCAGGCAGCCTATCTCTGGGGCTAGAGGCAGGTAATAGGAAGCTGTAATGATAAAGACGGGGAGAGAAGCCACAGGAGCATCTTCCATTCAGCCCTTTTCTCAGAGAGAGAGAGAGAGAGAGGGATGAGGGGTGGAGAAAAGACTTTCTATCAGAGGCAGACTTCCATTTGAAAGCTGTGAGTTAGGCAATCTGTGGTCTGGATGAAGTGAGAATGGTGAACATGAGAACCTAAAGAAGAGAGAAAAGTAGATGTGATTGCAATACAAACGTTGACTTACAACGGGAATCAGAAGGGTATTTAACTGAAATCTGAAAACATTCCGTTTAAATTGGAATTTATATTCTAGATGCCTTTTAATGCTTCTTCTTTTAATTCAAAGTTACGGTGGCCGAGAGAGCTCAATGCGCTGCAAATAGAAAAAACACCTGCAAATTAAGAAAACAACTTCCTCAATTTTACAATACACACGCTGCAGATGCTCACAACATAACCAAATAAAGAAACACACTGCAAGTAAAATTTATTTGGTTGCATTGTGAGCATTTGCAGTGTGTTTATTTATTTTTTTGTGTTGTGAGCATTTGCACCACCTGCTGTCAAATTGATGAATATGTTATCTTGATTTGCTGGTGCTTTTTCTATTTGCATGTGTTTTCTGAAGTTGCAGCGTGTTGAGCTCTCTCGGCCACCGTACAAAGTTTCCATAAATCACTGTTTTGAATGTGAATCTGTAACTACACTTTATATGAACAACCTGGCTCTCAGTTCACCCAAAAATGAAAATTTGCAGGTCATCTAAAATGTAGACAAGTTTTTTTTCATCTGAATTGATTTGAAGTTGCTCACCAATGGATCCTATGCAGTGAATGTGCCGTCAGAATGAGACTTCAAACAACACAATAATACACAAGTAATCCACACAACTCCAGTCCATCAATTCATGTTTTGTGTAGAGTGTACTTGTAAGAAACAAATCCACCGATACATTTGTTTAGAGCTGTTTTGTAATGCTTTTGTATGTAAATGGTGATGGATCTGTACATATTTCTCTCCTGATTCAGACAAGCTGACTTTTTCAATGGCGGAAGCAATATTATAGCCTGGTAATACCAAACTCTGCTACTTCGCTTTGCTTCGTAGACAGAGTCTGGAAGGGCATAATTGGCAAGCGTTTACTTTCTCGTGGGGGGGCGCTTGTCTGAAGTTTAAAATCATTGGTGTACCCGTAAGCCAATCACATAATGTTTGGTTATGACGCATGTTATATGCCGACTCAGCCGCCTCAAACTTCCGCTGTAAACACAGGTGTGGCGAAAACAAAACCGTCGCGAAAAATACCGGAGTGACGATGGCTGTGAACAACTTTTGCAGATTATGTGAAGTAAATCTATGCATCCACATTACAATTAGTGCATCTAAACTAATATTTGACAGTAGAGACAAACAAGAAAATATTTGCAGCCAACTGTCAAAATTAGGATTAGTTCGGTTAAACACAGCTCTTCGTTCATATCGAGTCTGTCGGAAATGCTGCAATTTAATTGCAAGATTGCAGCATGACATGGCAATATTCAAGGACTGGAAAAGAAAGGAGACACTGACCTGTCAAAAGGGTGCCAGTTCGAGCTTCAAAACCTGTCGGGAGTAGGGCCACAACATCACCCCCATTCAAAATGTGAACCAAACACTCTTCTTGTTCGGGCTTCAGTTGGCAAATGCTGGGAATATTCTCCACAACAGAGCGAATAGCATCCCGTGTCTCCATGTCCGCTGTCGTTTTAGATTTACCTAAGCTAAAGTACAATCTTAAATTCTGCGCTTAGCGTCTACGTCACGGCTCTCAGCCTGCCCTCTGTTCGTTGGTTGGACAGCTGGTGCGGAGCCACAGATAATCTGGGAGCTGGTTTGCTATATCAAACTGAGTACAGAAGCGAACTGAAATTGAGCGGAAGTACAAAGTCTGACGTAGTCAGGCTAGCAATATTATGGCTAGAGGAATAGTATTTTAGCCAGAATTCAAAAAAAGTATTGATGGATTTATTACAAACATGCAGATTGTGGATTACTTACACTACTAATAGATTACTAAAATGCATTTAACAGCTGTTGTAACTCTCCTTTTGAAGGCACCCATTCACTGCAGAGGACCCATTGGTGGACAAGTGATGTAATGCTAAACTTCTGTAAATCTGTTCTGACGAAGAAACAAACTGATTTCCTGTACATCTTGGATGGCCTGAAGGTGAGTAATTCCTTTAAATCACAGGATTAAACCAGTAATTTGTGATTTCAAGACCGAATTGAGTCTTTTTGAATGATTCACTAAAAAGAACTGGTCCGTAAAATCATTTGATGGAGAAAGATAATTAAGGATAATTTATGTCCCCTTTACAACTTGCGACTTAATATGAATTTCCATGAATCAGATCACACTTAAAGGTGCTCTAAGCGATTTTTGCCAAACGATGTTGATATTTGAAAGCACCAAAACAAACACGCCTATAACCCAACAGGACAAAAAATCAACATTACTCACCTATCAAGAACAAATAATGCAACCTCGGCGTCCGATTCGAGCCCTTACCGCTCCTTGAGTTCTCTCCACCGCTGGAAAGCTGCTCCGATATTTACGCAGGTCCTACCTCTTGCCTGATCGTAACCTTTCTTTTTAATGTTTTGTTTCTCTGATATTTTCCTCTTTTTATCTGCCATCTCTCTCTATCTTACAGTCGATCTGCTAATATCCTTCTTGTGCACTCAAATCAAGCGCTCTCTTCTATCATTACAAGACACGCCCCCTTACTGCAGATTGGCTACAAGTGTGTTTTGGGACTCAGTCTGACGCTGTGGTCAAAAACGTTTTAATTACATTAAAAACCAATATATGCGCATAAAAATAAATTACTCTAAAAATGCATTTGGAAGTTGCCTGTGATGGATTTTAAGAAATATGAGGGTAAGTAAATGATGACAGAATTTTGTGGGTGATCTGTCCCTTTAACAGACATTATGAAAATCAAATATGATACAAATCAGTCTTTGATTCCCAACCCTACTTGAGAGGAGAAATAACAACATGTTAGGCGATTGGCATTATCAATGCTAATTGATGAATGTTGGGGATTTGTAACTATGGCTCGTAACTAAGCATTCTTGGATATGGCCCATCCGTATGCAAAGCATTCTGGAGGCTAAATTGAATCACATTACATACAAGACAGACAGTGCCTCGCGGGCTACCGCAGCAGATGAGATCATAAAGCTTAATTTCCATGAGACTGCATGCGTTTAAGGAGATCTGGCATCCAAACTTCATATTTATTCATCGAAACATGGAGACTTGAGCACTTAACAAGCTTTTCTCTCCTCCTCTGTTAAACCCATCAGGGCCTCTTGACGGTACAGCAGGTGTTTATGTATTTTGTTTTTTTCTCTAACAAGGGAGGAAAAACTGAGAAAATACTTCCTTGCTGTTTTCTGAGTTCATCTTAATAGTCTCCCATCTGCCATGTAAGCCGGGCACTCTCTAGAGCAAATGCTGTTTGGCTGTGTGGCGATATCTCCAGGATTTTAATCCGGTTTGGCACTGCTGATAGGTGGCCCAATCCACTTTTCCTCGCATGGTGGCCAGAATATCGATCTACGGTCAGTGACGCCTGCCTCCTCACCCCTCACACGCTCCATCTCACCACTGACCCCCACCAGCAGGATCAGGGGAAGAAGTCAAACCAACCAATCAAGCGTGAGTCTTGGAAAGGCTGAAGGGATATTGGCTGATCGTATATTTGACAGGCTGAGCAATGAACCATTTAATTGCGTCAGTTATTCATGCTTTTTCTGTACCGAGGGTCAAATGTAGTGTCTGGCTGCCTTAGCCGATCTTTTGGCATATAACTGACACATAATTGCCAGCATAATTACCTTTTTTTGGAAATTTGAAAAAAAAAAAAAGTTCAGTTCTCTATAGCAACTTCTTTTTTGTGCATATACATATAAACAGCACAGTTTCTGTACAGCTAAAATCTCTATTGAGAGAAAATGATGTGTCTACGAAATATGAAATTATGCTTCTTTTTTTTTTCCTTTCATCTGCAAGTTGACATTTTTCCATCAGAGGCACTTGTAAACATCTTCCTCTTATACCCACAGAATAGCTCACTCACTCATAAAAAAATTCATCTCCTCAGCCTCCTGGTCATATTCAGTGTGTTATCATCGTTTAGAGAGCCTGCATGGCTCTAGAGCCGAGACGTGTAATATTGCCAATTTTAACAAATATAAGAATAGTGTCTGTCAGTATGATGGTTCTCTTGCACTCCACATCCATCCACAATGTATTTATTTTATATTATTTGTTTATTTTTTCAGATCCTAAAAAGCCATTCTTTATGGAAGTTTATTTGGAAAAAAGAAAATAAATAAGGTAATTACTATGTTATCTCATAATTCAGACAACCCCCCCCCCCCCCTTGCAAAAAGTTTTTTCTCTGAATTCTGAGTTTACATCCCATATTACATCTGTTACTGTAATATAGCAAGTATTGATTAGAAATTTAATATATTAGAGTCATTCATTTTCAATTACAATAATTATAATAGATGCTATAAATAGCCTATTATAATAATTATAATTTTTAGTTTGCATAACAGTATTTTTCATTCTAATTACTGTCATTTTGAATTGGATGGAATTTTATTTTATTTTGTATGACGGTACTCTCAGACGTGTTTTAGGGAATATCTGCTCCATTTCTCAGGATTTAATCTAGGAAACCCCAATCTAAGAATGACGTAATCTCTTACCTTCCTTGCTCCCCAACAGATCTAGGGCAGACAATAATCATATTTTTCTAAATGCAAGCATGTATTTTTCCCCACTTGCTTTTCAGCCCCAATCTAGTGCACGTGTCAGAACACAAGAAAATCCAGTGTCGACCTAATTAAGTAATGAACCTGGACATCATAATAATGCCATAACAATAACCCCTTCCGGTGTCTCACATACAGAAAAAGGCAAATGCATTCAACAGGACACCTTAGAGAGTTTTTTTTTGGGGGGGGGGGGGGTTTAGTAAGTCTTTGGCCCCTTTTCAGAGTAGATGCATATCAGAGTGTCGCATATGATTAAAAAGGTAAGTGCCATACAATGTCTCGTGGTAATGAATTTGCGCTTCTTCATTAAGCTTTTTTTCAGACCATTGTCTCTCAGAAAGACAGCCACTTCATCTACTAATACGTCTCCACAGTGCGGGGCACCGAGGTCAGTTTACAATGAAATTTCTGCTCAGGTTTAATTCTAAAGTTGTGTGTGTGTGTGTGTGTGTGTGTGTGTGTGTGTGTGTGTGTGTGTGTGAGAGAGAGAGAGAGAGAGAGAGAGACAGAGAGAGAGACAGAGAGAGAGACAGAGAGAGAGACAGAGAGAGAGATAGAATAAATGGGTTGGTTTTCATCTATTTTCTGCAATAACAAAGCAGCTCAGACAAAGATAAAATTCTTAAGAGAAATTAAAGGTGTTTCATGTATCCATCACTGTTACTGGAGGTTTTTTTTTTATCTAGCGCTCTGTAAAGGGCCATTATTTGTCCATTCCTGCCTATTCAGATGCAATTACATTGAATTAGTTCCACAAATTTCACTGTGTTGAATTCACTTGTCTCTTTATAATGTGATCACAAACCTATCAACCACACTGTATTTAAGAGTAAAATAAAGAATATAAAATATAGTAAATCAAAATAACAAAATAAACATCTTAATTTTATTAAAAGTACTCTTATTATACAAGAAAACTGTTCTGAATATGTCATATAAACAAAGAGTCAGTAACCAGTCAGTGCACTGTTTTAAGTTCCACAGGCCTTAAGTGAATCAAAAAAGACAGACCTCAAACCACCAAAGCTGTGTCTGAAATCATGGGAATACTGTCAGAAATATTGTCACAATTCAATCTGTCAGCGAGACAGGAAGACACCAGAGTCAAGACGTGAGCATCATAGAGAGCCAAATATATACTGAGTCACAGACCCTGACATGGGCTCCTGCACCCACCCAAACCCCTTCCTTCTCTCCGGGCTTTTGTTCTGTGGACCATCTGCGTTTGTAGGGCTTCACTGAGCGTATTTCTGAGTGGCAGCTAATGGAGGAGGTTGAGGGACCGAATATGTTAGCTTCACCTCAGACAAAAATAAACCTTAATGTTACAGGCTAAACACAACATGTTAATGTTTCACACTTGCTGGAGAAAAAATGGCTTAGAACGTCTATTTGAGCTGATCGGTTTTATTTCCTCTTTTGTTTGTCTTTCTATGTTACACATTGTTAAAAATTTTAATATCTGTAGTCTCATATTTAATCCAATATTTTCTAAAAGATCTCAGTTTCTGAAGAGTTATATGCCATGAACCAAACCAATCAGCTACAGTGAATCACACCATTAAAATATTCATTTGAGACAAAAACATATTTGAAAATCAGAAAAAAGACAAAAGTACAAGACTATGTACTTTAATGGGGGGAAAGAACTACAATCCTAAGAAGCATTGGGAATTACATCAAATAAAACTGATGGATAATAGTATGTCATATTAGATATATTATGCATATTATACAATTTTATTTGTATAGCACTTTTAACAATACAAATTGTGTCAAAGCAGCTTTACATCGGCTTGATATAAAGCTGGGTGGCTTTAAATCAGCTTTACAGTATTTAGACGGGAAAATAGTTTGTCGAAATAGTGTCATTCTCATCTGGCCAGACAAAATCAGCAGTTTAAATCTAGGCTAAAGCAGAATCCGATTGTGCAAAGGACTCATCTGGTTCCTGTAGTCTTGTCCCAATGGCCGTCTTGGAAACAGGGTCTTCACTGGGGATCAGTCTCTGGGGCTCATCTATGTGTCCTGGTGTAGAGGTCATCTCTAGGTGCTGATCCACCATCTGATCTGGATACAGTCTGGATCTGGGTGGCTATGGTGACCTCGGAATAAGAAAGAAACAGACTAATATAATAGCGTAGATGCCATTCTTCTAACAATGTAAGTACATCAGGTGTTTTGGGAAGTGTTCCCGGTACCGGTTGACCTAATTAATGCAGCCTAACAATCCTTTAACGGATTTGAATTATAGAAATGCGATAGTGTATTATGCGTAAGACAGGTTAAAGAGATGGGTCTTTAATCTAGATTTAAACTGACAGAGTGTGTCTGCTTCCCAAACAGTGTTAGGTAGATTGTTCCAGAGTTTGGGTGCTAAATAGGAAAACGATCTCCCGCCCACAGTTTATTTTGATATTCTAGGTATTATCAAATGGCCAGAGTTTTGAGATCTCAGCGAACCTGAAGGACTATAATGCGATAAGAGCTCACTCAAATACTGAGGTGCCAAACCATTCACGGATTTATAGGTAATTAGCAAGATCTTAAAATGTATAAGATGTTTAATAGGGAGCCAGTGCAGTGTTGACAGAACCGGGCTAATGTGGTCATAATTCCTGGTTCTAGTAAGAACTCTACCTGCTGCATTTTGAACCAGCTGGAGTTTGTTTATTAAACGTGCAGAGCAACCACCCAATAAAGCATTAAAATAATCTAGCCTCGAAGTCATGAATTCATGAATTAATGTTCCTGCATTTGACATTGAGAGCATAGGTCATAATTTAGATATATTTTTAAGATGGAAAAATGCAGTTTTACAAATGCTAGAAACATGCTTTTCGAAGGAAAGATTGCTATCAAAAAGTATGCCTAGGTTCCTAACTGATGACAAGGAATTTACAGAGCAGCCATCAAGTATTAGACAGTGATCTAGGTTATTACATGCAAAAGTTTTTGGTTCAATAATTAATACCTGTTTTTTTCAGAATTGCTAGTTCATCCAGTTTTTGATATCAACTATACAGTTAGTTTTGTAAATTGGTATGTTTCATCAGGTCGCGAAGAAATATAGAGCTGGGTATAATCAGCATAAAAGTGAAAGCTAACACCATGTTTCCTAATGATATCTCATGTAAAGCATGAAAAGTAAGGGGCCAAGTACTGAGTGATTGGTACCTCTACATTTACTGCCACAAATTGATGGCGGTCAGATAAGTACGATTTGAACCATGCCAGTGCACTTCCTCTAATGCCAACATAAGTCATAGGGGAACATAGGGGAAGTCGTGGCCTAATGGTTAGAGAGTCGGACTAGTAATCGAAAGGTTGCGGGTTCGAGTCCCCGGCCGGCAGGGATTGTAGGTGGGGGGAGGGAATGTCCAGCACATGGCTGCCCACTGCTCCGGGTGTGTGTTCACGGTGTGTGTGTGTGTGTGTGGATTTGTTCACTACTCACTGCTGTGTGTGTGCACTTGGATGGGTTAAACGCAGAGCACCAATTTCGAGTATGGGTCACCATACTTGACAATACGTCACGACTTAAAATAATTTTCTAGTCTATTTAAAAGAATGTTGTGGTCGATAGTGTCAAACGCGGCGCTAAGATCCAGTAGCACTAATAGAGAGATACAACCACGATCAGATGATAAAAGCAGTCTCAGTACTATGATATGGTCTAAAACCTGACTGGAAATCCTCACATATATAATTTTTCTCTAAGAAGGAGCATAGTTGTGATATAATATCTTTGACAGAAAAGGGAGATTGGAGATCAGTCTGTAATTAATTAATTATTTGGGGTCAAGTTTGGGGTCAAGGCTTAATAACAGCTTAGATGGAACAGGGTCTCAAATACAAAGATGTAAAGGGGAACCCGCGACCTTAAGGTTACAAGTCCAACTCTCTATCCATTAGGCCACGACAGCCGAAAGTAAGTAGATCTAGCAGTTTGTAATGTTTTTTTTTTCTGTAGGATAGGGTACTTTCCCGCCAAGCAATACGAAATACCTCTAATTTTGTTTTTCTCCAGCTGCGCTCCATTTTTCGGGCTGCTCTCTTTAGGGCCCGAGTGTGCTCATTATACCACGTGTTGGACTCTTTTCCTTAATCTTCCTTAAGCGTAAAGGAGCAACCATATCTAAAGTGTTAGAAACGTGAGAGTCAATAGTTTCTGTTACATCATCAAGTTGTTCTGAGCTGTTGGATATGCTGAGGAATTGAAATAAGTCAGGAATATTATTTATAAAGTAGTCTTTTGTGGTAGAAGTGATGGTTCTACCATATTTGTAACAAGGAGTTGGCTTTACAGCTTTAGCTATATGGAATATACACAAAACTAGATAATGATCTGAGATATCATCGCTCTGCTTCAATATTTCAACGCCACTGACATCAATTCCATATGACAGTATTAAATCTAGAGTATGATTTCGACAATGAGTAGGTCCTGAAATGTGCTGTTTAACACCAATGGAGTTTAGAATGTCTATAAATGCTGATCTCAACGAATCTCTTTCATTATCAACATGGATATTAAAATCACCAGCAATTAGGACTTTATCTGCAGCCAGCACTACCTCAGATAGAAAATCAGTAAATTCTTTAATAAAGTCTGTCTGGTGCCTTGGTGGCCTGTATACAGTAGCCAGTACAAACATTGCAGGGGATTTATCATTAACACTTGTTTCTTTGGATAAAGTTATATGAAGCACCATTACTTGAAACGAATTATACTTGAAACCCGACCTCTGAGAAATACTGAAAATATTGCTATAAATTGTGGCAACACCTCCCCCATTGCCTTTTGAACGCAGTTCATGTTTGTAACTGTAATCTTGGGGGGTAAACTCGTTTAAAGTAACGTAGTCATCTGGTTTTAGCCAGGTTTCTGTCAAAAAGCACATCTAGTTTATGGTCAGTGATCATATCATTTACAAAAAGTGCTTTTGTAGAAAGGGATCTAATATTCAATAAGCAAAGCTTTATAATTTGTTTATCTGTATTATATCTGTTTTTTTATTTGTTGAACATCAATTCAATTGTTACTCTTATTTTGGTTTGGATGTTTTCTGTATTTTCTAGTTCAGGGAACAGACACAGTCTCTATAGTGTGATATCTAGGTGAAAGAGTCTATGTGCTGAGAATTAACTGACTTCTGTGACGTGAGGCGGCAAGCAGACGGTCGGTTTAGCTAGTCTGTCTGATTCCTGACCTAGGCCCCAGTTAGTCAAGTACGAACTCTAAGACTATGTGCGATATTTCTAGAGAGAATAGCGGCACTACCCCAAGAGGGATGAAGACCATCTCTTTTCAACAGGTCAGGTCTGCCCCCAAAATTCTTCCAATTGTCTATGAAACCTATGTTATTCTGCGGGCACCACTTAGACATCCAGCCATTGAGTGACAACAGTCTGCTATTTATCTCATCACCCCGGTAAACAGGGAGCGGACCAGAGCATATTACAGTGTCTGACATCGTACTTGCAAGTTCACACACCTCTTTAACATTATATTTAGTGATCTCCGACTGGCGAAGTCGAACATCATTAGCGGCGACATAAATAATCTTACTGAATTTACGTTTAGCATTAGTCAGCACTTTTAATGATGTCAGGCGCTCTGGGTCCCGGTAAACATTGGACTATGGTGGCTGGTGTCTCTATTTTCACGTTCCGTACAATAGAATCGCCAATAACTAGAGCACTTTCATCAGGTTTCTCAGTGGGTGTGTCACTGAGTGGTGAGAACCTGTTTGATGTTTTGATCGGAACGGAAGAGTGGTGTTTTGACCCGCAACTAGGCAGCCTCACAGTCACCCTGTTGCCCTTCTGCACGGGCTCTACCGGAACCGAACAATGTACAGGACTCCCTGAGCTAGTTGCATCCAAAGCAGTACCATCTACCATCTACAGCCCTCACATTGTTACTGTCCTCTACTAAAGTTTGGATATGTGTCTCTAATTCTGAAATCTTCTCTGTCAGCCTAACTACTTCCCTGCATTTATCGCATGTGAATTCCTCGTCACCGACAGAGAGAGATAAATTGTACATGTGGCAAACAGTGCAAACAACAATAGCAGGAGAAGAAGCCATTACTCACCATGATTGAAGAATGATTCACTTACCACTGTTGTTTGATGAACTCGTGAAAAACGGATTGAGAAAAAAGAAAACAATAATAGGCACGAATAGAAACGCGAATGACAAGCTAATCGGCTAACGAATGCTAACGCCCTGCACTCGCGGTTTTAAAAAGCGAACGATCAAATTAGTTTGATAGATAATACCAGAAATATGGTGGGAGTTCAGTTATATATTATCACTTTAAACAACAGAGAGTGAAAGTAAGATAGAGATTCAACAGAAAAGCAAAGCTACACGGAGCTACAATCGCAAACCTCTCAGCAGCACGACAGACAGGGACAGGCCTGTCTGTACATACAAATATTTAAGTAGTTTGAGAGCATACGAAAAGACTGATGGAAGTGGGCAGATGCTACGGTCTTCTTTTGGTTGCAGTTCTCTGATTGGTAAAGATTTCTCTGCAGACTCATGGGTAATGTAGTTTTTCAGCAGAAATTCTACTGCTGAACACCATTATTTAAAAATTAAATGGAAATAACGTGGGCTGATGGATTCAACATTAACAACCTAGTAGCGCACAATAGGTCAGTCTTTAAAGGTTTATTGTTCAAAATCAATTCACCTATGGCAAAATGTAATGGGATTTTTACTTCCAGAACCCAAATGTTGCAGTGATACAAATGATACACACCGCTTTTAAGGAAACATTTAGCACGTTTATATATTGTGATAATCATTGTTCTAAACAATTATATTTCCATAATCGGTCAGTAAACAAACGTTTTAATTTAAACTCAAATCTTCGATCATAGTCCTTGTTATTTTCCCTTCACGTTTCTAACTATTTCTCACTCCTTCTATCTCCTGTCTGACCATTTTGTCCATGCTGTCCCTAAATAAAAAGGAAGAGTGCATCCGTGGGTGCTCTGACGCTTCTACCATCTGTCCAGGGGCTCAGATTTACACCCCAATATCTTCATAACTCACACACAAACACGCAGAGTGCCACAAAAGCCGAGAGAGCACCCAATGACATCTGAAGGACTTGTGCTTTAGCTCCAGGGCTCGATGATCTGAGTGACTGATGTGTGTTTTAAACGCCACTGCAATGAACTCACTGGTAATAGAAAAAGAGAGTGAATGAGAAGGAAGGAGAGTATGACAGGAAGAAAAGAGAGGGAATGCTAAAAAGGCAGGGCGTCAATCTAATGCTGCGAATGAAATAATCATCATGAAATAATGGCAACTGTTTGTTTATTTACAAAAATGCCTATATTTAAGATTTGTATAGCTGAATAGCAAAATTTCCATCAATTTATTATACAGTTGTAACAAACTAATAAACATAGTGTTATGCATATTTGTCAGTCATACATGAGTATTACAAATAAACTAAATGTGTTTAAATAAACTGAGTGTGTTTTAAAATACACAACACAAAATAACACAAAAACACAATAAAATATATTTATATATTTATCTCATACGTTTTAAGGAATTAAATTTTGCTTACTCCACAGCTAGCTAAATTTTAACCATTTTCATGTTTTTTAACTGAATAAATTTGTTTTAACACTTAACAGATGTATGCTGATTCTAAGCAATTAAATTAAATGCGTTTTGAAAATATGATCATCAACATAAAATCAAGCAAATGCAGATAGTTCATGACAAACTATGCCATAATTAGTTTCTTATTAGTGTAGGTGAAAAGGACATGAAACAACATACAGCATAACTAATATAGTCAGATTCACTAACGATTCTTATGAATCAGTTATTTTAAATAAATAGTCAACAACATATAGTGCTATATATACAGTGCCATCCAAAATTATTGGAACAGTAAAGACAAAATTGCTCGGTTGGCTGTGGAGTCAAGACATTTACAAATATGATTAAAAGATGAATATGAGACAAAACTATGTCACATTTTATTATTGGGTGATTCAACATATAGATGTTTTACCAGCTAAGAAGTTCAGCACTTTTAGAGTTTCATCCCCCTATCTGATGTGAGCATAAGTATTGGAACAGTTGCCTCAGGTCTTTCTAAGTGATCAGCTGTGTCCTGTTACATTAATTCTTCAGATATTAAATGCAGGGAATGTGTCGTATCAGTTATATCCATTACTTCTGTATTCTGAATCTTGCATTCGATGATGAAACACACAAACCAGGATGAAGATAAGGGAGCTGACTTTGAGAGAAAATCAATCAATTTGGATGCTAAAAGAAAAGAGGAAGTCAGTTAGAGCTCTAGCAAAAACAAAGGACATGGAGAAATCAAGAGTTTGGAAACCACCAGCAACCAACAACGACCTGATCGGCTGAGAAAACAACAGCAGTTGATGACAGACTAATCATAAAAGCTGTGAAAATGAACCCTAAAACACATGTCTGTAAAATCACCAACAACTTCCAGAAAGCTGGGGTGATGCTCTGACAATCTACTGTCCTCAGGAGACTTTGACACAGAATTACAGATGCTACACAGCAAGATGCAAACCTCTGACCAGCACCAAAATAAAAAGGCAAGAGTAGAGTCTGCAAAAAAGCCCAAAGGTGAGCCAGAAGAGTTTTGGAACTGTGTTTATGGACGGATGAGACAAAGATGAACCTTTATCGAAGTGATGGGAAAGCAAAAATGTGGAGAAAAAAAGGGAACTGCAAATGATCCCAAGCATACAGCCTCATCTGTAAAGCATGGTGGGGGTGGTGGTGTGGCATGGGCATGCATGGCTGCCTCTGGAACAGGCCCTCTCAACTTTACTGATGACTTAATGTATGATGACAGTAGCAGAATGAATTTGAAAGGGTACAAAACCATCTTGCCTACCAATATTCAAGAAAATGCCATGGGAAGTGCTTCATATTGCATCAGGACAATGACCCAAAACACCCTGCTAGTTCAGTCAAGGAAATTATAAGGGCAAAGAAATGGAAAGTCTTAGATTGGCCAAGTCAATCTCCAGATTTAAATCCAAATGTACATGAACTTCACCAGCTGGAGAGGAGAGTAAAGGCAGAAACTCCCCAAAACAAGCAACAATTGGAATTGGCTGCATTAAAGGCTGGGGAAAAGCATTTCAAAGGATGAGACCAAGAGTCTGGTGATGTCTATAGGTCACAGACTCACTGCTGTGATTGTGCGCAAGGGATCTGCAAATAAATAATAGCTTTTAATCTTTTATATCTGCCTTAAGTTCAACTGTCCCAATAATTATGCACACATCAATGAGTGGGATGAACTCTAAAAGTGCTGTTCTTTTTATTTGATAAAACATGTATGTGTTGAAACGGCTAATAATAAAATGTGACATTGTGGATTTTTGTCTCATATTCATCTTTTAATCATATTTGCAAATGTCTTGACTCCACAGCCAACAGAGCAATTTTGTCTTTACTGTTTCAATACTTATGTAGGGCACTGTATATACATGTACATATATATATATATATATATATATATATATATATATATATATATATATATATATATATATATATATATATATATATATATACTGTATATGTGTGTGTGTATATGTGTGTGTGTGTGTGTATACACACATGCACACACACAGTATATAAAGGTCTACAGAGAGACAGAGAAAGAAGTTGATGAAGGAAGGAGGTATCAAGGCATAAAAGTCAGAGAAACTGAAAGAGTTTGAGAGGAGAGGAGACGTGTGAGGAGGAATAAAAAAAAAAAAAAAAAAAATCCATCCGAGATGGGCAACATTTGGTGGAGAGATAGAGATTCTTAAGATGTGCAGAGGATGTGACTTTCTATCTCTCGTCTGATTATAGAGCTATCGGAAATGTGCTGGGGAATTGTGTTCTGTCTGTGCTCAAGGCTTAAGCACTTGTCAATTTCATTCCTCTACGGCAAACGATTACTTACAGACCCCTCCGACAGCAAGCTAATGGGCTCCTCAGATCTTGGCATAGATTAGATGGTAGGACATTGCGAGAGATGGAGCAGAGGCTGAGAGGACATTTTTAAACAAAATTACGCAAATGACCTTGGTCTACTTATTACTGTGCTCCTTGCCAGGAATGTAGATGGTCTCCTTAGAAATTGTAAATGATCTGAAATTCCCTTAAACCTTGTGTACTGGTGTTTTTTATTTCTTCTTCTTAAGGTAAAAAGACAAAAAAAACACAGTAAAACATTTTCTTTCCTTAGCCTCTCCTCAGATTATGACAATTTAAATGTATGACCATTTAAAGCAGTATTTGGAGGTTAAATAGAAGTGAATCTTTCTTGACAGCATCTGTGGCATGCTTTTGATTACCACAGAAAGTTATTTAGACTTTGTGAAAACAAACTATAAAACAGAGACATGCAATCATGGCAGAAGTCTTTGGCTATAGGCTTATATTGTTAGTACAGACACAGTATATTACCAGATGCGGTAGTAGTTGACTAGTTAGACAGTATATCAGCCGACTCAATTAGTTCTGCTACTAGTCAGCAAGTTATGTAGAATAATCATAAGCAGACAAATATTTTTTTGTAATTATATGAAGAAAATTTACATAAGGTAAACATAGACTCATCTATTGTAATTTTAGTATAATTGAGATAATATAATTTATTATTGAAAACTATTATTAGTATACAGGCCTACTCAGTGGTGTAGTGGAGAGTATACGCAGGTATACGGCGTATATCCACTTCTTTATCAGTCGGCATTCCGCATACCGACTTCTAAATCCCCTCTGATGTGCATCATTCAGTAGTGTCCTGCACTAGCCAAATCATGCACTTGCGCAGAAAGTCTGAAATGGCCTCATAGAAGTACTAACTCACAAGTCACGACGTGCAAGAATCCAGCTAGCGCTGTAGCCAAAGCTATCTCTTTTTTAGCTAAGCTGAATAAAAAGAAACGTGAAGACCGTAAACACATGATTGCGACAATATGGTTTATGTGTGTTTTTCAAGTCATCTCCAATTCTCCAGGTAATAAAAAAAGCATCTGATTCTGAATAATCCAGTGCAAATTGATAGCATTTAATACACTTGGCAATAGATACAACCTGAATTCCGGAAATGTTGGGACGTTTTTTAAATTTGAATTAAATGAAAACTAAAAGAATTTCAAATCACATGAGCCAATATTTTATTCACAATAGAGCATAGTTCACATAAATGTTTAAACTGAGAAATTTTACAATTTTATGCACAAAATGAGCTCATTTCAAATTTGATGGCTGCTACAGGTCTCAAAATAGTTGGGACGGGGGCATGTTTACCACGGTGTAGCATCTCCTCTTCTTTTCAAAACAGTTTGAAGATGTCTGAGCATTCAAGTTAGGAGTTTCTGGAGTTTTGGTGTTGGAATTTGGTCCCAATCTTGCCTGATATAGGTTTGCAGCTGCTGAAGAGTTTGTGGTCATCTTTGACATATTTTTTGTTTAATGATGCAGCAAATGTTCTCTATAGGTAAAAGATCTGGACTGCAGGCAGGCCAGTTCAGCACTCGGACTCTTCTACTACGAAGCCATGCTGTTGTAATAGCTGCAGTATGTGGTTTTGCATTGTCCTGCTGAAATACACAAGGCCTTCCCTGAAATAGACATCATCTGGAGGGGAGCTTATGTTACTCTAAAAACTTTATATACATTTCAGCATTCATAGTGCCTTACAAAACATGCAAGCTGTCCATATCGTATGCACTTATGCACCCCCATACCATCAGCGATGCTAGCTTTTTAACTGAACACTGATAACACCCCGGAAGGTCTCCCTCCTCTTTAGCCTGAAGAACACAGTATCTGTGATTTCCAACAAGAATATAAAATTTGGACTCGTCTGACCATAGAACAATTTTCCACTTTGAAACAGTCCAATTTAAATTAGTCTTGGCCCACAGGACGCAACAGCGCTTCTGGACCATATAATAATAATAATAATAATAATAATAATAATATTAATAATGTTTAAGTTATAGAGCGCTATTCCAGAGATCAAAGCGCTTACAAAAAAAACAAAAAAAACAAACAGTAACAAACATCACAGACAATCATAGTATCAGAAAACATATAGTCCAGAGTGAGAAATATATGACCAAGAGTCCATGAAGCAGGAGCAGTAGAGTCAAATGCAGCAACCACTAGTCCCTCATGGAGCAGCACACCAAGCAACCAGAGTCACACTGCGCTCCAAACGCCACAGAGTCTAAAGGAGTGCAAACTCCAGGACCCAAAGAGGCAAACGGGAACCCTCGACGACTCGTCCACCACAGAGCCCGAAGGAGCGCAAAGCATATGGCTTCGTTTTTGCATGATAGAGCTTTAGTTGGCATCTGCAGATGGCACGGCAGATTGTGTTTACCGACAGTGGTTTCTGGAAGTATTCCTGGGCCCATTTAGTAATGTCAATGACAGAATCATACCGATGAGTGATGCAGTGTCGTCTGAGGGCCCAAAGACCACGGGCATCCAACTAAATTATTCGGCCTTGTCCCTTACGCACAGAGATTTCTCCAGTTTCTCTGAATCTTTTGATGATATTATGCAATGTAGATGATGAGATTTGCAAAGCCTTTGCAATTTGACGTTGAGGAACGTTGTTTTTAATCTATTTTAATGTAATGTAATGTTTATTTTATTTAATTTTTTTAGGTAACACAAATTTACACACTTTTATAGTCCTAGATGACTAGTATTGTAAAAGTTGTTCAAGCCCTACATGTCAGTGCTGACAAGGGTTAACTTGTATTCATACAACAATCTAACCTATTTCTCTTAGAAAGAGGTTATAACAGAAAGACAAGCATTGAAACAAATAAACATTCACAAAACAAACTGCTGTAATTTTATATGACACTCACTACTTTTCCCCGTCTTTGTGAGGTTCTCATTAAAAAGTTACTCTCTGTTTCTCTCTTCCTGTCATCAGATGCTCAAAAGAAGCGCTTTAATCACCAGACTGATCCTTCTTGTGCAGTCTAGTCCTACAGTGAATTCCTATTCGCTTTAAACACTTCATATGACCACAATATGCATAGACTAATATACTATATGTGCATTTAAATGTGACTGTAAGATTGACTGATTTTTCTTTTTCTGAAAAAAAAAAGTCCATCGCTATATGGTTGTTGAGTGTTTGCTTGTGTGTTGCTATGCGGCTAGGTGGTTTGCTAACTTGAATAGTTTCTTAAAGGTGCACTAAATTAATTTTGCCAAATGATATTTGAAAATATTGATATTTGAAAGCATCAAAACAAACACGCCCATACCCAACATGACCTCGCCCCTATTTTGATATCTCCGCCCCATACGTATGTTCACAACCATAGCAACGACGATTGCGGAAATAAGCAAAGATGACACACAAGCATATTCAAACAAATATTCAATTGTGTGAAAAAATTCAAAATCAACATTACTACTACAGAAGTTCTCACCACCGCTGTAAAGCTGCTCCCATATTCACGCGGGTCCTACCTCTTGCTTGATCATATTGCTCTGATATTTTCTCTTTTTTTACCTACCATCTCTCTATATTTTTAGTTAATCTGCTAATATCTGTACTGTGCAATTAAATGGAGTGCTCTCTTCTCCCTATCATTACTAGACACAACCCTTACTGCTGATTGGCTACAAGTGTGTTCTGGAACTCGGTCCTGCACTGTGGTCAAAAGGGTTTTTCAAATATTGCTCAGTGCACCTTTAATAGTTGCTTACTTGCTCTAAGCCCAACCACAAGCCTCTATGATATAGTATTTTGTTATCTGTCTTTCCCACTGCAGTGTTTTTTGTTTGTTTGTTTGTTTATTTATTTTAATTTGTCCAACAAACTTAGGTATCATTCACGTCAGTAGCATGAATGCAGGGCAAGTTGCGCACTAACATTTAATACCTAGGTTTGTCGTGAAAATCATGCAAGTACGAGCAATAATAACAGTCATATTTGCCTTAACAAGCACTAAAACACCTCAGAGCTACGACAGCAGTCTCAGTAGAGTAGCATTACAAGATTAGATTATCAGCAGACATTCCTAAATCATGTTATTTAGCTAAAATGAGTGTAGAGCATGAAAGGGATATTGCCACCAGTCCTCTCATGGCTGTTGGTCACCCAAAGATCAGGAACTGAATTAAGAGAAGCCTTTCCCAGAAGGAGGAAGAGAGTCTTTCCCATCTACCGGGTCATAAACAATGAACTATGTTCTCTGAGCTACAAATGCCCAAGGTTACAGATGTTGGACACAGAATGTAGGATGTACACAGTAATACAGTTGTCACAAAACCGAATGAAATAAATCATATATAAGCAACATGTATAATCCAAAGCCAATCAAAAATAAGAGTTCAATATGCTGTTCCTAAACACATAGTGGCTAATTTACTGTATTTATATGCATAATTACACATAATTCAATTAAATCAGGCACTGCAATAAGGCAGCAGTGAGTATTATTTCCAGTTCGAACATGCTTCCTTTCTGTGTGAATTAAATATTGTGTCTTCTTCACAGAATTCAGTGCCTGCCATATGTAGTCAACATGACATCAAAATGAATTATATTTATTTCTTAATTTAATGCACTTCTCTGAACTTATTGTGAGTGATTTTTTTTTTTGACACAGTTTGGTTTGGATCTATTTTGGACACCATCTGATCAGTTCCTAATGGATAAAATTTAGTTCTGTCCAACATTCTTTCTCTTTGAATATTCTGTTTCAATACAGAAAGTGCTAAAACAATTAATTGCATGCTAATTGATTAATTAAAACATTAATTAGAATGCACGGATCCACCTAAATATATACATGGATATGGTCTCGTTCTGTATCTTGTCAGTGTCTGCGCTTGCTTGGCCATTTGTTGGGGAAAAATAAGGAAAGTGTGTTCAAGTGCCAGCAGAAAACAGTGTAAAGAAATACTCTTTGAGAGAGGCTGTCTTTATCAGTGGAAGTTAAAAGCAGTTTGTAAGTGTATTTACTTGTCTCATTAGTGTTTAGCGCAGTTGTCGTTGCTAGGAAATGCTTGTTTTGTTTACTGTGTGGAGACGTGCTGATATCGCGTTTGGTCTCGTTCTGTATTGCGTATCTTGTCAGTGTCTGTGCTTGCTTGGCCATTTGTTGTGGAAAAAATAAGGAAAGTGTGTACAGCTAAATTCAATTAGTATTTTGTTAGATGGCACAGGCATAAAAAAAGCTTAGTTTACTGCGGCAGCAGTCGCGTGAAGGCCTCCTTGTGCGAAGACCATCGACTCAACTGTGCGACTCCATCGGGCTGGAACACCGGCAAAGGATATAAGTATCGCTTTTTATTTCTCCTCTTTTCTACTACTTGTTTCACTTCTGTTTCAGTTTTTAAAACAATTTCTTACTATGTGTAAGTAAGTTGTTGTTTTTTAGCATGTGTGTTTGGTAGTGTTATTTCTTAGGATTACTGATAATCTACAGTCGTTTGATTTGTATTTGTTATTTATTTTAATTTTAGTTAAATTATGTCAGAATTTATTATGTCTGTTTAGGTCTTTTTTTAAGTTTTAGTTTTATTTAATTTGAGTTATTTTAATATTTCAACAGACTAAATGGAAATGAAATAATAGATATTTTGAATTTATAAATGTGTGTATATATATATATATATATATATATATATATATATATATATATATGTGTGTGTGTGTGTGTGTGGTTGTACATACACATATAGTTGTTTTTTTTTTGGTGTTTGGCTTAGTGTTATGTTAGAATCATTATTATACTCATACATTTTGTTTGCCCCAGAGGGTTAATATTTTGAATTGTTTTTAGCTTTATTTTTAGTTTTTTCATTTAAATGTTAAGTTTTTAAATTTTGTTGTAGTGTTTTATTTAATTTCTTTATTTTTAAAATGTGTATAGTATTTATAAAGTTTTAGCTTTTAGTTTTGGATCTGTTTTTAGTTGTTTTAATACTACAATTGATTGCTTCTGTTGTCCTCATTTGTAAGTCACTTTGGATAAAAGCATCTGCTAAATGACTAAATAATAATAATAATATGCACATTATAAATAATATAAATATATAACTAATAAATACAATAAATTTGAATATAAAACTAAAATAGAAATGTAAAAGCAAGCTGTTTATACTTTTAATGTAACAGTCATAAATATTCACAGGACTGAATACTGCATCCTATCAGTTGCATTATGGGTGCAGAACACCACAGGTTTCAATATGAAATATTTGATGTGGTCTTTTTAGCTCAGAGTAATCAGTCTTTCTATTGGAGTGAGCTGGTGGTTAAATGTTTAGACCTGAAATCCTTCATCCTAGCTTGCCAAAAACCCATCTTTTACCCATAATTGTACTTTTCACTCAAATTTCAAATTACAAGTTTCTTTTGCTGCTAATTTGTCTTCTCTCAACCATCAACCACTAATCTGCTCAAGGAGAGGAAGCTTTTTAATGTCCTTTGTGTGGACAACCCACTTTCCAACTCATGCGTGTACTCATGTGGATTCGAGATCGATGAATACTCGCTAGCCTCACCATCTGGCCCCAGTTTGTTTTCTTAGCAAATGAAGCTAATTAGCGGATACGGTGATGACTTTCAGGTCTGTGGGGCGGTTTGAGTTTCCAGCTCCACCCAAGCAATTCCAGACTGACGACATTGCATGGTCGCGCCACCCTTGTGCCCTCCCGCAGCGCTAATGAAATCACCTCCAGTGCTGTGGCTCCTCAGAGTCGGCTGTGAGAGATAAAGGTTAAGATCTCAGCACTTTGCTATATTGCTGTATTCGGATACAGGTCACCAATTTGCTCTTCAGACCAACTTGTTTCGATAGAGAAGATGGGTCCAACTCCTGGAACACAACAAAAGAACACAATTCACTAGGGTTTTTCAGCTACAAATAACTTTGTTTTGTTGTCAAGCTCTTAGCTGACTGCCAAAAGTCTGCTTGAATACAACTTTCAAGTTGACCTGTGCAAGAGCACTCTACTTTCAAAACTTTTCGTCACACTACAATTTGAAGTCACCCCAGAGATTGCAGTTGTGGTCCCCAATTTGCCAGCACTTGTCAGTACTTCTATGAAAGAAAAAAAACCCTATGTATGTGTTTTTCTGAATGCATTTCAAGTCCTTCCCCAAGCTGTCACATTGAAGGAAGTGGATGGAAGACTTGGTGAAATACTGTGAGATGTAGTGATTCAACCGCTAAAAAGAGATGGTTTAAAAAGTTGACAGACTGACAAGGAAACAGATGGAATCGGCAGTCATGTGTACTTAAACACATTAATTGTTGACAGAGGAGCCAGGCTACTACTTTAAACGCTGGAAAGCAGGTCGCCTCGGAGTCGCAAAAGCCACATTTATTGCGCATTGATTGTTTACAAGAAAACAGTCTTTCATCCCACCCATGGAGGAGGGTAAGTACGCCAGAGCTTGATTTCTAGACAGCTGAAGTAATCAGGCCAATAACAGAGACAGCTCTCCATATGCTTGGCTCAAGAGAACCATTTCTGCACAGACCGAACGAGTGTGTCGATTGTGTGCGGATGTGAGCGTAATTCACAATCTAGTCTAATCAAATTCATGCCTAATCTCTCACAAGGAGGAAAAAAAAAACAATCTAAGATTCTTCAGTCTTTGCTGTGTTTTAATTCTGCAATACATATCAGTGACACTGATTGCCAACTTGTCGCCATGGCGTTTCCAGGGCATTATCATCTTTCGTCTTGGGGTTCGGATCAAAGCAGGGACAACACCTGACCAATCCATTATACCGAATCACTCTTCAATTTACCAGCATTTGGCGACAGTGTGCTCATGTGCCAAGCCCGCCTGTAATTTCCTCCATTTGAATCTCTCGAAGGAAAGGCTCATCACTGTGTTTTTAAATTAGACAGTATATCAAATCTGCTGCCCTACGTGGCTGAAATCATAATCAGCTGATTGTGGTATCGTGTGATGCACAGCTTTTGTCTGGCAGCAAACGCAACTTCATTAAACGAAATCTGTGCTTTGACTACAGCAATTTTAATAAACACCCCGCTAATAGCAAACAAAAACAGACATTTCATGCGATTCAACAGGCATTTGTTTACCTCAAGAAATAGTGGAAGGAGATATAAAAGAAATGCATGCCGCTGTTGTGACTACTTCAAACGCCGATGTGATACATGATTAATTATTGTTGTTATCGTGACTGCAAATGAACATTTCCTGCATCAAACAATCTCTGCCTGCCGTGATAATTCCCTCAGATTCATCAGGTATTAAATACATCCGTTTATCATTCGCTGTTCAGAGTTAACCTGTGGTCTGTTCTCGCTTTTCAAATCATGCTGCAAATCCACTTTAGTTGCTATTATTGTGCTGCGTATTTTTGTGCTGTGAAAACCAATAAGCTGCATTTTACCGCATGATGCTACATAACAAAATTTAATGTGCAAAAGATTTATATGTTTACGAAGGGTGATGTATCTGCAAATGCATTCTGAACTCTCTTAATTAGGGTTTGTGTTATCAGGAAACAACATTGTGTGTTAAATTACATTTAAATTAATTTAACAGTCACAGTGTGTTCCAAATTTTTCATTAATTGCTGCATCCGGAATTATAATTTTTTTTTTTTTTTCATTCCATTAATTTATTACTGGTTATTTTTTCACCATAACAGGACATAAAATGTGTTTTTGTTTGGATAAAATAAACTCTCCAATATTAAATGTTTGGAAGATCTGAAAACAGACAGAGTGAGCACAAAATGAGAAGAAAACAAAAAATACAGCCTAATGTAATGATGCCATTACGTATAGTTTTCTCTCAACACAATAATTTGGTGCATTTGTTTCAGCATGCATTCAGGTGATTATGTTTGCTCCCCACACACAACAGTCATTACTCTGTACTCCAGAAAAACAACCCTATTTAGCCTCCACCGTCTCTTAATATCTCCTCTCTGAAGCAGGCACTGCCTTGCTGATTTAGCTAATATTACCTCCCCTCATTTTTCTCCCATGTCAGAGGTAGCCTATCCCTGACATTGATGTTAGCTTTTATTGAAACTAGGTTATTTTGTCATATTTGAATAAATGTCAGCATCTGTAGACTTGTTTGTGTGTGTGTATTCCAGGCAGACTCTCAAAAGCTGCCCATGTGTTGCCTCTGTATTGTATTAAGTAAGGTACAAATAAAACTTAAGACTTGTGCAAGATGGAATTGTTCAAAATAACATTTTGTCTGTAGAAAGGATGTGGGATTTGACAAATCAATCAAAAATTTGAGAAAGTAAAAAAAAAAAAAGTAAGCATTGGCATAATAACCACCACACAGAGTGTTCTCCTTAAATGTGTCCTTACTGTCAATTATGTTTTTTTTCTCTTTTTGAGCTTAGTCTATTGTATGAAAGACAGCAACCTGAACATCCTTCAGAATTTTTCCTTGTGTGTTTCATGGAAGAAGGAAAGGCATAAGAATTTGAAACTACATGAGGGTGAGTAAATGGTGACTGAATTTTTATTTTTAGGCAAACCATTCCTTTAATGTTGACATGTCAAATAATTTCTATTTCAAATAAATGCTGCTCATTTAAACTTTTCATTCATCAAAGAATTAAAGAACAAACTGTTTCTACAACAATATTAAGCAGCACAGTGGTTTTTAACATTGATACTACTACTACTACACAAACAAAAAAATAATAGTTCTTCAGCGGTGCTTTGTGATAGTTGAGGTGTTATATCGCACCGCTAAATGGTTCTTTGACTCATAATCATAGGGTAAACAATTAAGTGCTATATAGCAGCTATAAAGAACCTGTTATGGTTCTTCAGCGGTTCTTTGGGTTGGCTATATAGCACCATTTTTAAAGATATAGGTGCTATGTAGCACCTAAAGTGGTTCCCCTATGATTACGAGCCAAAGAATCACTTTTAGTGCTATTTAGCACCATTTTTTACTACTACTAATAAAAATAATATAATATGTCTTGAGCAGCAAATCAACATATTAGCATTATTTACACATGAAGGATCGATTGTGGGATGCTGAAGACTGGATTAATGACGCTGAAAATTCAGCTTTGCCATCACTTGTGTAGCATTTGGACCAATCAGACACACAATTATTCATTAGATTAACAAATAATTACAGACCCCTCACCCAATAAACATACTGGGTGTCAGGGTGTCTTTGAACGACCCCAGGCCCCTGATTACCATGGCAACCAGGACACCTCAGCCAGACCAGATAAACTTTAAGACCTAATAGCATGTAAAGAGTTCTACCTCTCACTATCTTTCAACCATTGGAAAAACATAATACCCATAAAAATTGACTCTCCAATGGACTAATGGTCTCTAATTAATTCATAGAAAAACCTTTGTTTGAATGAACACACATATTCTCAGGTCTTTGTGTATGATTACTACCTCCTTGTATATGGTCTTGTGTATTGTATACTGTTTTATGCATGCTTATGATAGATCACTAGTTAATGTAACCTCACCTATACCATGTTTGGTCTCTATGAATTCGTCTTCGGATCATCTAATTGAGAGTGTATATTATATTCTTATACCTATGCGACATGTTAATGTTCTAAGCATTTTTAGTAGTTTTTGCATCAACACCCAATTGAATTACATATGCAAAATACCTCTGCTCTAAGACAAAGAATCATAAACTTTCCCTCCAAAAGTGCAAGTTACCATTGACCCCACGAGAGGTGTGACCTCCACAGAACTTAAAAGGCCTCACTTCAGTGACCCGCCTGCTTTTTAGTCTCTTCACTCGTCTCTCATCACCTTCTCATCTTCTGGTGACTAAGTCCCATAGCCGGCACAACCGCGCCTGGCAGTCTAGCTTATTTCAGATTCTGAGAAGATGGGGATGCTGAGCTAGAACTCTTCTGGAACCCTTAAGTTCATGCCAGGCTTCGGCCTCGTCCTTCCATTCAACAAAGATCCTTGGATCACAGCTAATGTCTCTCTTATCTGTTCTTTAGTTTCCACCTGGGAAGAAACTCCCAATCACCATAGAGTCAGAACAACTTTGGAGTTCATCACCATTCAAACCTAGAAGAATGTGATTTCATCTCCAACATCACCAAACCTTAAAACCATCAAGACTTTCATCCGAGACTGCATCCGGACACTCGTCAACGACCAAGGCAATGCAAGTATCGTACATTTAACTAAATGAAACAGAGGTTTAGTATAAGCTGTAGACCCTGTTGTAAAACAGCACTGATGGTTTCACTCTAAGGTTAACTGATTCATTTTCCATAACTGCATTATCTGGTTTCTCCAGTCTAATAGCCTCATTCATCCACTTTAGCTCCCCTTTGTAAGTACTAGTGAGTGTTTGTTTATTCGTTTGTTTGTTTAGACTAGTTACGTTAGTGATAAGTTAATTTAACTTTTGTGCATGAATTACATGAGTTTCTGATTCTGTCACTGCTTGTAAATTCAATGTCCCTTTTACGATTCCGATCAAGCTACATGCTCTAATGCATTAATACTGTAAGAAGGTATCATTTCTTAGAGTTGATATAAAATTACACTAAATGTTCGCTGGACGAACAGATTAGTTGATGACAATATTAATTCTACTACAGTTACTACTGGCAGCTAATATAAATAATTGTAATTATTTATATACATTTCCCTTTTGAGCGAATTTTCTACACTTGACACTAGAAACAATATTAATTTATAGATTTTTTTTTCTTTTTTTATTGTACTACAGTTTCACTATATTAATGTTTTTACTGTATTTTAGAGTGGACACGTAGATGACTGTGGACATGTAAATGGAAATTTAAATGTAAATTGATGTTTGTGGAGCATTCTTTAACGGTAAAAGATGTCATGGCACCAAACCTCCTCATGGAAGAAGAAAGCCATCATGATTACACCTGTGACAATGAGTGCTTATCAGGATCAACTAAAAGCTAGATTTTCAGAAGTATGTGAAATATGAAACGACAGACTCTTTAAAATATGTCCAAGAGTTTTACACACTGGTCTATTATTGTGGGGACATTTCCACATCCCTAAACATGACATGTCCCAAACGGACGGCCATTCAAAGTGGCCAAGGTTCCCAAACCTTCTGCCGTCAGTATGAAGATCTGTCTATGAGAGACTAGTATAAAGCAGGTGAAAACTATAAATAAGTCATTTGTGGGTTGATTTCCTGAAGAGTTTAAATATTGTGCCTCTGTAGAACGACTTCTGGCTCAATGGTGTGAGTTTGAAGGCGGGTTTACCTGTTTTGTCTGAACAATAACAGACAGGCAGACAGTCTCTTTCTGTGTCGTTTATCCAGACGGTGTGGCAGAATTCCCAGTAGTTATATAAAGACTCGCTGCACATCCTCACGGATCCAGTCTGTAATTCCCCCTCATAGCAGTGAGGACGCACATCCTGTTTGAAGGGAAACAACTCACTCAGTTTCCTGTGCTTGTTGTTGTGTCTGATTTATGAGTTTATGGAGGGCTTGGGTAACACGGAGGGCTTCTGTGAGCGTTGGGTTGCAGATAACTACGTTGGTTTGAATCATAATCACATTTCTTCTCCACATCTAAGGGAATGTTGACCTGCAGATGAGTTTCAGTTTATCCTGGCACTGTGTAAACTTCTGATTCAGTGCTAAGAAAGGCAAACACACGCGCGCACACACACATTTAAAACCCATTAATTTCCATTAGGTCCCCTCAGGCTGAACAGTGCGTGGTTGTTTCTCTCAGGCTTCTGTATTTAGGCTGCCAAGTCAATCTTGCACAGTAAGTTTATCTACACGGCGCTTAAAGACAGGCTCAGGATTAGCTGGGCCTGACTCACTATGGCAACGCACCGACAAACCATTCGTATATATAGAACAATATGCATATGCAATATGCATTTTTATTACTCGCTTGTCTGGAATTCTTGATTCTGATTGGTCTATCGTGGCATTTTGTTCAATTATAATCAGGATTGAATGTCCATTTATTATTTATTTGGTCAGTAGTCATTTACTAGGTGGGATAATGTGCTTTTTTATTATTATAAACCCCTTCAGGTTTAAATATATATATATATACAGTCACAGCCAAATATATCGGCACCCTTGGTAAATATGATCAAAGAAGGCTGTGAAAATTAATCTGAATTATTAATCCTTTTTATCTTTTATTTAAAAAAAAAATCACAAAAATCTAACCTTTCATTGGATAATAAGAATTTAAAATGGGGGGAAGTATCATTATGAAATAAATGTTTTTCTCTAATACACATTGGCCACAATTAACAGGCACCCTTTTATTCAATACTTTTTGAAACCTCCATTTGCCAGTTTAACAACTCTAAATTTTCTCCTATAGGCAAGGCAAGTTTGTTTATATAGCACATTTCATACACAGTGGTAATTCAAAGTGCTTTACATAAAAGAAAGTGAAATAGACATTAAAAATCAATAAAAACATGGAAATAAAAATAATAAAAACAAGGAATTTTAAAATGATATAGAAATTGATTTAAAATAAATTTAAAGAAAATTATTATACTTAAAATTCATTGCAGTCAGTTCAGACATATAGCACAGTGCTCATTCAATAAATGCACCGTTAAACAGATGAGTTTTGAGTCTTGATTTAAATGTGGCTAATGTTTTAGCACATCTGATCTCTTCTGGAAGCTGTTTCCAACTGTGGGCCGCATAATAGCTAAAAGCAGACTCCCCTTGTTTTGTGTGAACCCTTGGTATTTCTAACTGACTCGATCCTAATGATCTGAGTGGTCTGTTCGGTTTATATTCAGTGAGCATATCAGCAATATATTTAGGTCCTGGGCCATTGAGTGACTTATAAACAAGTAAAAGTACTTTAAAATCAATCCTAAATGTAACTGGAAGCCAGTGTAATGACCTGAGGACTGGTGTGATATGCTCAGATTTTCTGGTTCTAGTCAGAATCCTGGCAGCAGCGTTCTGGATGAGCTGCAGCTGTCTAATGGTCTTCTTGGGAAGGCCGGTGAGGAGACCATTACAGTAATCCACCCTGCTGGTGATAAAGGCATGAACAAGTTTCTCCAAGTCTTGACTGGAAACAAAACATCTAATTCTTGCAATGTTTTCTATAATGCCTGATGAGGTTAGAGAACACCTGACAAGAGATCATAGACCATTGCTTCATGCAGAATCACCCCAGACCCTTTAGATTCACAGCTCCATGTTGGTGCTTCTTCTTTTCAGATCACCCCACTCATTTTCTACAGGGTTCAGGTCAGAGGACTGGAATGGCCATAGCAGAAGTTTGGTTTTGTGCTCAGTGACCCATTTTTGTGTTGTTTTTGAGGTTTGTGTTTATATTATTGTACAGTTGGAAGATCCAAACATGGCCCATTATAGGATTTCTAACAGAGTCAGTCACTTTTTGATTTTTTATCTGTTGGTATTTGATAGAATCCATGATGCCATGTGTCTAAACAAGATGTCCAGGACCTCCAGCAGAAATATAGGCCCAAAATATAAAAAATACAGCAGTATATTTCATTGTACACATGGGATACTTTTTATCTGAGTGTTTGCTGCTAAAAAGCAATTTTTTTAGTTTCATCTGACCATAGAAGCCAGTCCCGTTTGAAGTTCCAGTCTTGTCTTACAACTGAATATGCTGGAGTTTGTTTTTGGATGGAGAATTTTTCTTGAAACCCTCCCAAACAACATGTGGTGATGTAGGTGCTGTTTGACTATTTTATTTTAAGGTTTTCTGACCCCGAGACAGATTTTCTGCAATTCTCCAGCTGTGGTCCTTGGAGAGTCTTTAGCCACTCAAACTCTCCTTCTCACAGTGCATTAGGACGATACAGACACACGTCCTCTTCCAGGCAGTTTTGTAACATTTTATGTTGATTGGAAATTCTTATTTATTGCCCTGATGGTGGAATTGGGAATTTTTACTGCTCTAGTTATTTTCTTAAAGCCACTTCACTAATTTGTGAAACTCAATTATCTTTGGCTGCACATCAGAAATATATTATTTGGTTTTTCTCATTGTGATGGATGATTAAGAGAATTTGGGCTTTGTTTTCCCTCCTATTTATATTTCTGTGAAACAGGAAGCCATGGCTGGATAATTTCATGTTCATAATCACCCTGGAGGGTTCAAAATTGTGAATATAAATGGGAATATACTTCAGAGATAAGAATTTCTAGGGTGCCAATAATTGTGTCCAACGTGTATTTGAGAAAAACATTTATTTCATAATGATTATTCCCCCCATTTTAAATTCTTATTATCCAATGAAAGGCTAGATTTTTGTGATTTTTTCAAATAAAAGATCAAAAGGATTAACAATGCAGATTAATTTTCACAGCCTTCTTTGATCATATTTACCAAGGGTGCCAATATTTTTGGCCATGACTGTATGTATGTATATATATATATAATATTCTATATAATGGCAGGTTCCCCTTGTGACAACTTGCTCCATATAGACTCTGCTATTAGGGCATGTTGTTACTAATGGACAATGTGTGTTCAACAAACTATTTTTCTGGTAATAATGGTGGAAATATTTAGAATTTCTATAACCAAGGCCTTAGGATATGTGTTAAACACACATTTATTCAGATTCAGATTCAAGGGGGGGGGATTTGATATCAAATCAATCAAAAACCTTAAAAAGCCATTTTCTCAGCTTTAATGTTGGCTTTATTGTTGCAGGGCAGAGAAATTTACCTCTAAAAATAAACCTTGAGAAATTTATTGAGTAGAAAAAGTACGACGTCCAGCCCTGGTCTCCCCTATGCAGTTGTCAGGAATGGTTTGTGATCATTTTGCTGAGTCATCAAGTCACCATCTTCAGAGTCTGAGCATCCCTTATACCTTTTTCTTTCTCACGTACATGTACCTACACAGAAGCACACACTCAACCGGCCCCAGGGAACCAAAAACAAACAGTGTTAAGTTGCAAACATGCAGGTTGCTAGAAAGCCCTTGTCATATGTTCACTGGTCAGATGTTTATTATCAGCAGTCAGGTGTGTAGATATAAAACAAAAGGAACTCCACGAAAATGTCAATTCCCATGCCAAAACTCTGTCACTAACCTTGCAAGAGTGACCTTGTCTCAGATTTCAGTCATCAGATGTTTCCCAGCATGCCTCAATTTAGTTAAATTATGCCCAAAATGCAAAATAAAATTCATAAAATACATAGCTTGTTAGTTTTGCATGTATCTTTAAATTGAATTTTAAATTAAAAAACAACAACAACAAAAGTTTTTCATCCATCTTTGAAATCAGTTGGGTAAATGAAGATGTGAGAAAGATGGGATGCTTACTTAATTTGAAATTATAAATTCATTCAATTATTCATTACAATAAATGTTATTTCTTATTATTTTTATTATTAATAAAATAATTATTAAAATAATAAATCTGCTAAATGACTAAATAATAATAATAATATATCTAAATTAAAACAAAAACTATGTGTTAAAAATGATTAAAAACCACCACCACCAATACAATTATTATTATTATTAGTATGGTGGTAGTATGATTGTTACAATGATATCTCTAGTGATGATAATAATAATAATAATCATCATCATCCTCATTATTAATAACCTAACAATATTAATAATTAAATAATAATTATGAAAAAATAATAATAATAATAACTAAATATTTTTAAACAACAATAAATATGTTATTGCTTATTATTACAACACCGTTAATAAAATAATCATATAATAATAATAATTTTAAATTAAAACAAAAATTATGTTAAAATTGATTTTTAAAAAAACACAACAACAACTATTATTATTAATATCATTAGTAGTAGTAGAAGTAGTAGTAGTATGATTGTTACAACAATATCTCTAGTGATAATAATAATAATTATTATTATGTTATTTTTATGGGTTTGATGGTTTGTATCAATGTGCATGTTTGTGTTGTTTCAGAGTCTGCTGAAAATAATTTAATAAAACAACAATAACAAAAAAAAACATCTTGGGGCCAGAACCCCCCTCCTCTTCCCTATAGGCCCCAACATTCCTTAGGGCCTTTGTTACAAGCTGCCCCCCAAACAGTGAACGTGAAATACATTCTAACAAGCTAGACCTTTCCTGAATTGTTTATCAATAGCAGAAATGCAGCAGCATGCAGAATGGAAATGTACAACTACGGAATTTTTCATGAGGGAGCCTCTATTTCCCCGGTCCAAAGCCGTTGGGGCAGCAGCCTGCTGCGGGGGCCTCTTTCAGTCTAATTGACTACAGGGTCTCACCTGTGGCTGCATAATTACGGGTTTCAGCACCGGAATAGTGGCAGTTGCTTTCACTACCTCCCTCTTGAGGTTATCCGCTGGGGTTAATGAATTTCAACTGATAGTGTACGAGCTGTTGTAATCCCCTGGGTCCTCTAACACAGCGCACACGCTAATGCCCTAAGGCAATGCTACACCCTTTCACCACCAACAAAGACTTTCCAATTGAGCCTCATACAGATGGTCAACAATGGGTGCAGAGGCCACACAGTCCATCTTGTCTACAAATTTGCAAAGAAACAGATTTTCTTAATCAGCTTCCTCATTATCAAGCTGTTCATGGTCTCTCTTCTCCTGCTGTTGGCCTATTCAGAGATTCTCCAGTCTGCTGAAGTGCTCTGTAGAGAGAGGCAGAGGCAGGAACAGGATTTTGAAAGAAAACATGCATCCTATTCAGCCAGTAGAATTTGAACGCTGGTGAACAAAGCGACCATTGGTTCAGAGGTGTTATTTTTTGAGAACGGCTATGTGCAGAGCTGGCTATGTAAACACAACATGTCAACAAATATATGACTAGCTCTTTCATATCTCAATATTCCTCTAGTGGTAGGGGTGGGCGGTATGACCAAAATCTTATGAATATCATGATATTAATCATTTTCTATAGCGGACATAGTAAATATCACAGTATTTTATAATATGATATTTAAAAAGAACCTATAAAAGCAAACAGAGAAAAAAAAATAAGAAATGCAATGAATTTCTGCTTACTTTTGTATTTAATTCACTTATTAAAGTTTCTTTTCAGATATATATGAAATATAAATGGTATATTTTATCAGGATTTCCTTTTGTTACATTATCAGTGTATTTAGTGTGTATAGAGTATTTACAGAGTGTTAACTTTTAGTTACTTTTTCTTATTTGTAAGTCGCTTTGGATAAAAGCGTCTGCTAAATGACTAAAAGTAAAGTAAGTAAGTAAGTCTTTACAGTCACTTTTGATTAATTTAATGCATCGTTGCTTATTAATGTTTGTGTGTGTGTGTGTGTGTGTGCGCGCACAGACATATAAATTCTTCCTTCTATTAGTTGCACAAATCACTCTGCATGTTCTGCCATTTCATACCGGTGTTTATCCGCCACCCTTTATCTGTGTTTTCTTCCTTAGCCTCAACTCTAAAGCTGAGAACTCAATTTGTTTTTTTTCTTTTAAACCCAATATTTGATTTGAAAATGTCACACTGGCTTTCATTAATGAATCAGAAAAGCCACCTGCATTTTGGTGCTATTTATTTGAGCCAAAGCTGCGTTTGGATTCGATCAGATCAGACCCACCCACTCATTTTGCCGTAAGTTAATTTGCCTAGATGGATTGGTGCAGGAGGCTAATAACTAGAGGTGTGACGGCAAAAATACATCAGGCCTCTCTCTCTTTCTCTCTCTCTCTCTCGCGCAATATCCACGGTGGTTTGAAAACTTTGATCTTCTGTGAGGGGATGAATAGCCCATCTCTTATCACCTGCCTCACCGTTGTCTACTTAACACTTAGCCTCAGACGGAGGGCCTGACAGTTTCAAATCCAGTGCAAAAAGAGGCTTTTAAATCAACAAACTTTGGAAAATATTTTAACCACCTGCCGTTCTAAAAGTGTAACTTGGCAATTCAAGCATGACAGTGCTTTCCATGGGTTCAATTGAAGGAATTGGTTTCACTGTACATATCAGACAACGTTCATCTTAACCGAGTATACATGCCTTTGCTTTAAATGAATGGATCATCCAGAAATGAAAAACCTGTCATCAGATCGCTGTATAGCACAAAAATCCTTACTACACAACAGTTGTATCTTCATGGTTTCACAATCACCAAAAGCGCAGATATCGACCCCAGAAACAGACTAAATGTAGTCCACGTCACTTGTAGGGACTTCAATTCAATTTCTTTTGAAGAACTACGTTTAAGTTGTTTTTTTTTATGGAAAATGTGATAATGAATGAGATTCCAGAGCTTTCTCGCATAACTATCATGTAACTAGCTATGATTCATATGGATTAGTTTGTTTATTATTATTATTATTTAAAAAATGCTGCTCAAAGATTGAAAATGTCTACTTTGTAGTGAAATTTACAGTAAACAACTGAAAGCTGTAGTTCTAAAGGTATAAAATGGTTGCAACATTTCACATTTTACAGTTTTGTTGTTCCATAAGGGAACTTATCATTAACCCATAGCAGTTTTTTGTTTGTTTGTTTTGTTTTGTTTTGTTTGTTTGTTTTTACTGTGCCATTTTACAATCTTTTACCGGTAATATTATTTTTTTAGTATAATAGAACTGGTATTTGGAAAGACTTAAGGGTAAATAATGACCTTTTTTATGATTTTTTATTTTTTGTGCGTGAAGTATTCCTTTTACAGATTTAGGTTTAATGTCCTGAAATAGTGATTTATTTTTCATGCATATACCATGTATCAGTTCAATATATTATAAACAAAATCAACGAATAGAGAAAAATCACGTAATGAAAACCTTTTCCACAGCTCTCTTCTCCCCCCTTTCCTCTAAGTGTGAAATAACACTTCGTTTGTCCATGAACTTGTTGCTTAGGGTCAAATGTAAACAGCATCCACACAGCTGTTTGATTTCAAATGTTCAAAAAATGCCATCGCCGTGGCGACTGACCTGTTGTGATTCAACACCGAAGGCCCGTGATTGGCCAACTGCCGGAGGCTCTGCTATGTGTTTTTGTTTGAATAAACCAGCTGGCACGCGCCGAGGTGAATGAATGCGTGAGGCCCCTCAAACACACACACACACACACACACTTTGTGGGCAGGACTCATCTGTTGACATAACGATAGTCTGAGGGCCCTGAGGGCAGATACGTGTAAGGAAATGCTGCCTGACTGATCTGTTGGTGTGTATTGTGTGTGAAAATAATGGCAGACACGGGCGGCCTATTGTCTGAGTGAAAGCAAGGCATAAGGCACTCAACCACCGCCCCCTCTATTAAGCATCGCACACCATATTGCCAAAGTATCCATTCATTTAAGAGTAAACAAAAAATGCCCTTTTTAAAACAAATAATTTACTGGCCATATAGGCCATTATTATTATGTTAAGATATTATAAATGCATAAAAGCCTGGCTTTAATTATTTCAACAAATGCATGTTTCAGGAAATATATCTTTCATAACTATTAAATATTATAGTTACATGCAAGGTACATAAAAATACATGTGAAGCACATTTAAAATAGTAAAATGGTCATTTAATAAAAAAAGTTAAAAAAAAGGGGGAAGGGAACGAAATAAAGGAGGAGGGGGGGATTTAAAATAAAAGTGTTTTTTGTTAGTTTTACTATTATTATTGTTGTTATTATTAAAATTATTTTTTTCTGGTTTGTAATATGGCAGCTCACTGGTTGCTCACTCACAGCTGATTGATGTGAACATTTAAAAAAAAGTAAATTGCTCAAATTAATATATCGTCATATATTACAATGCCCAGTATGTTTTTTTTTTTTGTTTGTTTTTTGTTGTTGTTGTAGTTGTTTGTTTTTTGGGGGGTTTTTTTGTTTGTATTTTGGGGGGACAGGGTCAAAATATTAGCAGACAAAAAGTAATAATAATAATAAGAATAATTAATATAAATGAATAATATTAATTAATGTTCTTATTATTACTGTTATTTGTCATTTTATCTATACACATTATTATGTCTATATATAGTAATACATTCATATACTTTGCTCCTCTTTTTTTCTCTTTCTTGTGTCTTTGTTTCTTTCAATGTTGTCATGTTGTGTATTTTGTTCAGTTTATAAGCTAAATTAATGTAATTTAAAAGCTAAAAAATGTAAATCAATGTCAAATAAAAATCATTAAAAATACAATAATTAATAGTGCACAAGAGGAAGGTTTTTGACATTTATTACTGAGCCACTTATTATTTACATTGCATCACAACTTGTAAATAAACATTGGACTGAAAAGTACTTTATAGATATCCGATTTGTATATTACCTAATATTTGGTGTTGAGGGACTTCTTGGATTGGGGTCTTGATGGTGCTAAAGAGAAGGAAAATGCATGCAATCCAAATAGTACAGATTGCGTTTATACATCAAACACACACAAAAAACACAATCCTATGCAGAGGGTGGGGGAGAGAAAAGAGCAATTGTATGTGAGAGCATAAAGGAGAGAGAGTATTTTCATCACAATGTCGCCCATATGTTAGACAGTAATATTTACAGCTTCAGATTGGAGCGACTGGGATATCAGTGTGTGTGTGTGTAAGTGTGTTTGTCTGAATTATGAGCACAGTGGAGGCCACACAGGCCGAGCACGGCAGCCATAAAAAATTGGTCATAACGGCATAGCGAGCTCTCCTCGCGGCAGGGAGCAATCTATTTGGTGTGTATTTGTGTGTACAGTTGTGACAGTTGATGATTTTCCTGCCGATATTACCTGGGTGTAAAATAGATGTCAGTCTAGCCATAGGTGGTGGATGAACAAGATGAAATCCAAATATGTTTAGAACACGCAATCATAGAAAATGGCTTAGAGTTTTCTGTAAAACAAGGAAGGTACTGTTAGAAAATGAACCGCTTGTGGCGGCATGTAAATCGCATATGACAGCTAGCTTCAACATTACTTCAGTTTCAAATTAGCTATATTGTTTTTCTGGCGGACAGATAAAATATTTGTTTCACAGTCCCTAAAATATTTGACATTCTTCTACTGCCACAACATTTGTATTGATCTGTTTTTAGTGGGGTTTAGTCAATGAGTGAAAGACCTGCAATTTCTCCAAACAAATAGAAATACTCACACATAATAAAAGTGAATATCCTTCTGTGGCTGGCATATTTTTGAATGGAAGTTTCTCTAACTATGAGAGCGTTTGGCCCTGTTGACGTTTAGAAAATGTCCTGCAATAGATATACATGCATGATAGGAATAAAATTAATCCTTAAGGCTAATTTCAGATGTGGCTAGCATTTACATTTCTGCTAGCACCAATAAACAATATGTGGCCTTGGTTCTTAGCCATGCATATTACTATTCAAAAATTAAGTTAATATATTTATTTAGGAAATTTACAAAATATCTTCATGGCACTTTTAATCCTTTCTTATTATCCTAATGATTTTTGGCATAAATGAATAATAATAATTTTGACCCATACAGTGTATTGTTGGCTAAATATAACCATGCTACTTATGACTGGGTTTGTGGTCCAGGGTCACGTATTACTATAATATAATTTGAAGTAAATACAGCTTGATTGAGAATTACAGACAATAAAATTATTCTATATATATTTACCTATTTTCGTATGTTTTCTTCACAATCCCTTCATATTTATTTAGCATTTCATCTTAGTAAACAGAAAATAAAAAAAAAAAATTTAGTGGTAAAAATCGGTTGTGGCTGAAATGAGTATTTGTGAAAATAATTAAATAAATAACAGTTGAACTCTTGGTTAAACTTTAGAATAGGGAACACTTATTCACTATTAACTATGACTTTTCCCTCAATAAACTCCCAATTTGCTGCTTATTAATAGTTAGTAAGGTAGTTGTTAAGTTTAGGTATTGGGTAGGATTAGGGATGTAGAATATGTGCTTAATTACTACTAATAAATGGCTAATATTCTAGTAATATGCATGATAATAAGCAACTAGTTAAGAGACCATAAAATAAAGTGTTACCGAACTCTTTGATTATTTTACTCTTTATATTCAGTTTTTATGTTTTTATGATGGATTTTCATAGTTTAAGATTGAAAGTGTGTCTAGGACGAGGGTAAAACAATAAAAACTACACAATAAGCATTTAAATTAATATATGAATAAATAAATAATAAATTGAAGGCATGATGAAACATTTCCAAGGCAGTTTTAATGTGGCCATCATGTAACAATGTAAAAGTTGAAATCTGTTAATTTGAATAAAAATCATCCCTCTGAAAAAAAAAGCATCTGTGGGTTAGGAAGAAAAAAAAAAAGACTGTTTCGCTCCATCTTGCTCCAAAAATATCACAGCAATAATGATTGGGTAACATAAATCTTGTTTGGTGACACTTTGCACATCAGGAAATAAACGACCTCTGTGTAACAGAGCCAACAGTTGGGACCTTCCAGAGGAAAAGCTCTGATGGAATAACAGCACTCATGCATAAAAGAGAGCAATCACTCACTCCATCTCTCTCTGACAGTCTTCAGTTATGGGCCCTGAGTAATCTCATTTAATTTATCATCAAATATCAAATTTCTCTCTCTTATTGGCAAAGCCACACACTGACGGAATTACTGGCGGATATAGGGCCCCAAAATATCAGAGCCTCTTTATCCAAGTGTCTCTTGACACCAAATGTCACCCTCTAACTTTGTTACGACTTTAAATATTACAGTGGCCCAGACCTCTGGGAGTTCTCCGCAGCTGCAAGAGAGTGAGACAAAGAGTTTGAAGGGTTTGAATCCGGGTGTCACACAGTGACACTGAGCATCTGTGATTTTAACAACATGAAAGTTCTTTGAGCGGCAAAGTTCACAAAGAAAGAGACAGAGAAAATGAGAGATTACACAGACTGAACAGAGAGACGAGACAAAGTGAAGCTGAAAAATCAGAGATGAAGAACCCAAGTTCACAGACGGATGTGATTTTGTTATTTTTATTTCAAGGTTTAAGCCAGCTATGGCTGTTGATCTTTTATCTTGCCGAGTCGTCACAGTTACTTCCACCCTTTTTTCCTTCTGTTTTAATATCAAAATGTTACCAACTGAAATATCTGCTTTAGTTATAGCGAAAAACTGAGGAGAACTCCGTATAACTCCACATTTCACAAGCACTATTTGTGACATTTTAAAAATAAAAATGGGTGTCACTTTATTTTAAAATAAAAGTTCCAGTTCTCACTATTAACTAAATATTAACTACAACTTTTGCTTCAATAAACTCCTAATTACTGCTTACTAATAGTTAGTAAGGTAGTTGTTAAGTTTAGGTATTCAGTAGGATTAGGGATGTAGAATATGGTCATGCAGAATATGTGCTTAATAAGTACTAATAAACAGTCAATATGCTAGTAATATACATGCATGGCCCCTTCATTCAAAGCCAGACAAACAGCAATTAGTTTAAAATAGAGTTGAGACACATCTTTATTCAAGCTATGACATTATGAGCTACTGCTCAATAAAAACACAGAAAACTGCTGCTAAACAATAATTTAATGAAATTACACCTATATTTAACTGTGGTTGTCACTCCAAAAGCTTTACTAAATGACCATAGTTCATTTCAGTTCTCTGAAACAAGCACAAAAGGCCCTATGGCAGTAGTCAAATAAGATTTTCCACACAACTTTTGGGCCAACTGCTCCATGTAATTGAGAGATGACTGATTCGGACAGGAATTAAATTACCACACAACCCTGCTGTTGTTTTAAAAACTCTAGGTAGTTTGGCCAGGAATGTTCTGCTGAGTGGTGGGAGAAAAACATTTCTGATTCCGACAGCAATAAAATCACCAAGTGCTGCATATGTCATATGTAAAACAACTACAACCCGATTTCCGGAAATGTTGGGACGTTTTTTTAAATTTAAATAAAATGAAAACTAAAAGACTTTCAAATCTTTTATTCACAGTAGAACATAGAGAACATAACATGTTTAAACTGAGATATTTTACACTTTTATCCACTAAATGAGCTCATTTCAAATTTGATGCCTGCTACAGGTCTCCAAAAAGTTGGCACGGGGACAACAAAGGGCTGAAAAAGCAAGACATTTTGAAAAGATTTAGCTGGGAGAACATCTAGCAACAGTGAATTGACATCAGGTCTGTAACATGATTAGCTATAAAATGGATTGTCTTAGAGAGGCAGAGTCTCTCAGAAGAAAAGATGGGCAGAGGCTCTCCAATCTGTGAAATAGTGCGTAAAAAGATTATGGAATATTTTAAAAACAACATTCCTCAACGTCAAATTGCAAAAGCTTTGCAAATCTCATCATCATCTACAGTGCATAACATCATCAAAAGATTCAGAGAAACTGGAGAAATCTCTATGCGTAAGGGGCAAGGCTGAAGACCTTTGTTGGATGCCTGTGGTCTTCGGGCCCTCAGACGACACTGCATCACTCATCGGCATGATTCTGTCATTGACATTACTAAATGGGACCAGGAATACTTCCAGAAACCACTGTCGGTAAACACAATCCGCCATGCCATCTGCAGATGCCAACTAAATCTCTATCATGCAAAAAGGAAACCTTATGTGAACATGGTCTTCGTGTCCTGTGGGCCAAGGCTCATTTAAAACGGACTGTTTCAAAGTGGAAAAGTGTTCTATGGTCAGATGAGTCCAAATTTGACATTCTTGTTGGAAATCACGGACGTTGTGTCCTCCGGGCTAAAGAAGAGGGAGACCTTCCAGCGTGTTATCAGCTTGTATGTTTTGGAAGGCACTATGAATCCTGAAAGGTATATAAAGGTTTTAGAGCAACATATGCTCCCCTCCAGATGATGTCCATTTCAGGGAAGGCCTTGTGTATTTCAGCAGGACAATGCAAAACCACATGCTGCAGCTAAGAAGAGTCCGGGTGCTGAATTGGCCTGCCTTCAGTCCAGATCTTTCACCTATAGAGAACATTTGGCGCATCATTAAACAAAAAATACGTCAAAGATGACCACGAACTCTTCAGCAGCTGGAAACCTATATCAGGCAAGAATGGGACCAAATTCAAGCACCAAAACTCCAGAAACTCATAACCTCGATGCCAAGATGTCTTCAAACTGTTTTGAAAAGAAGAGGAGATGTTACACCATAGTAAACATGCCCTCGTCCCAACTATTTTGAGACTTGTAGCAGCCATCAAATTTGAAATGAGCTTATTTTGTGCATAAAATTGTGAAACTTCTCAGTTTAAACATTTGTTATGTTATCTATGTAATATTGTGAATAAAATACTGGCTCATGTGATTTGCAATTCTTTTAGTTTTCATTTTATTAAAATTTAAATAAACGTCCCAACATTTCTGGATTTCGGGTTGTACAATCTAGGTTTACGGTTCTGTATAATAATAATTAAATCAATAATTCCCAATGTTAGAATTATGTCACATATATAACTAATTTCAAATGGTTTTGTGATGCATGAATCCAGAGCACAAGGCCTTCTGTAATGGCAACATCTGAACAACTCCAGACTCCTTACTAAAAACTAAAGCTCTCAAGCCCATCTGAATCAGTACATAACATCTCAGACATTCTTTGCTAATAACTGCAACCCAAACGTCATTTGCTAAATAAATCCTGCTTATGTTTCTGATACACACACCTCTCTTGACGATAAATGTCTTCATATATTAGCTCATTATATTCATGTTCAAGCTTCATTACACATAACACATTACACATAATTACATGAACAACTTTTGCACTTCAGCTCAGAGAAATATGTCTATTACAGCAGTTCCATTACTATGAGCATCTGCTCATCAATTCAATCTGCAGGAATAATTAGGAATAATCCAGGTATCGTTTCGATTTACAGCAAGAGAAAGAGGGAGAGAGAGAGAGAAAGAGAAAAGGCAGACAATGGGAAAAATCAGCATTGTGGGCTGTGTACACATGGATTTCTGTAGCGTCTGCAGGAACAGGTGGAGAGAGTGTTCTGAGCCCTGTGGTGAACTGCGCTGCATTGTTTTATTGGGTAGGGAAATTAAAATCTGTGACTGGAAAACTTTAAGACTGCTGGAAAGTTTGGATATCTGACCTAATCATTTCCGCAGGAGAATGAAAACTGAAGTTCTCAGAAAACATGAAAATGCATAAATGGCTGCCCACTGCTCCGGGTGTGTGTTCACGGTGTGTGTGTGTTCACTGCTGTGTGTGTGCACTTTGGATGGGTTAATTGCAGAGCACAAATTCCGAGTATGGGTAACAGTACTTGGCCACATGTCACAAAAAAAAAAAAAAATGCACATTGACCTTGGTACAAAAATGGTAAACAAAACATGACACAGGCTAGGTTCAACAGAGTTCGAGCCCCTTGTTACAGTATGGGTGTTGGAACGGTGCCTGCTGTATTGCTTTGGAAGCACCTCATTACAGTTTTTCCTCGATTGCTAACACGCTATAACTGATTAATTTGGTCCAATTTTCCAAACCATTCATACAGTTCTCAAAACAAAGACACGTTTCTCAAAACTTTTAACACATTTCACCTGTTTGCACACACATTCTAATTTTCTCAGTGTTTTCTGCAAAACTCTACACAAAAACGCCATCATTTTGCACAGCTTTAACCATGTTCTCATTCAGAAAACACAAACACACAATATAATTAACTCAAGCATCAAAAAATTTATGCAAACAGCACACATTTATCCGTGTGTGAACATTCAGTAGCAAAACTGATGACACACAGGTCAGAATCTCAGGATGATATGAACAAGAGCACAAGTGATTATGTGATTTGGAAAATGAATCCTGGTTGTGGGAGACAAAGAGGAATAGGAGGAGAAAAGACAAATTAAAGGGATGAGGTCAAAGTCATTTGTTCCTGATGAAATACAAACACTATGGTTGACCATGTTCTTCTGCATGGACTGACCATGAGGGAAGTTGACCTACAGGCTCATCTACAAGGTTTCAATACTACTGACACATAAAATATAATTACAGTACATAGCAGCAGTACTTCAGATGAGAGAACTTTCGGTTTCACTTTGTTTTGATGGTCCCTTTAACACATTCTGTTGACTGTAAGTAATGATGCACGTACATATCTACTAACTCTCATTAGAGTGTTAGTAGAGTATTAGTAGACTGGTAGGGTTAGGGTTAGAATAAGTTGGCATGTACTTACAAAGTTATTTATAGTCAGTAGAACGTCTGTTGGGACACCATCACAATAAAGATTTAGCAGATATTAATCAGACAGACTACTAATACTCTAATGAGAGTTAGTTGACATGTTTGTGCAAAGTTACTTATTGTCAACAGAATGCTCAAAAGGGACCACCAAAATAAAGTGTTACCGAACTTTCATTATTCTCTATACAGTAAATACTGTAGTACATGTGGGTGGTGGTGGTGATGGCGCAGTGGATAAGACACATGCCTTTGGTGTGAGAGACCCGGGTTCGAATCCACTGTGAGACACCAATGTGTCCCTGAGCAAGACACTTAACCCCCTAGTTGCTCCAGAGGCGTGCGACCTCTGACATATATAGCAATTGTAAGTCGCTTTGGATAAAAGCGTCAGCTAAATTAATAAATGTAAATGTAAACATGTTGTACACCCTCAAACTCATTACTGGTGAATTGATTTGTAGCCAAGTAGCCCTTACATTTACTGTATTTGTGCAGAACTGAGAGACGACTGTCCAGGGGAGGCAGAGGGTTAGGGTTAGCAGTTTCTTTTTTCAGAAGACTAAGAAACTGCTATAACAAATAAGGATACTATCAATACTGTTATGGAATTTGGCTGAGGATGCTGAATGAATGAATGAATTTATTTATTCATTTACAGTAACTGACATTATATTCCAGTGTGTGTTTACTGTATATTCAGTTATTTGGTCTTTGAACTTTTCTCTTCTAGTGCTTTTCATCTACTGTAAGATATCTTTACAGGCGTGTAATGAAAGTAAACTTTTCTTAACATTTATTAATTAATTTTACTGTATCTGGACCCCATTATTAATGCTGTATACTGTAACAGACATTGACTAGCAAAAGGATTCCTATTTCCCAAAACGAGGTTTTTGTAACAGTGTTTTGAATTGATCTCACTAGTGTTCTCTAGACAGTAAAGTAGTTTGAGTTTTTGACAGGTTTGTGTATCATCCAAAGTTTGATGTCTGACAAAAGAGAACATGTTTTTGACTAAACTATTTGATTTTGACCTGGAAGTTTGAAGTTTGCACAAGTTGGTGTGTAATTTTGAAATTGTGTTTATAGTTGTGAGAAAATGGTGAATTGTTTCATGAATTGTGTGTTGGCAAACGAGAAAAACTGTAACATAGCAGCAAACATACATTCACACACATCCCTCACATCTCACTAAACATGAAGGAAGGTGGTGCTCATTAACTCGAACCCTAAGATGGGTAGCAGTTTTCAACTGGGAGTCAATGGTGATTGTGTCTAAAAATAAATTATGTCTTTAGAATTTTCCAAAACACAAGGGCAGCTGGTCTCATGTTTATCCAGGTTGTTTTCAATCTATCCACTATGTAAATTATTGATTAAACTGCTTTCCACCCTCTGCCATGAGAGTAAATTTCAGAGAATGACTGCATCAGAAATAGCTGAAAATACAAATTGGAGCCCAACACAAACTGACCCCACCGATCTGGTCTCATCAGTTTCAATAACCTCAGTCTGTTCAAGATTGAGTCCTCTAAACATGCAAAGGTTACAGAAAAAAAAAGATTTTGTCTTTCCTTTAAAAGTTAAAGGGGAAGCCTTATGCTATTTCACGCATTCTGACTTATTTACACTGCTAAAGAGTTGGATTCTCATGCTAAACATGAACATAGTCTCAAAAAATGAGTTGGACGTATGGCGGAGTATTTCTATTTTTATTGAAGGAGAAGACACTCCTTCAGTTTTCTTTGAATATGGCCCTGTATGACATTATAAAGGGGAGAATTCCTTGTATGGCCACATCTCCAGGAAGTATACTTCAACCAGACCGAGAACAAGAGCATGCCCATCAACGTGCTTCATTTGTTAATTTGTTAGTCGTAGTTATTTTAAGTAAATAAAGTTTTTCTTCCTGTTTTATTTACTGTATGTCAATCTCACAGCTTGGAGACGATCGATATGCAAAAGCTGTGCATTCTCTTTAGCTTCGCCCACAGCACGCCTCCAGGAGCTCAACTGTTTTCTGAGAGAAGCGGTACAGCTGTATCTGTCTTTTATAAGTCTGATAAAAAATAAAGACTCTTCAGAGATGTGAATGATGCAAAACTACACTATAGGTACTCAATATTAACATGAGATTGGCAGATGTGTGTTTGTTATGTCTGCTTTAAAGGTGTAATTTTAGCTATTTCCACCCAAACTTTAACCATATTTTTTTTTCTGTCCATTGCCATCCAAAAACATGTTAGCTAACCTGCAAGTGCAAAATGATTCATATTTCTGAATGGCTAAAAGCATTTTGGGGGTCGTTTCACTTGGTCAGTCAATGCATGTTTACTGAATGAAGTATTCAATGAAAAGACCAAGTATAAACTACTTTCCAAAAGTTTGGGGTTGGTAAGATTTATTTATTTAGTTTTTGAAAGAAGTTTCTCATGCTCTACCCGACTGGATTTATTTGATCCGAAACACAGTGAAAACAGTAATATTGATAACTTCTCTGTTTTTCGGACGGACAGAACAGCAGAGGCCGGTAAATCCAGGGGTGGAGGAGTGTGTTTCATGATTAACAAGAAATGGTGTGATCCCAGGAATATCTCCATTCTGTCGCATTCCTGCTCGCCTCATCTGGAACATCTTTCCATTATTTGCCGCCCATTTTATCTGCCCCGGGAGTTTTCATCGATCATTGTCACTGCTGTTTACATTCCACCACAGGCGGACACCGGCTTGGCTTTGTCTAAGCTTCACGATGTGCTTAGCGGCTACATTAACAAACATCCTGGCGCTGCCTTTATCATCGCGGGGGACTTTAACAAAGCTAACCTCGGACGGGTCATGCCGAACTTTTATCAACATGTATCCTGTACAACTAGAGAACCAAACACACTGGATCATTGCTACACTCAGTTCAAGAATGCCTACAAAGCCCGCTCACTTTCGGCTTTGGTCGGACCATGCCGCCATTTTCCTCCTGACTTACATTTCACTGCTGGTTATACTCTGTATAATTGTGTATGTGACGAATAAAAAATCTTGAATCTTGAATATTGTGAAATATTAATACAAAATACTTATTTTCTATTTTAAAATGAAATTTATTTCTTTAAAAGCAAAATCGAATTTTCAACAGTCATTACTCCAGTCTTCCCTTAATATTTTTGAGGATACATTTTTTATGCCAAACTTTTGAGTGATAGTAAATTCATCCAAAATGCATTTGAGATGGTTAGCAATCCCAAGAGTTACTTTGACCAAGCAGACATCAGCATACACGTTTGAGAGACCCGCAATCCACACGTGAAAAGTATCGCACAAGAATTTATATTTGTTTTATGAAGACACATTTATGTGGCCAAGTGTAAATGGAATGATAGCAAACCAATCGATCGATGCACATAAAGTGAAGTATAAATATGGCCTGTTTTGCTGTTTCCAGATCCATCGTAAATTAGCTGTTTCCAGACCCGTAGGCTGTCGTAAAGACAGGTGCAGTTTCTCAAGACACCTATTTCAATGATATCCGTCATGAAGGGACATTTTATTTGTGCTATTCCAATGAAAATAAAAAATAAATTTCTCAGGATGATTTCATCAGAAATTGTTCAAAATAAAAATTGGCGTTTATGAAGCACAACTCAAAACCGACCACAGCGATCTGGTCTCATCAGCTTCATACACCTCAATTTAGTCAAGAAGCGAGTCCGCTAAACACTTTATTATGCACAGAGGTTACAGAGAAGGTGGAAAGAAATGTGTTTTTGTCATTTCCTCCCTAGTTAATAGGAGCAATACGTACTGAATCACTGATCAGACTCTCTAACCTCTTGTTTGCAACAAAGCAAGATCACAGTGACATTCTTATAAAAAAACTTTCTATCTCTCCCTGCATTCTTATACCGACTTCACCTGTTCATTCTCCTACATATGTGCCTTTCTGAAATGCATGCTGTAGGTATTTACCTTCAACTAAATACAATTATCCAAAATAGGGTTTGTGCAAGTTCCTTAAAAGTGGTGCTCGTCATGGATAATTTACACTGTGGGTATTTTCTTCATAAATCTTGGCCAATTTTATTAATGGGAATGAAAAGCAAAATAATGGTAATATAATTGGCTAAACTGACAAAGAAGAATGGGGGTGCGTTTCAGGCAGACTTGACTTCCCCTGTTCGACAAGTCATCGACTTTGCACACATTCACATGCACACAGGGTTTTACAATGCTAAGAAAACTGTCAAAAACACTTTTGCCCCTCCTCTCTCTGTGTGAAGGCATATGACGAAAGGGTCGGCAACAGGCCTGCGAGTCAGAACAAGATACGTGGTCCCTTAACCAGAGCCCACGTAGTGAACTCTGATAGCTGAGGCTGGCTTCACACGATTTGGTGTGATTGTGATCTACGACCACGCGAATGAAAAACCGCAAGTCAATATCGCAGCTGGGCGGTACTGGGATGAAACAAATTACAGGGCTTAGCTTTCCACAGATTCTGGAACCAAATAAATGTGGGGGAAATAGAGACCTGGACCTCGGTGCTGGACTGTAAAATTGGGAGAAGTGAGGAATGATCAGATTCCATCCAGCATTGGCAAAAAATGCGCTCTTTGCTTCTTTCTGAAGACAATCAGAGGGACGACTCGTTTCTCCTGAGGTACCCTGCAATTTGCAGCATGCAGATTCAGGGATTAATGTGTGATTTGACACCCGGAATAAGCGGTCAGTCTCCATGGTAAGCAGAACCCAGAGGAGTTCAGAGAAAGCAACACCTCCTTCCTGAGTGCCACTGTTAAATCTGCTCACCCAATATAGAGTTCGGAATGGAATTAGTGTACAGTATGTACATAATAAGCAATTTAACTCAAAGACAAATGCCAGCAGCCCCCGTGGAGATCTTAAGTAGCACTCTCAGGGAAATTTAGTTTAGGGTACGGATACTCTCCGAACAAAATTGCAGACAAGGGGACTTAAAGTGCTTTTATGTTGCCCCCAGGCCTTGATTAGGTGGTTGAGAAGTAATATGTAGTCCTGTTCTCTTATCATGCCCTTAATAGAGTGTCTTTGGTGTGGGATGCATGAGTTTACTTACCTGTGTGTTTCAGTAGGATGGCAGCAATTCATAATCACAACCCTACTGTCGAATTGCCTATTTGGGAGACAAAAGGATTTTAAGATTGTTTGCATCACATAACACTTATAAGATTTACATTATTACTTGTTATTAAATGTCATGCTAAATTCACACACTAAGTTGAACTACAGTATTCCCAAATGATGGGAAAGGAGAGGTTTTCAATTGTATCTGTTTGCATAAGTGTGTTTAAAAAACTGTCTACAAGAGCGTGTGTGAATAATACCACACAAAGGTGAAAGTGTACAGCATGTCCAATACATTTCCCCTTAGACAGCATTCTAGAGGTGTGTGTGTGTCAGGGTTTTTCTCATGGGGCGCGTCAGAGGGCAGTGGTGTTAATTACCTCACCGCACCGCAACATCAGCAAAACACCCTCATTGCTTTTAATTGGCCCACAGCATCCTTTCTAATCTGTTCATTAGGCTCTGATATAAGCATGTTAGCCTCTATGCTAACACTGTGTAGATACATGGCCCACAGCAGAAACACTGACCCACAGCAGAAACACTATCCGTATATATAAATTACACATTAACACTTCATAAATAAAACATGTTGTTCATCAGTATTTCTGTCTTGAAAAAATATATAATCTAAATATTCCTAAAAACTAAATGAAGATACCAAAACTTTGTTTTTTTTTAGAAAGAATTTTAATTTATGTTTATTTTTATTACTCCATTTGGAAATAGATTTTTTTTATTGTTTTAAGCATACATCCAACAACATCAGTGAGAATAAAAATGAATTTCCCAATAGGAATAGAAAATAGAATTTAAGAAATAGTCTCAGGCAAAAATACTCATTTAAAACACTGATTTTGTTTGCAGTGTATCGTGCCAACAGCTCACTCAATGAAGCAGCATACAAAAAAGTATAATTGTGGTCAAAATTACTTATTAAAAACAAACAGGATAACTGATATACAGTACAACAGGAAAGAATCACAATTTCATATCAGTAATTGTAAGCGGCATTCTGCTGGTGTTTGTCACACGTAGAAGTGATCAAAAAGAGATTTTGCTTTCACATTGTGTTAGACTACACAATGAAAAGGAACCTAACAATAGACTGACTCAAGTCTGACGCTTACAAAGAGCAATACTGCCAACTAGGAGAGGAATTCAATTTAATATGACAAACATTTGAAAGCAGCAATCCATCATTTTAGTCATTTCAATTTTTCCTTTTCAAAAGTAGCACTCAAAGAAGGAGACTAAACGAGCCTCTATATTTCAACAATTCAACAGCGATACGTCCGGATCCTCTTCGAACAAAGAAGTTTGCCTTCGCCATAATAGGCAGCCGAGTTTGACAAAGTGGCGTGTCAGTGAGAAATATATCCTAAACATGATATTTCATTAGGAATACAGTTCGGGAAGAGTCTTTACCTGTCCTGTTATGGAAGTCTTTTGGGGATTAAACTAATTTCTTTATAACTTTTGAAGCTTCCGTCTGAGTCGTGCATAAGTGTTAACTCTTGTGGCAGTGAAAACAATAGATGATTTAAGTAAAAGTAGGTCATTTCTTTTTTCTATTTGTGGCTCACAGTATAAATGTGCCTTCAGATTATTGCAAATTGCTACATAGGGTTAGACGTGAAACATACTCTTAAGCTCAAACTTTTTCTGAAGAATGGAGAGAGAGAAACGGTGCCTTTGAAACGGCAAGATTTCATTTTTATCTTTGGGGATTTCAGTACTTAAACATGGCAAACATTAGCCATTAGATGTATGTAATTAATTCAGAACATGCAACACAGGCCAATTATAGATTTGTTTTGCTTTTCATTTGTCTTTGTCTCCAAGAAGGTGCACAACATGTCCCATTTAACAGCATCTCAGCTCCTTCCCTTGAGTTGTGTTCACGTTATTCCCAAGCTACAGCCAAGTCTTGAGGCACTTCATTTTTCTTTAGAAGGCAAGAGGGTAACCTAGGCCAAGGGGTGCTGAGGGATTTTGGCTCCACCCCTTGGGCCTCATAATTTGAGCTTGAAACCTCAAAGGTCAGCCTGAATAATGGGCTCATCCTCATTAAAATGGGCCATGTCTGGAGCCTAGAATTACTAGGGAATTCAAAGGACTATGAATTAGTACTTTTTATGGCGTGTAAATTTCAATGAAATATTTATACCTGTAAAGCATAATTTTAGGATTAAAATATCTCTATTTATCTATAACCCTCTTGGGCATGGAGGTTAATTTGAACATTTTCACTTAGGAGTGTACTCACTTTTGTGGCCAGCGGTTTAGACATTAACGGCTGTGTGTTGAGTTATTTAGGAGGGGACAGCAAATTTACACTGTTATACAAGCTGTACACTCACTACTTTACATTGTAGCAAAGTGTAATTTCTTCAGTGTTGTCACATGAAAAGATATAATAAAATATTTAAAAAAATGTGAGGGGTGTACTCACTTCTGTGAGATACTGCATATATATATATATATATATATATATACTGTATATGTGTGTGTGTGTGTGTGTGTGTGTGTGTGTGTGTGTGTGTATGTATATATATATATATATTTATTTATTAGGGCTGGGTAAGTTAACACATTATTATTGCATTAGCGCATTAATTAATTAACGCCCACTATTATTTTATCACGCATTAACACAGTTTTTATTATTATTATTATTATTTTGAAAGCCCGTTGCTCACTGGCTCTGAAAACACATACAGACAAACCATGGGTCAAAGGAGGGGTGGGTTGTTGATCAGTACTGGCATGGGAAGGGTGTCATCACTAGGGATGGGTATCGTTAAGGTTTTAACGGTATTACTACTCTTACCGATACTGCTTATCGATCCGGTACTTTAACGGTATTCTTATCGGTACTTTTTGTTTTACTTTGTTTCTTTGTTCATATTCTTACAGTATCTTATCTTATGTATATAAAACACTAAAAATGCCTGCACTTCATCAATTTGTAAATGCACCAGTGTGCAGGTATTTTTAGTGTTTTATATACATAAGATAAGATACAGTAACAACATGAACAAAGAAACAAAGTAAAAAAAACTGACAAATACAATAAAACAAACACAAACGAAATGAAATAAACAGTGCTTTCATTTTTCCATGAAGGTTTACTAATATTAATGTTCAGGTAAGTAATAGTTACAAAAGTAATCAAATGTAAATGAGCACTGCATAGTTTTCACTGTATGTACTGATAGATTTATGTTTATTAAAGCTATAACGTTGTTAAGATTAAGAGCTGTGGGTGATTTTCTCTTTGCATTTTGTTCTTTGATTAACATTGATGGCTCAAGCTCCAGTCTGACACTTTAAGACAATATACTGACACGCATCGGATTTTCTCCCAACTGTTCTCGTCCACTTAAAACATAAAAGTGAAGACTCTCATAACCGGCCATTTTGACACATTGTGTGTGTATTTTTTGGCATATTTTTGTGTGTTATTTCGACGCGCCCGAAGCTCAAAGTGTACTTTGCTTGTCCGTTTTGGAGCACGCCGCCGCGCAGGCACACGCACACACACATTTCAGCCTAGGGAACAGCATCACTTGTGCAGATTGTACTTTCAACGTTTTACTATCAAATATGTCCTGCAATGTAGCAACAGTAAAGACGGCATTTTATAACAATCACTGATTGAGCTGATTCAGATGTTAAGTTTTGGTTCGGAGGAACGAATCCGCGCCGCTATGAAGGGAAGGGAGTTGTGCTAGAAGAAATGCGGCTATAATCCTTGGAAGCCAAACTCGAAAAAAAAAAAATACTTAGCTTAATATAACAGCCACAGGCCTAAAGTGTGAGCAGATGTTTGAATAGTTGGTTCTCTCTTCTATCATAATTAAACAGGACTTTCATGTTGCGTGTGCTGAAGCTCCTCCGCGTGAGCGCAATCTGGCTTCTGAATTGCGCATAGCAAAAATGCATCATAGACAAATGTTTGAATATTATTGCACATAAAAACAGCTGGCGACATTGTATATATATATAGAGAGAGAGAGAGAGAGAGAGAGAGAGAGCAACAATAAATGTATGTGTGTTTTCTTAATTTCTCCAATACCGACAGAAGTACCGATAACGTCAGAGCTTATCGATACTCCGGGCTTTCATAATTTAGCCCCGAGACCGATTTAATACCGAGTTTCGGTACCCATCCCTAGTCATCACGCGTCTCAACCAATGAGAGCATTTGGGGTAGACCTAAATTATTTAGGCTAAGCATCAACATTCACAAACTGTCAGTCCTGTGTCGTGTTTTTCCCGCCTCTTGTGTCCTTATATGGTTATTTTCCTGTCCTCGTTTGGTGTGATTATTAGTTAATTCTGTTTCAGCTGTGTTTTAGTTATTAACTGTAATTAACCTATGTATTTAAGTTCCTGTCTGTTTAGTTAGGTTTAGTCGTCTGGTCTACTCGTTACAACCCCTGTGTTCCTGTCTGTCTCAGCCTTGCCTTGCCCTGCCCTGATGGATTGTATTAAAGACCGTTATTTTGAGTTACATCCTCGTCTCTGTGTTCCTCATTCCTCCCCGCTGTGTGCACCGTGACACAAACCACTGTTCACTGTTATTTTTAACAGAAATAATGCAACGTGTGTGTGTGTGTGTGTTAAATGCAAGTTACTCAATATTAACTTATTAAAACTATTGTTGAATTTCTTTTTCTCAAAATCAGGATCAGAGGCAGCAATTTTTTGGGAGGATGATTTGTAAATGAACAGAGAGAGATGTTACAGATGTTACACCACATTCAGTGTTTCGTATTGTCTTGGAGAACTTTAATGAAAAGGTTAAGGGCCACAGCAATTTGGAAACATCAATCACACACGCATGAACTTTCCTTGCTCTCCTCCTATGAGTGAATTAAATATTTCTCTTCATTATTACTTTTAAATAAAATTGCGCTGTGTGCAGTTTTTCCACAGCTGATAAATGTGAAGAACTTTAATGATAAATTATTCACCTGAAGCAGATTGTTTAAAAAAAAATAAAAAATATCCAGGGAATTTCACATCTAAAATAGCTGATGGACACAGATTTTGGGTTTTGTTCTGATGTTTCATCAGTCAACCTGTCAAACTTAATTGCATTTCCTCTGTTGTTTCTACAAACTCACCAAACGTGTTGTAATTCAGAAGTAACTGACAAGGTATTTTTTGCACCCGACGCAGTTGATTCTTGTCTTTGTTTGGCCTTTGCAATTCATCTGACACACATCTACACGTCCTGCCGTCTCCTCTCAAACCAGCCGTTTGACAGCCCGGGTATGAAAACATATGACTGCAGTATTCGTCCTTTTCTGGAACTGCACTCATTGCTCACCTTCAAGGAGGTAAGCTTTCCTGCAACAGAAAACAAAGACTATGACAGTAATGTTAACATACGAGTCAAGCCTTTATTTTTACAGTATTTTTTGCATCAATGAAGTACTGTGTTAATCTTTAAAGCAGGATTAAAGGACATTTTAATGGGTAGTAAAATAATGTAAAAAGATTAGTCTTATTTTCAAACAAACAGTATTTAGCTATTATGTAGTAAAAGAACAACATACTACCTTTTGTAATTTTATGACATTTTATGAAGAAACAAATGCTATATTATTTTGTACATTTCAGAAATGTTATTAACTGTAAGTAATTAAAAAAAAAACATTCATCTTTTGTAACAGTGTAAAATGCATGTGATGACTTTCTACATTCAGAATAAATAATTTTTTTAGTTTTGTCTCATACATCCGGCATGACAAAATCGCACCTGCTCTATTAAAATAGTGTGAATCTCCACTAATTGTATTGATTGATGCAGTTTTCTAAAAATAATCCATTGACTTTGCAATCAGCTGCAGGCCAGGCAGCCAGGTGTGACTCGCTGCATTATTTCAGAGATAATCTCCTTCCACATGTCACCCTTCAACTCGGGCCAGGGTCCCTCAGCATGTAGGATGAGTTTTGACCAGAACACCCTCCATACAGGGCCTACTGACGGACAGAGAGAATGAAAGAAAAGAAAGTGAGGGAAAAGAGGATTAGTGAAGCACTGAGCTCAGGACATCTGGGTAGGCCTTTATTAGTCTCGGCATCATCCCACAAAAAGAAGCCAGAAGGGTTGTTTCTCCGAGAGATGATTGGCGAGAGATTCACAGCATCCTTTAGTGCTACAGGAAAGGATCTACATAAGCTCTCTACGGAGCCTCAGTGGTATCAGAGGCCACGCTAGGACGTCATGGCTCACAGCACTAATATGGACCCTCTGAGTCACTGGCACCTCTTGCGAACGAAGCACTCCAACTGCTTCTGTGTGCTTAAAAACCACTCACCATATAGACTTATTTTGGCAGATTGGCAGCTTCTCCATGTGGACAGAAATCCAAAGTAAATCTGACTTCAGATTTAAAGTAAATTTCAATTGGTCAATATTATATACTGAACACCAAAGGCCACATCTAACAACAACCACAGGACTATTTTTCTAGGACATTTACAAGCAAGATAATACAATGATTTTAAATCAAATCAGGATTTCATGTCTGCTATTAAGTACTATCTCTTTTCAGCATTAGGCACTGACGTGCGTGACATATTCACATGGCATACTCTCACAGCTCTCAGATGCTCAACCATGACCCACTCTCTGCTCTGGTGAAAAGACAATACAAAATGTTCTTTTACTGATATACACTGACACTCAATTGTGAGTTATGAGAGTTTGGAACCTCTCACACATTACGCATAAACATACACTACCATGTTTGGAATAATTAAAAATGTAATGTACTCCCATGATGCAAAGCTGAATTTTCAGCAGCCATTACTTCAGTCTTCAGTGTCTTATGCTCAACAAGGCTGCATTTATTTGATCAAAAATTAAGTAAAAACAGTTATATTGTTTAAGATTATTGCAATTTAAAATAATCTATTTAGTTTAATATATGTTTAACTGGATCCCTCTGAAATTATTCAAGAAACATTTGCTGCTCAAGAAACATTTCTTATCATTATTAATACTGAAACTTTTTTTTTTAATCCACTATCATTCAAAAAGAGGTAAGCTTTCAGGTTCTGGAAGCCACTTTGCTACATCTTACAATTCAATTAGTTCAATAGAGTCAATTTCTTTCCGACATTTTCAACGTTTTACAGATTTTTCACAATTCCGAGATAATTTTTAGTGGGAGATTGAATATTTTAATGAAATACTGTTGTGCAAAGATTGGTTTTATTCACAAACAGTATTTAGCTTTCATGTGGAAACTGTGGTACACTAACATTGAAAAGTATTTGATAGACTAATTCATCGAAAGTGACAGCAAAGACATTTTAATGTCAAAAAAGACTTATAATTCTCTATTATAAAATTTCTATTAATCAAAGAATCCTGAGAAAAAAGTATCACAATTTCCACTAAGATATTCCAGCAAAACCTTTTTTTTTTTCTTTTTTTTTTAACACTGATAAGAAATGTTTTGATTGTCAAATCAGCATATTTTTGAATGAACGTGATACTGAAGATTGTAGTAATGCTGCAGAAAATGAATCTGTGCCTTGGTGAGCATAAGAGACTTAATTTGAGAAAAATCATACTTATTCCATACTCTTGGCTGCAGCGTACCTCTACTAACACAATAAGATACTGAATCCCCACCTGACTGAAATCCTGGAGTTTCCACTTGATAAAACCCTCTCTATTATCTTTTCCACACATCCATGTCTTACCTGAGTAATGACAATCCAACAACCACGTCCTGTTTCGTCACGCACTCATAAGAAATTTATGGAACCCTGGGGTTTAGAAGAATTTTATGTATACTTCCATTTGTATCAATGTATTAACAAATGGATAAAGGCTATCTTCCTGACAACTGCATTTCCAATATAGATGGATCAGTCTCTGCTTATGCATTGCTTATCACAGTAGCCTCCATGAATATTTGATGGGTCAATATTGCTGTTTTGATGGTGCAAGTCTGTCGTAATCTACTCTCCACCATTCAGAGGAAAGTTGCTTTATTCAAAGGAATGGTGCAGTTTTCAGCAGTAAAGCTGTAGAGGTTTGTGTGTTCGACCTTGGTGTCTAATTTAGGGAGGCTGTTTTGTTTGATTAAATAAGCTCTGGTATAGCTGTAATCATAGAGATTTCTAAAGTGCCTTGAGAGGTCTAGCGAGCAGCGCGGACCCCCACAGACGCTTGAGTGCTGTTATATAGTTTGATTTTTATGTCTTGCCAGAATGTTTCCTGAGTTGAATTGCAGTAATAGAGTTATGGAATAGTGAACGCTTGAGGATGGATACATACGAACAGAGATGAATATGGACAAGTGAGTTTAAACAGCTGAGAATGAGCATGCATGAAGGTGAATTGTAAGAATGTGCACCATTCAGAATTTAAATGAGAATGCCTTTTAAATTCCAACTCAATTTGTAAATTTGAATAGAGGTAGCAAACAGCAATTTAAATGTAAGGTGGCAGAATTGAAACAAACTGAAAATCAAAGAAATAATGGACATATTTTGTATATCACACACACAAAATATATGATATATAATATTTCAATATATGTAATATATTGCATACATTAAATTTATAGATTGCATATTTTTTTTATAAAGAAAAATTTTGGACCGGAGTGGACAAACACTTAATTTGCCTTTTTTTTTTTTTTCTCAATTAAGTCTTCCTTTCAACTTTCAAACTAATAAACTAAAAAAAAAACAAATACTCTAATGGTGTTATATTGGCATTAAATTACAGAAAGACTACAGAAAATGACAGTACACTCAATTGTGAGATAAACTCAGAATTGTGAGGTATGATTTTATAAATGATAAAGGTATACATTTATAAAAATAAAAAATTTTGAGAAGAAAATCCTGAGGTATATACTCACAATTCTGAGGGGGGAAAAGTGCTTCCATACTGAATCTTTACTTTTATGGAAAAACAGCACTCTAATGGGACATCCTGTAAAGCTTTCAGTGTTAGCAACAGTAACCAAGTGGAACGGAGCAGTGTGAAGGGTCAAATTGAAAAGTGAGCATAAACAGCCTAGATTAAACAAGTACGTATGGGCAAAGTTGAGTATAAATAGGTTAAAATTGACAATTAAGTATGAACAGGTGGGACTGAACAAGCAAGAAAAAGCAGGTGTGTATGGACCGGTAAAAATGGACAATGAATATGGCAAGGGCTTATACCCTTTTGGTTAGCCACCTTCATGCTCAATTACCTCATCCACCATGCTTGGTATACCTGACGAGCAGCAATTCAGGAGGGAGGACAGGTGGCCAAGCCATTATTCAGACAGGACAGAAATGTATGCAGGCTTCTCTCAGCTTAGGATAGGATTCACAGAAACCACCTGGATGTCAGCCAGTATCTGTAAAGGAAGTTACAAATTCTTGAAACCATCTTAGCAGTAAAGCTTTTAAAGTTAAGCTCTATGAATGTAAGCCACTGCTTTAGAAATATTGTTTGTCCTACATCACACACATTACACACAACATTTTCAGTGCACAAAAGTTTCTATGTACATTTACACTAGTGGTCATACATTTTGAATAATTAGGATAGTTTCAAATGTTTTTGAAGCAAAGTCTCTAATGATCAAGGCTAATAATGTATTCTAGTTTCATCAACCATTATAGTTTTCAGTGCCGCATGGCATATATATTAAATATTTTAAAACACATTAAAATAAATATATTATTTTACAATATATAAAAAAAGAAATCAGTAATTTTAAATTGTAGTAATATTTATTAGTGTTTTTACTATATTTTTCATTTAATAAATGCAGCTGTTAATTTTGTTTTGACAAGTAGGGTTTATCTTTTGGTTTCCATCCAGTATTTTTATGCAATATCCCAAAATTCACATTAAAAAACTTAGATGTAAACATAGCTAGTGAGGATGTCAGAAAGACATGACTGATTGTGTAAAACACGCAGTCAATGCTGTCATTCGTGACTAAAATCGTAAGATATATCAAACAGGCTGGCATTAAAGAGCACTCATGTTGAACCATCTGCCTTGGCTTTTGCCCGTGATTTCCCTGGGGTCATATTGTACAATCTGACAAGCAACAAACGTAAGGGACAGATAGAACTGTACAGTGTACACTGGGCTTAAAAGTTTTTTCAGCGCACATGAATCCTGCCATCACTACAGGCTCATAAAATGCGCATGAAAACTTTTCAGACGTGTGCAAGGAATAGTTTGACAGGGTCAAAGCCATTTAAATGCCTTCACTCTTTGGCTTTGTTGTGGCGTTTTGTCAGTTGTCTTTTCTTTTCGCTTCTTCATCTCTCTTTATTCACTCTGTCCTGCCCACATTAGAAAGTGAATGCATAAATAGAAGCACGTTTCAAAGACTTTCTCTCTGGTCCTCCAGGGACAAGGCACCGAGAGGAGCTCAACAGGGGCCATGGAACAAGGAGCCGGGAATGAGACGAGAAGGAATTTATAACCGCTGTGAGTTATGGAGCTCTCCAATGTGCTGATGATCAGTCTGCATGGCAGGGTGTTAATTGACCAAGCCAACAGTTCATTTGAAACCTCTTAACTGGTGAATTATCAAATCTGAGAAGTCATCTAACTAAGGGTTCAAAAATGAACACTCGACGAGTAAAAATTGTAATGAGTAAATGTGTTACATAATACATGATAATTGTTAGAATGATAATCTAACACTCTGATGAAAATGAACAATGCATGAGCAATACAAATCAAAAACTTTCTCCATCATAAGTTTATCTAGGATTCCTAAAGATAATACAGTTTCAAAGCATGATGCAGTTTTAGAGACTCACCCAGAATACAAAGTGCAAAAATAATATACAAGAAAAACAGCAAGGGACTATTTCTTACGCTCACCAAGGCTGCATTTATTTGATATATTGCCTACATTTCACTGCTGGTTATACGCTGTATAATTGTGTATGTGACAAATAAAAAATCTTGAATCTTGAATCTTGAATAAAAAAAGAAAAGAAAAACAGTACAAAAGTTATATTGTAAAATATTATTGCATTTTTAAATAATCAGTTTTTTAATGTAATATGTATATTTTTAAAGTTTATTTTAGTGACAGCAAAGCTGAATTTTAAGCAATCATTACTCCAGTCAAGTACTCAACTAACTTTTTATTGTTGTTGTTATTATCGATGTTGGAAACTGGTTATTGGATTTTAGAATACAAAATGTTAGAGAGATAACCTCTATTTTTAGTATTATGGTTTGTCATGTTTAGTGCAAGAGGGCAGGTTGGTTTTGAGGTAAATCAGAATTCTGACAGAAAAGATGCATTTTGACAGGTAAGGATGGAGAACCTGTGCTCTGGGTCTCATCGTGGAGTATGCCACCACAGTTGTCAGTCAGAACTGATGTAACAAGCGTGAAACACATTTGTTTGCTTTCTCTCACTCTCTCTTTCTGTCTGACAGCAAACAGACAACCACAAGCACAAGCACTTTCTACCCACATCAACCAGTACTGTACATCATTCAGCTGAGAATGTTGTGCAGGTTCCAAAAGCACAAATGCTGTAGTAGCACTAACAAGAAATACACACCAGAAAGTGCTGTGGTAGTACTGTGTTCTTTGGACATTGAAATGGTATTACAATGACTTTTTGGACATGGCATCCTGGTAACACCATGTTTTGTTTGTTTGTTTTGTTTTTTGATGTTACAAAGTGATATTATGGTACAGTGGTGATATCAGATGGTAATACTATTGTACTTTATGGCAATCTTTTAGTAGTAATGGTATTAGCATTAGATACTATTTTAGAACGTTTTCATCAACAATTAAGCTTGGTAAATGCCAGACATTTCCCGGCATTCTTATCTATTAAACACTCATTATACTAAAGAGTTTAGGTGATACTAAAGATACATTTTAAAATACAGCATTTAGCTAAACAAATGTTCTTGATTTACAGGAGAGTAAAGAGAGATGGTGTAAAATGTAGTGTTCATTTACAGTAACGGATGATGCAAGCTAATCGCTGTTCTATTATTCACGTTTAGAGCTTACAGACTATTCATAGCTTGAGAAAGATTTAGTTCTGCTATTGCACTATGCCCTGAAGTTATTAAAATATTTACTGCCAAAGGTCACCCAAAACAAGACACACTTCATTAAAACAAAAACGTGCACACACAAAATGATGGAATATTCACTTCTTACAGTTTACGCTGTAGGCTTATATCATTATTAGTAGCACAGGTTTAAAAGGGTCATATCATACAATTTTTATTACCTATTTTTTTCCCGCGAGTCCACTTCTAGTGTTTTTTTTTCATACCAAAAACCGCCATAATTTAGTTTTTCATGCTCTCCCTTAGCATTACATTAAATGTTTTTTGCTTCTGTGCCTTTAAAACTTTATAGGCTATGTAAACATCTTCATTTGTAAAACTATGCTCATACACAAGTCAAGTATTTGCTATAAAATATAGTCAAAACAACAGTATCTGTGCAAAACAATTGCCGCTGAAATGTTGAAGAACTAAGATCAGACCGTAATCATAATGAATGTTAATAAAAAACTAACATCAGACACTTCTCTAAAGTTGTGATCCTTCAGAAAGCGATATACAGATAGCCAGGAACAACACAACATTTGATGGACCAAAAAAATCTAAAGATTATTGTTACACCAATAGGTGGCGACAAGTGACTGTCTGAGTCACTGAATCATTTATTCAACCGATTTGAACAAAACACTGATTCATTTAGGAACAAAACAAGATGACTGGCTGAGTCCCAAATCACAGATTCTCTGAGTAGGTACCTCCTTTGAATAAGTTAAGTATTACATTCATAATTTTTCATTGTCATGTGACCTACACTCTAAAAAAGATACAAAAAGGGGGGCAGGTTTTTTTTTTTTTTTTTAAAGAGACACCTTTGTACCTAAAGGGTCCGTATTGGCGGCAATATGGTACATACCTAAAATTGTTACAAGCCTAAAATGTACTAAAGTGCAACTTTTGATAAGGTGCCGCCCCATTGAAAGTTTTTTTTTTTTTTTAAATCTGCAGACTTTTTTGCCTATTGTTTTATGAACACTGTGAAATGACATACTACTCAGTGCAATTTTTTTTTTTTTTTTGCTTACTGTACTGTATTCTAGAGAAATGTGCAATTTCAAATGCAGCCATCATCTTTATGTGTGAGTCATCGAATCATCCACTCGTTCAAATAATTCAAAACATTAATTCATTCAGGAACAAATTGAATGAGTCACTGAGTCAATCAGTTTGTTCAAAACACTGATTCATTCAAAAACACCACCCGGCGACTTGGCTTTGTTTAGAAATATTTCCATTGGCAGAACATGAAAAAGACAAAGTAACTGGCAATATTGTGTCTAAAATCTAATCTTCTTTCTATTTTGTTCATTGAACTGTTGTATAAAAATCTATATATAACTCACAATCATCCTAATATCAGGAAAAAGGATAATTACTTCACACAAGAACAAGTTCTTTTGCTCATGTCAGATCAAGAAAAAAATAGATTCCAATGGCTTTAAGGCTTTCTCCGCAGCTATGAACATTACCTACTTACGCTTGTACGTTTATGCGAGCACGAGGTAAGAGATTTCACAGGAAAGTTGAAAAGAACACCACTCAAGAGGTGAGAGAAGTTATTTCCTGGAGCCAAAGCCACGAGCTGCAGTCCTTCGCGGCAAAGCTGATTTACAGATTAACTGAAAAGTACTCTTCTTTTCCTCCTGAGGAAGTCCCACTTGAGAAGACATTAAGGATGTTTAAGAGGGATTAAGCCTCCTCTACCAACTGCTCTTTAAAACCTTTTCTTCGGGTTTTCGGTACAGATTACAGAGGGTGGATCAGTAAATGATAGAGGACTGACACCTTAAAAGACGTCGGTAAAATAACCTTGTCAAAGTAATTAGCTCCTCCTCGTTTAAGAATGAAATTATACAGATACTCTGCCACTAGAATCTTTCATATTCTAATGCGGAACGAATTAACTGTATCTTGAAATAATAGGACACATTCGTGTAGTTCTACACGCACACTCATTTCTCCAACTTCTGAAACTTTGATCGTGCCACAATTTTGCGAATGCAATTATGTGTTCCATATATAATTTATGAAAAGGGATGTCTAATGTGCTCATAAAGATTTTTAGGTTATAAAGTTCACTATCGGATTCTGTTTGATCATTGTCGGCTTTGTATTTCTCTCACCAATAGCATGGCAGTCAGCACAAAAAATCTCAGCACCTAAATAGTGAGACTGCAGTGTGTTGGAATGCAATTGTACCTTGCAGGAGACAATTATTTGGACCTACATATCTAAAAGGAACTGACTTACTTTAAGGAAAAAAGAAAAACAGCAAGACTTCTCACCTGTGGCACTGTGATTCAAAGCTTTAATTTATGTCTCCTCCTGCATTTTGCAAGAGATCAGACACCCTGAGAAAATGTTATTGCTCATTTTATGTTTCAAGACTGTGTTTGCAAGGCAGACATATTCCTCAAATGTTCTAGTTTTGCAACTTTAGTTTGTGCAGTGAATTCAGTCCATCCACTTATACAGACTCAAAGATTAAAATTTAGTTGGGTACAGTTTTAACCTTAAAGAAAATGTTCAACCCAAAAATAAACCCTATTTTATCTCAAATCATCTTGGTTGTTGAGACATAGAATCATAAATTTACACAATATTCATATGGCTTTAACATTTTTGAAACTTGAGAAATATTGTATAGAAAGAGCTGCTTCTAAATTCTCTCTTTGTGTAGCTAAAAATAAAAGCATAGGTTTGAAACAAAAGAATGGTGTGTAAATAACAACCGAGTTAAATTTTTGGGTGAACTGTTCTGTTAATCTCATTGCAATCTCGAGAAAACAATTGAGATATTATGACAGATTTGATTTGTGATTTGTCTTTCCTATAGGGCAGAATGTGTTAAAGGAGGATCCGAGTGAAAGTCCAGGCCAGTTGAGACAGATTTGCACTGAGTCTAATCCTCCATGTGAATGAGCGAACATGTGGTATGGGCCAGCTGTGCTGGAGGAGCGCAGGAGAGAAGAACGAGAGCATGCTGTGAGGATGATGATGAGGGATCTCTTGCGGCTTGTGGCAATGAAACTAGAGAAGCAGATCAGTCTGTCTGCGCTGATGACATCATTTCCACTCTGGACACAGCACCATGTCCCCAGCCAAATGCAATATAGAATAACTTGCGTATCTGCAATGCTTCAGATGGGACTTTCTCTCATGTCTCCATGGCGTTCTCATTCTCTCTTTCTCTCTTGTATACACACTCATACCCCCTGTGTCTCTCGCTCTTTCCGCTCACCCTCCAACGTGGCGTAAGCATCCATCTCTGGTTCATAATGAGATAATTAACGCTGTTTGATTAATTGCAATATGGCGAGAGGGATCTGCAAGGTCTTCCCAAAGACTTAATTCAAAGCAGGGCCTAGCAGGAGAGCTAAACTATGTCACCTTCCTCTGGGCTGGGGAGAAAAGCTACGGGGTAATTAATGGACTTTTGGACATAGGGGGTTGGCGTCAGACTTATGATCAAATTTCACTGTGTGCTGTAGTATTTGGAAGGTCAAAGGATGGTTTAATTATTTATTATGAGAACCATGGAGACCATTCTAATGCACACAGTGAGGAAAATGGGTGGAACCAGCATTGAAACTACGAAGAAGCTACCAACTGCATTTATCAAATTTCATAGTCTATACCCATATAGAGATAGCAGGGGCGTTTCCTCCGAGGAGGAGGCAAGGGAGGCAGTGCCTCCTCAAAATTTTGGATGAGAAAAAAATTAGTAATCAAATAAAACAACTCCAATATAACAAACTATAACATTAAAATGTTTTATATATCATTTGTTTTTCTAAAAAAAAAAAATTATCACCAGCAGGTCAACCTCCCTAGGGAATTTTAACAGACCCCATAAAGCATGTGGTGAGTTTGCTCGGGGGTAATTGAGAATGAATGGGGGAAAGTCACGTGGGAGGAGGCTATGCTCCCATTTCAATATGATTGGATACAACTGGTTATGTTCAGCTGTGACTGGTTCATGTGATTAATTGTGTTCACGTGCATTCTGCATTCGCAAAGCAGTCTGAATAAACAATATAATGGTGTTAATGGGAAGAATAATTTTAAAAAGTAAGTAAACAACTCATACACTTAGACATAACCACTTTGTTACATCAAAATAAAACTTAGAATTGCCTGGAAACATGATCTGTGGGAGTTTTTTTAGCTTGGTAAAATTTAAAGTAATTTAAAGTTAAAAGTTAACTACTAAAAAGAATAGCTAAACATAAGTTCATGAATACAATATATTGTTTAAATCATTGGTCTCAAAACTCACCAGAGTTTAGCTCCAGCCAGCTCCAACTCACACCTGCTTTGAAGTTTCTAGTAATCCTGAAGAGCTTGATTAGCTGGTTTAGGCGTCTTTGATTAGGGTTGGAGCTAAACTGTGCAGAGCTGTGGCAGACCACTGGTTTAAATCATTACTGCCTTGAGTTATTATTTTGGAATAAATGTAAAATTTTTAAAAACACATATTTGGCTTTAATACATAGAATACGGTTTACTTTGTTTATGTAAAAATATTAAAAAATAATGTTTGTGTATGCATTTTCAACTTTTAAGGGTATACTACCATGACTTAATAGGGTCTTGAAACATAGCAACTTTTGTATTTGCCCCGATGTACGTAAAACAATATGTTTTTGTTAAAAGCACTCAAGTTTAATTTCTGGCATGCTGCATTCATCCATCACCATCGTTTAACTAACAGACCTTGAAATTGTACATACAAATACCATCAGAATCAATATGTAGGCTGATGATCAACGTCAAGTAAAAAGGTTCATCTAGACAGCTCTGTTAAAGTGAGATGTTTCTGGAATATTGCAACCCCACCAATGTCAAGCCTTCATTAAATCTTAACACAGATGTGCAAAGACATGCACAGACTTGCCAAGGTTTTCTAGAACATAATGACTCTCATGTGATGCCATTTTCACTGAATTTCACATACTGAAATCACACTATAAACTGCAAAATACAAAGAAAACAAAGAACTGATGGTGTGGAATACTATACTGAACATACTGAACATAAAATCCTTTTAAAGATGCCAATATTGTTTTATTACCATTACTGAAATTACAGAAAATAAATGTTTATTAACTGAAAATAAAATGTAAAAAATCTGTTTTTGAATGTAAGCCTTTAATGCATCACAGGGTTTTCCCCAATATAAAAATGTTTAACATTCACTTACAGCTAATGTCTGCTTACAGCCTTTCTGATTCTTTTAAAAATCCCAATCTATTTTATTTGTATTACTGAACAGAAAGTGAATACAATTTTATGTTTTTCTATTAATTTAATATAAAACTCAGATTTGTAATTTTTTTTGAATTTACTATTTCTGCTATATCCCCTTCATCACAGGTTTTTAACTGTAAATATATCCAGTATGAAAATACTTAGCCTTTATATACAGCCAAATAGTATCTGTTTATAACCTCTTCATTTCTGAATAATCAAGAGGTGTCGACCTTGCTTATGTTTTCTCATACTAATGGCGGTGATGCATAGTGAAGCTCTTGTAACAGCTCTTGAAGATTGAATAAAACATAAGAAATACACATTACATCTGAAACACTTCAGTAAGGAAGGCCATGAATACATCGGGCTGCTACTTTCTACTGTCCCAGGACAATGAAGTTGGAAATCCACCATATCGGATATGCTTTATACTAATAATCCAACTTTTTTTCTCTAATTTTAAGCTTTATATCACAATAATATTTTAATTACTCTGGTGAGTAAATGACGGCAGAAGTTTCATTTTTGAGTGAAAAGTTGCATCACTACTTCTGCTCCTCACACTGATGGTGTCTCACTGAAGATTTCTAAACTTATGTACTAATGCACACACACATACACAGAGCAGCATTGTTTGGAGCCATCACACTCTCTGCTTCAGCTCCATGATCTCTGCATTTCAGTAATGAAGGTATGACTTCACACTGAGCTTATACATTAGCAGAACAGAGGAGCACGTGAACCACACATTAGCCTCAACTTCTGTCTGCCATCTGAGTTCCTCTACTGTGTGTCCATTATTGCCTTTTATTCCCTTTGAGAGGCATGGCGGGAGAGCACAGAATTCTGGGACAGCGGCGGCAAGCAACATTGTCATCTCACAAAAGATGAGCTTTATTTATCTCCCTCATCTAATTATCATCTTGCTCTGTTTCACAGTGTGTGTACTGAGAGTCGGGCCCAAAACAGAGCTTGAGTAGCAAGCCATCTGTTATAGATTTTAGAGTTGTTGTTTTTTTTGTTTTTTTTCCCCTAAGTCTTTGCAATGAGTAATCTAGATATCTGCAGGATTTCTACCTTTTCTCCATCATTTATTTATTTATACATTTTCCAGGTCCTGGTGCCAGATTCACAAAACATTCTTAGAATAAAATTCTGCCATTTTCTTCTTATTTTTGAACTTAGACATAATTAGCCATTAAAACATAATACATATTACTACTTCTAGGCATGTGCATGAGTTTTTTTTTTTAAGCGGTACCAATGATTAATAATGTAAACAACGATTGGTCCTGATTATGTGTGACAACGTTTTCATGAATTTGAAATTCATTAACAATCTTTGTCAGCATTCAGCAGATATGAGAGCGCCCATACACAAGGACGCGTTCATTGTAGAAAGAGCACAAAAAGACAGCACACAAATGAATTAAACAGATCTCTGCATCTCAAGACAGGCTCTATAAAAGTAAATATTCAAAATTCCCAATCACCCATTTAGCTGGTCACAATGAAGATAGTGTGCATGTTTATTATGATTATTACGGTAATCTGAAGTGTACAAAAATATGACATTTTAAGTGTTTTTCAAGAATTGCATTTAGGAACATTCTTACATTAGTAACATTCTGTACATGGAATTCATGTAAAGAAATTCTTAACTGAGGAAGAGTTTCATGAATCTGCCCATACATGTGATGAATGTTACTTTTTATTTAGCCAGTGGGTAGTAGGAGCATTAAATGGCCATTCAGAGAAGCATCTGATGTACATGAATTGATAGCAATACTATTGGACTGTTCTTTTGAGTCTTTAGAAGAATGAATAGACATAAGCTCCTGGAATTGTTTCTCTGCAGGCTTTTCAAAAGGCAGAAAAATCGCAACACAGCTTCAGTAAGCATGAAAAAATTCAAACTGATGTAAAAGCGACTGGTGATATCAGCCAAAAAGGAAATTAATTTCTTTGAAAAACTACAAAGAAGACTTTTTAAAGTTCATGTTGACTCTACCCTTAAGACAAATATTAAAAACATTGAAACAGTTAATATTGAATATTGAAAACAATTAAGACACTTTTTGACACAGTTTTTCAGTGCAAAAACCTCCACTTTATTCCCCAACCACACACAATTCAAAGTCCACGTTAACCAGTGCCTGGTTAAACTAGATTGCAGGTAGTTAGTGAACAAGGGGCCGTTCAAACAAAATAATTTTTGTATTCCACTGTGCTACTTTTCTATTGTTTTTCTGTTTAAACGTGTTAGATGGATGTGTTTGACTGTTGTGGTCACGTATCGCATCTTTTGCAGAGTTCTAAAAATGTGACACTCAAGTTAAAAAGCTTTTAAAAAATGCATTTTTTCCTCATTCCCTTGCCTTGCCTCCTAAATGCAATAAATAAATAAGTTGAGAATTAAACTAAAGATGACTGGAGTACATTTCCCTCAAGATCAGGAATTGCATTTTTGCGTTATTTAAATTATTCCTTTTAGTGAAATGGCACTAACTCAAACATTGTTGGCAAATTAATGGCGCTGTCAATGACCTCAGTTCATTGCTGGTGAATTCCATTACAGTCCTTAATTGGTGTAGGCCTACCCGAATGGAAGTATTAAGAGTTAAGGTCATGTAGAAACCATGCAGAAGATTCTAAACCAACATTCCAGCTTCCCAGTTTCCCACATAGCAGAAACACTCCAGTAATTACTCCACATGAACGCTAACCGTCCCAGAAACACAGATCCCCCACCCCTCGGCACTTCTCAGTAAATGAAAGGATCTATGAGAGGATGGTGCGACTACATCCTTTCCTGCTGATGAAAACTTGATTTGCCAGCTCTAGGGAGAGAAGCAGCCACACTTTTCTATGGCGGACAGCCGTCGTCGACTAACAAATCCAATTTCCACGGGAACATGATGCCAAGTGGAGCCCTGTGGGACACCGGTCACTGCGGACAACAACCTCCCTCTACCCCTCTTCTCCGTCTCTGGCATGCTCATCCGCCCGCATGAACAATTAGGACCTGATTCCTTCCTTATTAATCACAGTGCCCAGACAAAGCACACGGTGCGATCATAATTAAAATCTATTTGGGAGCATATGTGGCTGAGTCCCAGAAGACACCCGGGTGGCAAGAGGAAAAAAATTAAGTGGTTAAAAAACAAACAAAAAAAACAATTGCTACAACGTCAAACGTGAAAACTGCACGTTCATGCACCAGCATCATTCCGGCTGACAGTGAGGGTGAGTGTCATCAGATGCGTATGAGAGAGAAAGAGAGCAAGAGAGATGAGCGTGAGAGGAATTTTATGTCTTTAGGGGATAGAGATAAATTAAATGCTTATTTGCTTTCTTGTCTGCATTTATTTACCTGGAATGAGTCCAAAGAAAGAGCAAAATGAATCCAAGCAATCCAAACAGAATGAATAGCATCAATGATATCTTATTAGAACTTTGGCGCCGCTTCCAAGAAAGAAAAGACGTTCTCACAGGGTATTAACAGAAAAGCTTGTTATGCTCCAGTTTTACCAAGCACTAAGGCTAGTGAGGAGATTACGCCATTGAAACTGGTTTGTTGATTTAGCCTGATTTCAAAACAGGGTCACAGGAGATCATCTCTGATGAACCACCTTCATCCACCCTCACACGAGAAGCAAAGGTCTACGCCAAAAGATTGAGATCAAATCAAGGGTCTGTTCGCAACTGTCCTGAAAACATAAACCCAAAAAAAAGTGATGAGAGGTCTGTGTTTACAGGAGAGCTACAGATTGCCAAAGATGCTGAGGAGATTAGGATGTTAATTTTTGATCGCTTGCATTTACAATTTTGTGTGTGTGTGTGTGTGTGCGCGCATGTTCTTTTGGCTTACAGTGTTATCTGAAGGGTTTGTGTGTGTGTGTGTGTGTGTGTGTGTGTCTGTTGCCGTAGTTCGTCATCTGATAGCAAGCGATAATCCCTTGTATCTAAGGGCTTCATCTTAGTACGGGAGGGGTTTGAAACAAAACAACAGAAAAAAAACAAGAAATCAGATAAAGCTCTTAACAAGATTTGAATATGCAATTACTGTTCGGGTTTATGATGACTGAAATAGATAGTGTAAGATGTCCTGATGGTGTTCTGCTGCTTCGGGAACAAAAACCAGCCAAATTGGGCAAGAAATGTTGTGTTTTACTTTAGATTTGAGAGCATATTATTACCCTACATAAGAACTAAAAAGGGATATGTCAACCAAAAATGACAATTCTGTCAACATTTATTCATCCACAATTTTTTTTTTTTCCTTCATGGAATACAAAAGGAGACTTTTTGAAGATGCAATTACAGTTGACAAAGGATGCAAAATCTTTGAGGAACAGACCGAAAATTAAGACATTATTAAAATCAACTTTCCTTGGCATGTTCACAAAAGAATAATTCATTGTGAATAAATCACTATTTTGAGTTGGATTTTTTAAACCAGCCTGAATTATTTGTTCACAAGTCTGATCCAGTTCTTCAGTTAAATTCACTGATTCAGTCTGGACACAGTGGTTAACAACTTTATGACTTTAATATTTTGGTCTGTTTACACACAAAGCTGTTTTTTGTAGTTGTTGTTGTTTTTTTTACTTAAACACCATAGCCCCTATTCTTTCAAACTGAATGTAAAATCAGCAGAGTCTTTAGATTTCCTTTGGTTTTCCACCAAAGAAAGAAAGTCATGAGGGAGAATAAATGACTGAATTTTCATTTTTGGATGAACTAATCCCTTAAGTGCTCTCACTGTGGCTCAATTCCAAGAAAGGATTTAAGAGTATTGTTCTATGAAACCAGCCGCAGGTAAACATAAAATGTCTCACTTCTCAAAGGTCCCAGTTCTCCTTCCTGGGTTTAATTTTATGGATTAATTACAACTTTGTTACATAAAAACATAATTACCATCCAAATCTTTGGTCAAAACAACTAAATAAAACATTGCAAGACTATAACATGAAAATACAGCAAACTAAACCACCAGGCTAAACAAAGAACCAGCACTAAGAATAGGAGTTAATTACTTGTGAGTCATTGTACTTGTTAATAATGAATCAAAGGCTGTTGGGGGAGAATGGTGAACATGCACTGACTTGTAAACACATTATTACTCACAGCTGCCAGAGCTGGACCAGTGTTTTCACCCATCATCTACCAGAGGAGTTGAGCAACACATTAGCCAGGAGCCAACTAACAAGTCTGTAACAGGTGCATCAAAGGCGCAAACAAGTATTGATCTGTCTGTGTGGTGAACACACAAACCATGCTAAATGACTGAGGTGTGTTGTGTTAGATGTGCCCAGGTCCACACAGAATCTGCCTACAAAATCCTGCAGAACTGGAACTGTCATTCACAAAGTTCTGCCCTGTACCTTGCATGTGATATTGCATCAACCTAGCAATAAGTGATGAATATTATTCAGAATTCTGTAAAATCAATGCACAAAAATGACCTCAAACAAGCTGAAAACAGCCCTAAAGAAAGCTGTTCTGTCAATTCGTGGCTTGCATCACTTAAGTACATTTAGCATTAAAAGGTTCATAATAGCCTACAAGGTCCATCTCAGCCAAGATTGCTCAAGCATTGTGCCAGCTTTCATTGACAAACCTCAGACTATCGCTGTGTTTTCAAAGGGCTTTCAAATATTGCTATTGTGTAAATGCAAAATACAGTAACAACACAATTTATCAAAGTAGAGACTTTAGCAAAATTGTATCTCTTAAGGTATATGCTTAAATTTTCAATCTGCCGTTACATCTTGTGCATGGAAACATGCAGCTATTCTGAGTCTGACCTGCAGAAGATAGCACAAATTGTTATTGATAATGAAAACTGTTTGCTGTTTTATGACTCCAAAAATAAAGCTTACAAAAAAAAAAAATCAGCTGCTGTTTTAGATACATGGTATACAAAACCTGGAACCTTTAAAACCTAAATTAATTTTAAAACCAAACCTAATTAAAGGCAATAGTTAAACAGTGTGCTGATTTGTATAAACCTATGTCTATAATTTCAAATTGTGAGTATTGCAAACTAGTGGATCCAGTAAATAGTGCAGTCAATTCCAGAGACATAAGCAATCGAGAGACATGTAAATAAATATAGTTAATGTGCAGATCCTGTGCCCAAAAAATGTCAATTCAGTTATAATGTAAAATGTGTTTGAATGTAACCATATTTATCACCTTATCCTGCTGCAATGTGAACGTAGCCTTAGACTGATAGTCTGCCCTGGTGATGGACAAGCTTGTCTAAATCATACTCGCATTCAGAGAGGGAAAAATGATATCAAATCAATCAAAATTTAATCAGAATTTTTTCCAGCTTTCTGTGTTTTGATTTTTGGCCAGCAATTGAAATCTTTGTTGTGCTAAGTACAATAAGACAGCATTAGCACTGTCAGCTAAATATCATACAGAAGTGCCACAAAAATAGACAATCACACTACTCCCATCTCTACAACTAGGGCGTTATCAAATGTAGTTCTCTCTCTGTCTATTCTCTTGTTCTCAACAGTCTGTAACTGTGCTGTTTGTACTTGTTCAGTGGTTTAAAGAAGAGGCTCCTCTGGAGACATGCTCTTGTTCGAAATAGCTCTTCCCTAAAACAGCAACGTTGTCAGTTAATGTGGGCTTGATGTGACAGGGGTGTCATGGGAGAATGTTGACAGCGTCTCACTTCCTGCTTTCTTTTTTTTTTTTCTTGCTCAAATAGAGCAGACTTCCATCAAGTCGCTTGCTCTGTGGCACATTAATGCTCTTCTTAAAAACATTTTTTTTCTTTAAACAAGCAGTTTCATCGCAAGGGCACCATAACAAATCGACTTACCATAAATGGACCACCACCTCTGTTGTTAGAGGAAGAGTCTTTTCAAAGCAATAGCAAATGCTCATGAAGATCTTCATGAAAGGCAAAGAACTAGGAGAATGAGGAAAACAGGATGATATCAGGTTTGACGTTTGAGAAAAGAAATGATGCTTAATAGACCATCGTACAACCTTGGCTCATTGGGGAAAAAGCTTCTACCTGCATTTTTGCGAAACTATACATACAATTCACTGCAATTTCCATTTACAATTTGCACTATGGCAGCAAATGCTTTTTATTTATTATTTATTAACGTGTTTTTCCTTTTCACACAAAAAAGTTGTTTTTTATTTCACCTCTGCATTTGTTAACACTATTATTTTTTAAATGCTAAATGACAAAAGTAAAGTAAAGTAAGTAAGGTATTAGTTAGGGTTAAGGTAGGGTTTAAGGTTGTACATTATTTTCATGAGACCTTGAAATTTTCTTCAACTCTCTAAAGCATTAAGCTATTAAAGTCTAATTAATTAAGCGAATTAATTAAGCTATTATTTTCAAAGCCGCAATGCAATACAATACAATAACCAGTGTATTATAAAATATACCCAGATTGACATTCATCTGTTTCGTATAAAACCGAACATACATTTAATGGCACTTAATGGACATTTTACTTTGCAAAATTATATTTTGTTCATTCTTGCACATGTGGCAGTGTTACCTTAGGCAAGGTTTTTAATTTTTCTTTTCATTGTTGCCATTGTAAGCATCATTTACACTTTTTTCCATGACTGATTTTGTCACCACCACTTTATACTCACAACATAGCCGCATCTAATACAGATTTAGTACTAAAAATAGCAAAATAGTTACAGTTAGTGCATCATCTAATTAATATTCATGAGCCACAAAATGCATGTTTGTAAATCCCCCAACTTAACCACTTTTTAAAAGCCACCCTGTATCTGTTTGTACATGTGATATTCACACATGATTATTTATAAATCACAGAGGTTAGCACATACTGTACTTCCAAAAAAATAAAACTTTTATAATAGCTGCTACTATTTTTATAGGATAAAGAAACAATAGTTTCATCCAATTTGCACGTGGCGTTTATGTAATAAACACCCTCATATGGCTGCACATCAAGTTTCTACACATACTACAATTATCCTCATTCTGCATCCAGAAATCAATGTCTCTTTTCTTTATCAACCTGCAATTATTTTGCAATGAGAATGAGTTTACAAAGATCACACTCTTATCCGGAGTATCACGGAGAGCTCTGGTGCGCACCATCAGGTGCATGAGAGTGTGTGTGTGTGTGTGTGTATTTGTGGAGGAGCAGCGGCTAAGTCACACAGGCTTGTTCAAACTAATTAAAAAGTGCTTCATTGATTACACTGAGCTGGTGTGCTGTGGCGCAGGTAGCCCTCACTCGCTGCAGTGTGTGCGTTTCACAGTTACGTGATCACATCACAAGGGAATAAAAAACTGATTTGTTAGCTCCCACGTTTCATTGATCAGATAGCACGAAAACATGAACAGCTGATCAGCTGTTATCAACTAAAATGTTGCTTTAACTTTCTGAATGTTTGCAAATGATCTCAGACAGTAACATCTGACCTTTCTTGTAATTTATTTAGATTACAATCAAACACAATCAAGATATGATTTTTTTTTTTTTTTTGCCTCACTTTCAACTGAGAAAATGTTTCTGCCGTAAAAAAAGAATCAGTATATTGGTGCATTCGGTCTTAAAGTAAAAGCAGCATATTAAACCTGCTGCTGTCTAGGTCATTAAAAGTTAATCAAACAACAAAAGAAAAGAGAGATTCTTTCACTGAAAAACTTCAGTAACTTTAATAAGAATCAATGTAAATTTAATTCACACGGTGAAGAGTATGCAGTGTTTTATTCTGACATTTTTACTTTATTCAATTTCTGTATAGTAGGCTACTGTTTAGTATTTTTCTATTGTATTTGTGTTATTGTTTATAATTTTCTTCTTTTTTATTGCTGAAAAAAGATAACATTTGTGAAAAAAATTCAATTATAGAAAATAAAAATAATTGAATAATTTATTAAACAAAAGGAAATAACTGAAATTATTTAAATATTCAAAAATATAAATAATTTATATATGTATATATATATTTTTTTAATCAGCAAAGAGACTGATGGGTTGTTCAGACAGTGTCTCGCTCCCACTACAGAGCATCTGACAGGCATGTAAATCTCTCTGTTGAATGGATCAGCCTGACATATACAGGGCCTACTGACATACTTCTCAATCACAGACGGTAAAGCGCAGAACCCTTGCCATGCCAGTGCCAGCTCGACACATTCAGATTTACTATTCAGCCATGCCTATAGCACACATGAACACACACACTCCATGCAAAATCTGGGGCAAAGTGTGTAACTGTATACTGTGTAATGTGTGATAAAACCATGATTCGCACACATACTCGGTGCTACTCAGTGTGACAAGGAGAACGGGTAAGGTTTGCCAAGTGGTTAGCACACATTCTCCAGACCTGCTGAGCTTCAATGTTTATGTTAGAGATGTGGGTTTAAATCTGGCCTACACAACATGTTGTGATTCTATTCTGGTTTCTGCCTACTCTAGTGGGATTGTGTAACAAGTGTGCTTCAAAATTAAGCCACGTAAATAACTACTAATGCTACATTCCATTCAACTCGGAACGTCTGAATTTCCAACTTTCATCAAATGCAATAGTACAAATGTAGAATGCTACTTGATGTCAAACTTTAAATTTGAAAACCCAAATTCACTATACAGTCAATATTAGACATTCACCTTTTAGGCCAATTTAATGAATTAAAACTGTCAGTCCTCTGTCATGTGTGTTGTGTTCCCTCCTCATGTTTCCATATTTGGTTTGTTTCCTGTCCTTGTTAAGTGTGATTATCAGTTAATTCTTGTCCAGCTGTGTTTTAGTTATTATCCATAATTAGCCTGTGTATTTTAGTTCTGTCTGTTCAGTTAGATGTTATCTGGTCTACTCATTACTCCCCGGTGTTCCTGTCTGTGTCTACCTTGCCTTGTCTTGCCCTGCCTTGTTTGGAGTTATTAAAGACTGTTATTTTGAGTTACATCCTCGTCTCGTCTTACTTGGTCCTCCCTGCTGTGTGCACCGTGACAAAAACCTGTTTAGAAAACATTTACTGTACATGGTGTTTCTATTAATATTCATACACCTAGCATTATTTAGCATTGTTTATACCCCTGCATTACAGCAAGCTAGCAGACCCAGCTCACAAAAATATTGTTCTGGACAGCGTTTCTCAATCGCATCATTAGTTGTTCAATAGTAGAGACCATTGGTGGCAATGGTTCTACGATCTACTTATGGGTAGGATGCTTTTGGGAAATACTGCCCTGATTAATGAAAACATTATTTGTGAATGTTCTCTGAATGTTTAAAACATCCAGTTTTAAAAACATTACTGGTTATGCGAACGTTAAGGGAACAGTTTTAAATTTTTCAAACATCATTGGAACACTACTTTTTAATGCTCTCTGAATATTCTGAAACAAGTAGTAACATTTAAAAAAGAAAAAAATGTTAGATTTGCATCCACCTTAAATGTTTCAGAAAAAAAAGCATTCCATGGAAAATATATAAATAAAGTTTTGGTGCTAACTAACTTTTAAAGAGATAACTTTGAATGTACCTTGCCAGAATGCTCACTGTTAGATGAGGACTGAAGACCTGCATTTTATTTTGTTATACATAATTTTTTGAATGGATTATTTATTTTCTCTAGCTTTACAGCAATCTGTTTTTAAACCTCATGAAGTTTCCTTACACATCAAGAGAAAGAATTTCAATGTTGAGGATGAAGCTAGCGGAAACACCTCTCACCTCCACAAGTGCCTAGCAAAATAAATCGGAGAGAAATATAGATCAATACCTTGTTGTGATTCTGTGCAGTTCTCTGGGCCCAGCAGCGTTAGATGAATTCAGAGGAGTGGTGCTGGTTAAGTCGTGGCCTAATGGTTAGAGAGTCGGACTCGTAATCCAAAGGTTGCGGGTTCGAGTCTCGGGCCGGCAGGGATTGTAGGTGGGGGGAGTGAATGTCCAGCGCTCTCTCCACCCTCAATACCACGACTGAGGTGCCCTTGAGCAAGGCACCGAACCCCCAACTGCTCTCAGGGCGCCGCAGCATAAATGGCTGCCCACTGCTCCGGGTGTGTGTTCACGGTGTGTGTGTGTGAACTTTGGATGGGTTAAATGCAGAGCACGAATTCTGAGTATGAGTCACCATATGTCACGTCACTTTCACTTTTCACTTAACTACACACTGTTTCCTCTCTCTACTCACACCTGGCCATTTCTGCTCCTACAACGTTAAAAATGAAAAATCCTTGTCAGAGATGTCTGAGGGACTCGAGTCTCCACTGGTGGCACCTGGAAGAAACCGCTCCATCAGCTGAAGGAGGCCAAAGCATAGTTCAGCTAACCCAGCCAGACCTCTCTCCGGCTGGTCATGTCCCCTCTGGCTGCCCCTTCTACTGTTTGGAGCTCTGGGATCTGACAACACAACCCTGCCAAAGTCCATTACATTTACTTGACCAGTTTTGCTAAAAGAGCAAGAGAGAAAGTGTGTGAGATAGAGAGCCAGGAAAAGACAGAGTGACTTGAAATGAAGCACTAGAAGAAAGAAAAAGAAAAGATTGATGTTTGTATCCATGGGTTTTCACCTTGCAACCTGATTGTGTTTTACTGTTGGTCAGAAAGAGATACTTAGCACTGTGAAAAATGTTGACTCCATTTAGATACATTAGAAAGTATTTACATGCACAGAATAATCAAGCTATTGCAAAGTGTTACTGTATTTGAATCCAATTCAATTCAATTTGCGCTTTTTACAATACAAATTGTTGCAAAGCAGCTCTACGGGAATTTAAGTTAAGTTTATGTTTGACTTATGGCAAAATTTGGTAATTCTGTATGTTGTCTGAGCTTTGGCATCCTCCGAAGTCCTCTGAGGGGTTGGCATTTGAATGCGTCCAAGTATACAAAATACAATGCATAATTGAAAAAAAAAACTGAAGAATTAAAGGAACAGTTCACCCAAAATTTTGAAAATTTAAAATCTGCTCACCTTCCAAAATCATTACATCATTTGCTCACCAACAGGTCCTTTGTAGAGAACGAGAGTCTAAACAGCTGATACAAACATCACAAATAATCCATAAGTAACCCATACAAATTCAGGCCATCAGTTAATATATTGTGAAGTGAAAACCTGCATGTTTGCAAACATAAATTAATCTTTAAGACATTTTTAACATCAACCCATTGCTTTCAGTCATAATTTGAGTCCACTATCCATAATATATTGACAAATTAAGCCAAAAGATTTTTACAAAATTGTAATTATTGCTTTAGTCTAAAACCTTTAAAAGTTTATGTAAATGTACAGTCTTTTATATTTTATTTTCAACGATTTACAGTGCTTGAGTTTGTAACCAGTCCTAATCACTGACAATTCTGTAATATGCAAGCGCTATTTAAATTTGTCTTCATGCAATTAGTCAATGTAAGTCAAAGTAATAGCAACAAGTCCTAATGAGCATTTA